>NC_041387.1:234745151-234766637 GCF_002162155.2 Triticum dicoccoides | reverse complement strand
TGCCCACGACGCCGAGCCCAGGAGCCGCCGTCCCGTCCGCAGCCGACGCTGCCGCCGCCGGTTTCCCCTCTCCCCGAACCGGTATAAACCGCTGATCCGATCTGGTTTTCTTTTAACTTCGTATTTTTTTAAAAAAATACCCTAGACTAGATCTATTTTCTTAGGTTTTATTAAACAGCGAACGTCCACTGTTTAGATCTTATAAACGAACCTTCGTTATTTAGTTCTTTTCTTTTTCTGTTATTTTCAGCCAGGGACCTGTCTGTGAATATTTTATTTACATATCAGCCCCTGGTTTTCAAACGATCGTAACTTTTTACTCGTTTGTCCAAATCCAACGAAACCAACGCCCACTTCTTCGTTATGATCCCCTCTATCTAGATAAACAACTTAAACATGCTTTTGACAATGTAAAAATTGAGTTTAGTTCAGATTACTATTCAATCTTGTTTCGTCTGTACCTCGAGTTTTATAACTCCGTTTGAGTTGATTCTTTTTGCAAATCAAAGCTCTTGACCTAAACTTTCTGATAAGGCCAAATTCACATAATCTTGGTACTGTTAGGAATTGTTTTATGTTGCAAGAGTTATTCGATTGGTTTTGATGTTTTCCGAATCGTACTCTTCGTTCTTTCCGATCTTTTGAGTGATTGCTTATGTGTGGTTACTATTGCTTGCTCACGATAGATTGACCGGAGTGTGACGAGTAGAACTATCAAGAGTTTTGAGTGCGAATCATCTTCATCAACATTGCAGGCAAGTTCACACTTTGATCATATCCCTTATTACCCAGTTTTTATGCATTAGATCAATCCTCAAACATTGCATGATTAGGATCTAATTAAATTGTGGGTTTTGGGAAAGTAGTTGAGGTAGTACCTATTACCTATTTTATTTTCAAACCCTTGGGAGTTACTTCTATGTTTGCTTATTATGCCATGCTATGCTCGTAGACGTGGATTGGGTGAGTGAATTTCCATGATAGATGTGAGATTGTTAATTAATGGTTTATTAAGGTGGCAACTTAAACACACATCTGGGTGGATTGAGGCACCTGGTTACTCCAGGACTTGCCTGTCTAGGCACCTGGGTTTCCAGGACTTGCCTGTTTTCTTCGGACCGCCACCCAGGCTCAAAGGGATCATGAGATTATTCAAACTAGAAACTTCCGTGTGCAGCCACATGCTATTATGGGCTCTAGCATAGTTGACTAAGTCGTGCGAACTCTTACAGGGTAGACTAGCAGATGTAAGGGATGTAGGTTGGTACGGTCTACCCTATACGTAAGGTGCAAGCGCTTCTGAAAGACTATGTCTCGGTCATCCGTTTCTCAAACATCATGTAGTGCGAGAAATCAAACGGAGGCGAACGAGTTTTGTGGGAAAAGTGCGCAAACCTCTGCAGAGTGTACAAACTAATCATGATTAGCCGTGTCCCCGGTTATGGACATTTTGAGTATCTAGTACTTGATTTTCCTGTGAATCTCATCATGTTACTATAATCAATATTGTTGGGTTTTAATGAGTAGTTTTAATTGGGATTGAGAATGCTGTCAACCATTCTCAATGTTTAACAACCACCATGATAGTTAAATAAATTTATTCCTTTGATGTAGGGAAAAATTGGCTTTTCGCAAAAAATGTAACCATAGAGCTTTTCCACCAGCCAAATATGCATGTAGACATAGCCATTATTCATCATTTGCTCTATGGTGTGAATTTGCCAGTACATTCAATGTACTGACCCTCTGTGGCTGCAACGTCTCATGTTGCAGGATCTTACGACGAGTAAGTCAATGTACTGACCCTCTGTGGCTGCAACGTCTCATGTTGCAGGATCTTACGACGAGTAAGTGATACGTCAGGGTTACGATTTCTACACTCAACTTTGCCGTTGGTGTTGATGGGAATCCACAACCTTGTTACTTCCGCTATTTTGGATTGAGGTAATAGTTTTTACGTTATTTTGTACATGTGATTTACCTCTGTTATAAATCCTCGAGTATTGTGTGTGTCAGCATACCGATCCAGGGATGACACGTAAGCACAGAGACTTGACCCATTCGGGTCGGGTCGCTACAGCACGGCACCTCCACGATCTGCACATGTTCAGCTCTGTGACGTCCCTCAAACTCTAGATCCAGCTAAGGCCGAGGGAGAGTTCTGTCAGCATGACGGCGTGGTGACGGTGATGATGAAGTTATCGGCCCAGGGAGGCGCGCCCCCACCCCTTGTCCAATTTGGTTTGGGTAGGCGGGAGGCGTGCGCCACCTCTTGTCCCTTCGCCCCTCTCTCCACTAAAGCCCAATAAGGCCCATTACTTCTCCCGGTGAATTCCCGTAACTCCCCGGTACTCCGAAAAATACCCGAATCACTCGGAACCTTTCCGATGTACGAATATAGCCTTCCAATATATCAATCTTTACGTCTCAACCATTTCGAGACTCCTCGTCATGTCCGTGATCTCATCCAGGACTCTGAACAACCTTCGGTACATCAAATCACATAAACTCATAATACCAATCGCCATCAAACGTTAAGCATGCAGACTCTACAGGTTCGAGAACTATGTAGACATGACCTAGACACGTCTCCGGTCAATAACCAATAGCGGAACCTGGATGCTCATATTGGTTCCTACATATTCTATGAAGAACTTTATCGGTCAAACCGCATAACAACATACGTTATTCCCTTTGTCATCGGTATGTTACTTGCCCGAGATTCGATCGTCGATATCATCATACCTAGTTCAATCTCGTTACCGGCAAGTCTCTTTACTCGTTCTGTAATGCTTCATCCTGCAACTAACTCATTAGTCACATTGCTTGCAAGGCTTATAGTGATGAGCATTACCGAGAGGGCCCAGAGATACCTCTTCGAAACACGGAGTGACAAATCATAATCTCGATCTATGCCAACCCAACAAACACCTTCGGAGACATCTGTAGAGCATCTTTATAATCACCCATTTATGTTGTGACATTTGATAGCACACAAGGTGTTCCTCCGGTATTCGGGAGTTGCATAATCTCATAGTCTGAGGAACATGTATAAGTCATGAAGAAAGCAGTAGCAATGAAACTGTAACGATCATAATGCTAAGCTAATGGATGGGTCATGTCCATCACATCATTCTCCTAATGATTAACGAGCTAGTCTAGTAGAGGCATACTAGGGACAATATGTTTTGTCTATGTATTCACACATGTACTAAGTTTCTAGTTAATACAATTCTAGCATGAATAATAAACATTTATCATGAAATAAGTAAATAAATAATAACTTTATTATTGCCTCTAGGGCATATTTCCCTCAAACGGGTCCATAGGGTGCCCACGAAAACAATGTCCCGCAACATCCCCCATCTCATCAGTCCGCCACAGATCCACACATAGGCAGATCTATCACTCCCTACCTGGTTCCGTCTTCACTCCCCATCGGTCACCGGTGGAATTTTTTGACTTTGTTTCTCATGGCGGCTAAGCACTGCTGGCGGAGGGGAGGACAACGGTGGCAGCGGTGGTCGAAGGATAGAGGAAAGATAGAGACATAGGGACGAGCGAAGATGTGGAATGGACCATGTAAACGGGCCCGATGTACTCACCCAATCAACCACCGCAAACATAGATGGTTATGTGGAGCACTGGCCAGTGGCCCAAGAAACGGCTTGCGATCTGTGCAACGTGACAGCAAACAACGATGAAGCGTTGTGGTTACTCGTAGGTCATTTTGTTATACTATTTCTTAATGGACGTACAAGGATAAGTTTTTCTTTCGTTGCAAAGCATGATCTATTATCACCGTCCGAATTTATTTATTTTTTTGAGGAAAGGCCACCATGGCTAGATTTATTGAGTAGAAATAACGTTTACATCATCCACGAGCTCCTTCACCAAATAGTCAGGAGGCTCATCCAACCAACTAAGAGAGTACTTATTACAGAAACTAAATTTCGCTAGCACATGAGCTGCTTGATTACAAGAACGTAAACAATGCTTAAAGATAACCTTTTCAACTGAAGAGACTATGTCCACACACTCCACAAACACCGTCGCTGCTTCGTCCCACCATCGTGTATGAGAGAGTCAGATTCCGCCTCTATCCAATTAAAGCCAAGAGAATTAGCAAATAAAAGACCATCTCTCATCGCCAGAGCTTCAGTAGTGATTGCATCTGCTGTGATAGGAATAAATTTGCATTGACATGCGATGAAATTTCCCTTCCATCTCAAAGAATAGCCGATGTTGCCCCAGTCCTTCATCTGCAAAAAATGATGCATCCACATTTAGTTTGGTGAATCCTTAATCTGTTTTTTAAGATCCAGTCGCCTCGCATTTCATTGATTAGCAGAAGAGAGAGTTACAAAAATGCTGCTATTGAAGGTGATTAGTAGCAGATGTTGGAGAATGAAATCACGGGGAGTGGCACGCAGGCTCCCCTCCAACAGTGGATCTATGGTCGATATCTCATGTAATGTCCCAAAAAGGGGGCGCTAGGCCTTTTGCTCCGGCCAGTCTCCATTGCTCGATGTCTCTTCTGTCGGCGCTGATCACGTCGTCAACGCATGGCACCTTTCTCCTAAAAGTGAAGCTGTTGCGCTCCTACCAAATATGCCATGCCACCATCGCCATCATGGTCTTGGTTCCCCTTCTTACTTTTGGTGCTACCATAGAGACAATTGCAGTGATGCCTCCGTTGTCGACTTGCATCATGCCCAAGTAGTCGGGCTGAGTGTGTGGCAGCCCTTCCAAGATGCTGCTTTGGTCCAAATCTCCTTTGAAGTGGGGCATTCCCATAGCAGGTGTGTCGAGCTCTCCAAGCTTCGGAGGCACGGCTGACAGAAGTAGTCGTTCTCCCATCCGCGCCGCTGCAGGCGGTTGTTGCACCAGAGCCTATCGTGGTACAGCAGACACATGAAGAATTTGATTTTCCCCAGTGACCGTACCTTCCAGACGAGCTGCTGGAGTGCTCCTCTTGGCAGCATGGCGAATTGCGCATCGTAGGGTGCTTTGGCATTGTACTGGCCCCCGACCAGCAGGAGATCTCATCTTCCGTGTCTTCATTCAGAATTATGTTGGCTTCGTGAATGCTGCACCGGAGCGATATGAGTTCCAGTATGATCTTCATTGCATTGCCCCTCCGAAGATCAAGGATACATCTGTCGTCTCAGAGGGCCTCGACCACTGATCAGTTCTTCCTTGATGAATTTGCGAACAGGAATGAGAACCGCAGCCTGAGTGGCTGATCGCCCAGCCAGGTGCAATTCCAAAAGGAGGCCTTCCTCCCATTGCCAACAGCCACCGCCGTTTCTGACGCGAACAACTCTTTGTCATCGCATGGTGATCTGGTGCCCACCCACGGCCTATCTGGATGCTTCCATGCAAGCCAAAGCTAGCGCAGGCAGAGCGCGAGCGCAAACCGCTCCATGTCCGGGATGCCTAGACTGCCGTAGTCTACCGGTGAGGTGACGAGCTTCCAGTTGACCTTGCACTTCCCTCCGGTGATTTCCTCGTCCTGGGTCCAGAGGAAAGGGCGCCGCTCCTTGTCCACCTCCTTATGGAATTTCTTTGGGGCATGCAGGACCGCAAGGGCGAAGGCCGGCAGTGCAGAGAGCACACACTACACCAACACCCGGCAGCCTGCGATCGGCATGAGGCGACCTTTCCAGCCCGCCAACCTTGCGCGGATGCGATCAAGAAGGTACTGCAGGTGGACTAACCTGGTCCTACTGAAGCAAACAGGCAGGCCTAAATATCTAATTGGAAAGTTGACGATGGCACCGCCGAAGCTTTCCAAGACGTGGCCGAGGTCTATGTCGTCGCATCGAATTGGGGCCGTAGATGATTTCTGCGGGTTCATGCGTATTCCTGATGCCTCGGCGAAATCTGTGAGGAGCTGCATGAGGAAATCCATCTCCTGACGCACTGGGTTGGCGAAGTTGACTGCATCGTCGGCGTAGAGTGTCACCCGGAGCCTGGCGGTTCGTTCCGGCAGCAGCGCGAGCGTGCCATCTTGCGTCGCCGCCTCCAGCAGCCTGTGCAATGGGTCGATTGCCAAGATAAAAAGGATGGGGGACAAGGGATCACCTTGTCTTAACCCGCGTTGATGACTTATGCTCGGTCATGTGTCCCCATTGAGCATGCATTAGGAAGATGCAGACGAGAGGAGGAGCGCGATCTAGTCCCGCCATCTTGAAGGGAAGCCCATTTGTTGCATGAGCTCCATGAGGTATTCCCAGGATATGGTGTAAAAGGCCTTGGCGATGTCCAGTTTGAGCAGCAGTATTGGTGTTTTCTTTCTCTAAAACTTTCTGACACAATTTTGGCCATACAGAAAATTGTCATGGATCCCCTTTTTCTTCTGGAAGGTGCTCTGGGCAGGTGATACCAACAGGTCCAGCACTCCTACGAGTCTGATAGACAGAACTTTTGTGATCAGCTTCGCCACCGAGTGTATCAGGCTAATGGGTCGAAGTCTCCCATCTGGACAGCCTCGTCCTTCTTCGGCGGTAACACTATGAGGGTGCGGTTGAGGGCAGCAAAGTCACCGTCAGCCAGCCTGTAAAACTTGTCAAACACCGCCATAACATCATCCTTGATAATCTGCCAACATGCTCTGAAGAATGTTCCGTTGAAACCATCGGGCCCTGGCGCCTTCTCTACCGGGGACGCGCGGATCACCGCCCATACTTCCTCCTAAAAGAAAGGGTTGTCGAGGCCACCCCATGCATGCAGTCTTGGTAGCTCGATTGCTTCCCAGTTGATCATGCGAGTCCAATTTCTTTTTTGCCCCAACAAAGAGAAGTGCTTGTGAACATCGGTGTGGCTACTTGTGAGTGCGCCTGCTGAGTGGATGCATTGGATGAAGTTTTTCCGCCACCTGGAAATCTGCTTTACTTGGAAGAAGGCAGTGGTGGCGTCGCCTGCACTCAGCCAGGTGATCCGCGAAGCATGCCGCCTCCTAACGCGCTCGAGTGCCGCCAAACCAACGATCTTCAGCTTTAGGGTTTTCCGCATTTCCAGCATTTGCAAATTTAACACATCTAATTCCGGATCTGATTTTGACCATTTAGTTTGAGACAACTCCAATGCCCTAGATGAGGATTGGAAATTCCAAATGATTGAAAGAATTGATATTGTCCGGAATTAGTTGTGTTAAATTTGCATAAAGTACACTAGCAAACATGCCCGTGCATTGCAACGAAAGAAAAAATATATTACATGCCCTTATGCTAAAGTCCCATCTTGTATGTCATTATGTCGCCATTTATGCTCCTTCCCACCCCCATTGATAATGATAGTGTTTAAACCCTTCTCGTCTCTAGTTAACGAACTTATACTACATAACGTCCGGTAGGCAGTCAGGGAGCAGCCAGACTGCTAGCAACAACAGCAGAAGCGAAGGGCCAGGCACGCCCATTCTCAATAAATTATTGAATAAATCCATGTGTAATATGGATTAACCATGCACATAAACAAATATTAATAAATATTCAATAATGAAAGAGCATTAATGATGGTAGAAACAAAAGTACACATTATTATAAATAAAACAATTACCTTGTGGGAGATAGTCATATGTTACATCAAGCTGACAAGTTTATGTTCCTCCAGTTGCTTATCATCATCCAATGAAACTTTTCTTCATTCATCAGTTCAGAACTCAAAGATAATGTCAACGTGGTTGGTGACGGAGGTGATGGCAATGGATCACCAATTATACCCTAAACAACCAATTCAGAGCATTTCAAAACCCGAGATAATGTTGAGATGGTTGGTGACATGTGATGGCTCCAGATTAAGATCATTTTGCTTTTTTGAAATCCTCAACATCGGCCAATTCAGTTGTGTCATCAATTTTCTACTATAGCAACAAAAATTGAAGTTTTTTCTTAGGGAAACAAAAATAGAAGTTTAACCTTACATGAAGATAGGATTAAAGGGTGATTCATTGATGGAGTAACCAGATAATGCGAAAATCAGTAGCAATAATAAAAAAAAGTTCAAGTAATCACTAATAATATATTTCTTGTCAACTCTGCAGAAGACTTGCTACCTGTTGATACAACCAATTGACTCATGCCCAAACACCTCTCATGTATAAATGTACATATAGGGACTCAGTGCTACATATTAATTCTACTCATTGCTACATATGAATGCTTGTGAATTCTTCAGGTTACAGCAAGCAACTGAAGGATATACAAAATCATGAAAATTCTTCGTTCTTCATGCAGATGAAGATACATCATTAATTGTCCTCACAACACATCAAAGCTTACTTCCAACGATTTAAAATGCATGTCACTTTTCTTTGCCAAACATAAGGAAAAAATAAACTAAGGCAATGACGCTAGAAGACTTCTCTTTGCCGAACATATGGAAAAAGGAAAAATCTAAGGTAATGACGATGGAAGCTATGGTTACAGGAGTAAAAGGTCATGGTGAAGAATAAAGCCCAAAACTCATGCTCTTTTCAAATTTTAATTTTAAGTAAATTCCGAAACATAACAGAATTGCTACTTAAAGGTTGCTCGTGTTCTGAACAACATGATTTATTAACCAAAAGTAGGAATTTTCAGGTTTGGAGGGCGCAAATACAGACATTATGTTGAACATGCATTGGTAAAAAAATGGTAAACTGAAGTGCACTCAAATGAACACATATGCACATCGGTAAACTGTACATTGTACACACTGCGAGCGCAACAGATTTTCGTGTGAAACTGAAACTACACACTTTAAAGAAGATTCAAAATAGCACAGAACCACATGACGTGAGACGTTTATGAGCTCGGCTTCAGCAACAATCATACCTTCCTTGCCTGCCTCTTGCAAGGTTAGCTTCAGTACGTACCTCAAACAAAGAACCGGCAGATTGAGTTACGACAAAGTGTGGAGCATCTCGTCACTTCTGAATCCATATTACCACTGCAACAGTTTTTATCTGCAGCCAAGAAAGATTCACTACTTGCTCATCATGGAAATTCTCAGAACAACAACTATGCTGATAGGCATGATGACATCAACCTCTTCACCAAGGGTAGAAACACAATCATCTTCTTCCGGATGGGTTGGATGACGGCTTGCTGCCGCGGGCGCTCGACCTGTTGTCCATGATGCGGAGTTTGCACCACTTGAGGGATTCGAGTTTTCGAGCGCCTGGACGCCCGCGAGCCAGAGACTGGCCACCACATCAGCTAGCCGCCAACCGTCGTTGAGCCTGTCTCAGCCGCGTTCTTTTCCTTGAGCAGGACGACCACCCGTCCCGCACACCGGTGTCACAACCAGAGGAAGCTTGGTCATCGCATATGTCGCCATACGAAAGAATTATAGGGAAGATAAGGGGATGCGACGCTGATCTTTGCTGTAGCGGCAGGGGGCGGGGAGAGATCAGCGGCGGGATGTGCTCGAGAGATGGGGCTTAGGCCGGCATCGATTTGCGTTCAGCTCCGCAGCGAGAAGAACACCTGAGCAGGTGCCGTAGAGGAGCAGATCCGGGCTTGGGAGGGATTTGACGATGGTGGCGATGTCGGCCACCTCTTGCACCCGTTCGGCAACAGACCAATTAGCGCGCTCGTGGTACGAACACAGTGGAGGAAAAAGGAACGGCCACGGGTTGCTCCTCCTCGTCCGGTAGTGGAGACAGCCATGGGTTGCTCCTCCTCGTCCGGTAGTGGGGACAACCATGGGTTGCTCCTCCTCGTCCGGCAGCGTCTTTGAATCAAAGCCAATCCATCTGCTCAATAGATAAATTGCTTGCAATGTTTAGAGTTGGGGATGCATCGGTCTCTTTTTCCGAGTAAAAAATAGGGCGATTGAGGGTGCGCCTGCGAAGGAGGCGGCCCTAGCGGAGGCCCGCCGCAGCAAAACAAAAGAAACAAATAGTTTTTTTCCTCGCCGAATCGTTTTCTAGCCCTTTCTTATAATTATATTACAGTATTAGATAAGATTAGTATCCCCTTGATATAGAAAATAAATATACACGTGTTGAAGAAAAAAAACTAAAAGCATAAATTCATGAGAAGAAGCGTATTGTGACGGTGAACTCATGAAGTCAATCCGTACTTAGGGAGGACTAGCAAACATGTCCGTGCGTTGCAACGGAAGAAAATAAAATATCATGATGCATAATAATATGAAAATGTACAAAATTTTATTGTAGATATGACGATACCATTAAAAAAAGATTGTAGATGAGTCAATTATTCAAGTATTGGCCCATTACAGATAAAACGATATCTCAGCAGTAAAAACTACACATCACGTGCTTAACACATCACCATAGTTATGTTTTTTAAGCTAGGCCCAAAAAATTGAAAATAGCATGTCAACAGAATAAGATAAGAAAAGGACAAAGCATATCTTTTTCATGACAAATATATAAAAGTAAGCTACATTCTATAGGATTGATTCATCAATCTTCTATCACACATCCCATGATGAATTGGGGTTTACACATGAGCAATCAGTAGTTTTCAAGTTCTCTACACATGTACTGGATAGCATTTTGGTCAGCTGGAGATAATAAGAATAGAATGTCAAAACTTCAAAGGAAAATATTCAAAGAAAATATATAATTATAATGAGCTCTTAAAACATCTTCCATGCAATTTCTTAAACTGTTTCTCACATAAACTTACCAGGCCAATCACGTCCTTCGACTGTACCATACGTATGCCACCTACAGTCATCTTCGTTCATGTTTTGAAAAGCTGCGTTTTAAACCGCCCCCCAACGGGAGGAACATAAGGTCCTAGGTTCATTAATCTATGCCAAACAGAGAAAAGTCCGTTATAAAAAGGCTGAAATTACTGAAAAAGTCTGTCAATGCTAGTAAACATGAAAGTTCAACAACGTTGGTGTATGCATTGGTAATGCAAGCATTCATTCATATTAGCTAGAGGTACCTTTAAATAGCCGGGCTACTGAAAAACATACATCCCCTCTCGCCATGTACATGAGAATGCTACCTCAAGGCAGCCACATCAACAAAGGTCTTGCCACAGTTGTCATAGTTGCAGAAGAAAATGATCTATGTGGCTGGTTCGACCTTGTGCGGCTGCGTCTCCAGCTCCTGCTCATGCTTTTCTTTTCATTATTCCAGTACACATCGTATTTGAGTTCTTAAACAACTAAACCACAAAATTAGTTTTGTATGTTAGGAGTTGAATTAAGGTTTCATATACAATTTAGAATTTATACTCAGAAGTGGACATACAGTATCCCTGCAAAAAAAATCCACATGTATAGTACATAGTTTGGAAAAAAGTTACTCAACAATATCTATGCAACAGCCTGAAGCAACACAGTGCAGATTCAGTTAACTGGAAGCAGGAGCACCGTCGATCTCCGATCACGCGGTCGACAAGGCCAACTTACCGTTTCGTCCAGCGGGACACCTCTGACCGCAGATATTACAGATGGACGGCTGGAGTGGATGTGATCGTAGTAGCTTAATATTACCGCTAGCTGTAGTGGAGTCACCTGCTTTCTTCGCTTTTCACTTTCTGCAGCTATTTAACAGAGCCGATCCTTTGTGTGGATGGCATCTACTCTTGTAATTGGGTTGTGCCCTAAGCCGCCGTGTTCCGGCTGGCACAAACCCTGGTTCTTCCCCTTGCAATTCCTCTGAAATCAACATCCCAATTCGAGTGATTCTTGGTGTTTTTTCTATTATGTGTTAAAGTTCAGCGACAGTCCTAGTTCGATCCTGTCAATTGGTATACAAAGCATGGTTTAATCCTCGGAGGCGGCATAGGTGGACTCCAGATCGGATCTGGGGAAAACCGAGCGGCTGCGCGTAGCAGGGAGGAGACGGCGGCGATAGACAGCTCGGAAGCAGGATCGGACCGGTGAGTGGTTTCTTAAGAAAATTTCTTCAGTGTCAAATCCCACCCAACCCTCCCTTCCAGTGCTTATTCTCTGCCTGCGGACGGCGTTTGCGGCGGCAGGGACGACAAGCTGGGTACTTGAGGTCAGGTTTCCGGGACACCGGAGTAAAATCCCTCCCTCCAATTCCGGCCAAGGTATACAATTCTTGAATGATCAATCCTCCTCTGGATCACATGGCAAAGGAGGATGAGCCGTTAGAAACGGCGTCTCTGGAGTTGGAATCGCTATAGCTGGATATCAAAACCCTGAGGCAAAACAGAGAGGACGATAAGAAGGAATTCTATGATTTCACAGAAACTGTCAACAAGAATTTTGCCAGCATTGATAGGAATTTCAAAAAGATCCAGGCCAGCCTGCGCAAGCTGACAAAAGAAGAGAGGGCAGAAGAAGAAGAAGAAGAAGATCCAAGCCCTCAGTCTGCACATGGGAGCACTATTCCTCTGGGCCGCCCCCAAGCAGTTGTTAGCTTCGAACCAGGGTGAAAGAACAGGGGCAACAATAGTTGGATCTGTTGTTCTCACAAACAAAGCAACAGGAAAAGAAGTCAATCTGGACGGCACACCTAAAGGGCCTTACAGACATCCTAATCATATAGCCAAAGTAGAATTGGCCACCCCTCAGAGTAATGCTACAGCAAACCAAGGAGCCATGCAAGCAGTAGAAGAGATAATTGTAGATGCTCATCGCCAAGACATACAAAGAACAAGACCCCAGCATACTGATGTGCGCACGAATATATTAAGTGTCAAACCTGCTAAACTCAATATCTCTGAATTTGATGGTACTGATGCAGATTCCTGGATATAGAACATAGAGCAGTTCTTTGAAGCTTCAAGAACACCTCTGGATCAAAGAACTGAGATTGCAGTTTCTTATTTCAATGGAGAGGCTATACAGTGGTGGAGAGGTACAGGATACATGGTCACTAACATGCCCTGGCATAGATTCTATTCTCACTAAACTGGCAGATTTGCTCTCACTTCTGTGTGTGAAAATGTGAAGGCTTTTCACAGTTTAACACAATCTAGCACTGTGGGACAATACATCACTATGTTTGAACAGAAGATGAACTTAATGAGGAGGGATAATCCTGCAATCCCTGATGATTACTATATGAACAATTTCATCTCTGGGCTGAATCGTTACATACAGAGCCAACTAGAGTGTCTGCAACCTACCACTATACAAAAAGCTATGTGGTTTGCTAGAAGAATGGAGAACTCTTGCCCTCCTACACCAAAAACCTACACTCCTTACTACAAGAAACAAGCAACTGCAGAAATAAACAAGCAGCATGTTCCTGTTTCTACCCCTGCAGCTACTGTCATACAACAGGCCAGAGAAAAAGGGATATGCTACAAGTGCAAAGAACCCTGGTTTCTAGGGCACAAGCAAGTATGTAAGATGTCACAAAAGGCACAAATTCAAGCTCTGCAAGAACTAAACAGTGATAAGCCTGAAGTGATTTATATCATTGATGCAGAGGAAGAAATGTCTGAAACTGAAGAAGAGTTAGATGATAAACAACAACTCAAGATTTCCATGCATGCAGCTAGTGGTTTACCAGAAGAGTCTACTAAGCACACATTTACTCTTCAAGTCAAAGTGGGACAAACAATGGGACTTGCTCTAGTAGACAGTGGGAGCACTACCACTTTTATGTCACCACAGGCTGCTCAACAAGCTGGTTGTACCATTACTCCACTGAAGAGAGTGCAAGTCACTGTGGCCAATGGGGGCAAACTAACCAGTGATTTCTCTTGTTTCAAAACAACATACTCCATACAAGGAGAGAGTTTTCAATCTGATATCAGAATTTTGGACCTCACTGGTGTAAGGGCATATTTATCCCCAAGATGTTTTAGTGATTGATGACAACGCTTGTGCGGACTAATCGTGTGCATTTAGTTCTTTCAGAGTTTCTTCCATTGGCACGAGACGATTTCCTCCCCTCGGTGTTGTATTCAAGACGGTGTAGCTCCTTCGTTTTGTTGTTGGTGGACTAGTTTCGTAGGAGTCACCGTACTATCAAGAGGGGATCCGCTTTGGTAAGACTTGGGTGGAATTACACGTACACATCCTTATCACACCCGTCGTCTTTCCTTCCGCATCTCTGGAGCTGCCGTTTTCCCCTTGCTTTGCTTTGCTCTGCCCTAGCGGTAGTACCGCGACCACAGCGGTAGTCCCGCCGAAGCTCCCCAGCGGTAGTACCGCTCTCGGAGCGGTAGTACCGCTCCAAGCGGTAGTACCGCTCTCCGAACGGTAGTACTGCTTGGGATTTTTGGCCGTAGTACCGCTGTGCGTCTGGGCTACTTCTGCCTCGATTCTCGAACGAAGTTTTTCGTGTCGGGTTTTGCGGCACTAAGGGAGGTAGTAGGAGCGGTAGTACCGCCCTGGGGTCAGGGTCCTGGGCAGCGCGGCAGTACCACTGGTTTGAGCGGTAGTACCGCCCGGAGCGGTAGTACCGCCCTTCCCTAGCGGTAGTACCGCTCTGTGCGGGGCTGGTGAGTGGGATAATGGTTGGTTTGTTCCTCCCACTATAAAAAGGGGTCTTCTTCCCCAAAGTTGACCTACCTCTTTCCCCCAAAGCTTCATTGTTGCTCCAAGCTCCATTTTCGCCCGATCTCTCTCCCTAGCCAATCAAACTTGTTGATTTGCTCGGGATTGGTTGAGGAGGCCCAGATCTACACTTCCACCAAGAGAAATTTGATAACCCCCACTTATCCCTAGCGGATCTTGTTACTCTTGGGTGTTGAGCACCCTAGACGGTTGAGGTCACCTCGAAGCCATACTCCATGATGGTGAAGCTTCGTGGTGTTGTTGGGAGCCTCCAAGTGTTGTGGAGATAGCCCCAATCTTGTTTGTAAGGTCCGGTTGCCGCCTTCAAGGGCTCCAATAGTGGAATCACGGCATCTCGCATTGTGTGAGGGCATGAGGAGATTACGGTGGCCCTAGTGGCTTCTTGGGGAGCATTGTGCCTCCACACCGCTCTAACGGAGACGTACTTCCCCTTAAAAGGAAGGAACTTCGGTAACACATCCTCGTCTCCACCGGCTCCACTCTTGGTTATCTTGTCCCTTTACTTTTGCAAGCTTACTTGAGTTATATCCATTGCTTGCTTGTGTGCTTATTGTCTTTGCATCATATAGGTTGTCCACGTAGTTGCACATCTAGACAACCTATTTCATTGCAAGATTTAAATTGTTAAAGAAAAGTCTAAAAATTGTTAGTTGCATATCCCCCCCCCCTCTAGTCAACCATATCGATCCTTTCAATTGGTATCAAAGCCTCATCTCTTTATTAAGGACTTTGTCGTCCGAAGAGTATGGTTGACACCCACGACGGTGCGGAGGAGAACTCCGGTGTGAATCCCATCTCGTCCACGGCCGAAGGGGGAGCCTCGGTCTCTCGTGAGGAATTCAATGTGGCTTTAGACACATTGAAAACCTCTATGATGGCCGAGGTTAAAAGCATGTTTTCTGATTTCTTAGACGGACTTAAACTATCAACCTCGCCGATGAAAGTGGGTGATCCCACTAACAAGGTGACGGATGCTACCTCCGACAAGGGGGAAGCTAACAGTGAAAAGAGTCCGTCTACTAGTGGTAGAAATGGCACCGGCATCTTTGCCAATGTGGAACCCCCAGTGTATAGAGGACCGATCCCCTCTACTCATTTGAATCATGCCGGTCCTCCTCCTAAATATGTGAAAAATGAAGATTTTGATGCTTGGCTTTATCGCTTCAAGCGTCACTTAAAACATGTGAACACTAACCTTTGGAGAATTATTGAAGAAGGTTTCTATCCTCATGATCCAAGCAACTTCACCCCTCGAGAAGAAGTGAACAATCAATTCAATGAGAGTGCTCTCTTCATCATCCAAGATGCAATCCTTCCCGAAGATCTCCCTCATCTTCGACCTCATGCCATGGCTAAAGAAGCATGGAAATGTGTCGAGCATCTCTATCGAGGAAGTGCTAGCATTCAACGCTCCAACTATGAAGTGGTGCAAGATGAAGCCGATGAGTTTGCAATGAAAGAGGATGAAGAACCTCGTGAGCTCTTTCGAAGAGTGACCAAACTCGCGGTCGCACTCCGAGATCATGGGAGCAAGGACACGGATCACAACTGGATAAAGCGCAAGTTCCTCAAGGCCATGATGCCCTATAACAAGGCCATGTCCTCCGTCATTCGCCAAAGACCGGACTTCCACTCCATGACCTCTGGTGAAGTGTTGGATGAGTTTGTTGCAATGAGCATCTTGGACAAGACCGCCGACAATGCGGTGCTCCGTTCCCAAAGGGCAAAGAAGCCCAATCTTGCCTTGAAGGCCAAGGTTAGTGTGGAAGAAGAAGAGGAAGAGGAAGATGAGGAAAGCAACCCCGAGGACACAAAGTATGATTATCATGAGCACATGGCTCTTGCCTCAAGACAGTTTTGGAGTAAGAAGAATACAAGACCCAACTTCAACAAGAAGAACTCAAGTGGCCTCAAGGGGAAGCAACGAGTTAGAACTTGTTTCAACTGTGGCAATGTTAGCCATTTTGTTGCGGATTGTCCCTACGAGAAGCGGGAAGACAATGGTGGCAAGTTTATCCAAAAATACAAAGCCAAGTCCTTCCCCAACAAGAACAACTTCACCAAGAAGACTCCTTCTCGCGGGTTGGTGGTTCAAGAAGAATACCGTGAGGATGACGATGATGATGAAGATGGTGAAACAATGGCCATGGCATCCGTTGCCATTGTCACAACTCCCCGGGTGTCTCTCTTCGATGCACCTAACGAGAACATCACCGCCAATTGCCTCATGGCTAAGGCCACCAACAAGGTAACCTCCAACATCAAAACCACCATTATTCCTAACCCTCCTTCAACGGATGACTTTGATAATGGTAAGGGGTCTAATGAGGAGATCAATGAATTTGAGTCCTTCATGAGTAAGCTCAAGGGCAAATCCAAGAAGCACTTTGTTGCTCTCTTGGAACAACTTGGTGAAGCCAATGACATGATCGAGGCTCACGAAGAAACCATCTCTAAGATGGAAAGTCATAGTCGTGACTATGCCGATGAGATATCGGATCTCTCTAATGCTCTTGAGGAAGAGCGTGAGCATCATTTGGCTCTTGAGGAGTCACACAACGATGGTCATGCTAAACTAAAGAAAGATCTTGATCATGCTCTTGTTGTGTCTCGTGTTCTAGCTTCTGAGAAGGCTAAACTTGGGGTTGATCATGTTAGACTCACGGAGGAGTTTGATGTACTTGACAAGGCCCACAAGGTCTTGAAAGGTGTTCATGCTACCCTCAAGGAGTCTCATGCTCAACTCCAAGTTAAGCTAACCAAGGAAAAGGCCACATTTCCTCACATTGTCTTAATTGATAATGCAAATGCTACTAACCCATGTTGTGAGCATGTGCATCTTGTGGAGGAGAATGCCAAGTTGAAGGAACAACTCGAGAAAGGTCTTGTGTCATGCATACAAGGCGAGAAGAACCTAAATGACCTTTTGAGCAATCAAAAGGAAGTTGTGGGCAAGGAGGGAGTCGGGTTCTCACCCAAGTCCAAGAACAAGAAGAAGAACAAGGAGAAGAAGAGCAAGACCAATCGACCTCCTCCGCTCACGCAAACCTTTGTGAAGGAGGGAGAAGGTGCTCCTAAGGAGAAGAAGAACAATGGGAAGAGTGGTGATGCCAAAGAGCGCAAAGCCATCTCTCCCAACAAAGCCGGCGACTTTAACCCATCTTATGTGTTGTGCCGTGCTAGTGATGGGCATGTTTATGCTAAATTTGTTGGTTCTCCTTATGAGTACATTGAATGGTCTATTTGGGTTCCTAAGACCCTTGTTACTAACATCAAAGGACTCATTACTCAATGGGTACCTAAAACCAAGCATTGATCTCTTGTAGGTGTTTGCTTCCGGTGGGGGATCATGGTTGCTCGATAGTGGAGCAACAAATCATATGACCGGGAGCAAGGACTTGGTGGTGGACGTGCACAAGATCCCATTTATGCCCACCAATGTCGAATGGGGTGATGCCTCACATTCTAAGGTATTGGGTCTTGGCAAGGTTGTCATTTCTCATGATCTAACGATCGAGAAAGTCATGCTTGTTGAGTCCCTTGCGTTCAATTACTTTCCGTTCGTCAACTCGCACTCATGGGCTTTGCCACCTTCTTTGATATTGATACTGTGGCCCTCTTGTGGAGCAAGACTCTTAAAGTAGCCTTTGTTGGGCATGTCGAGAACAGTCTCTATGTGATTAATTTTTCAGAGCAACCCACTAAGACCGCGACATGCCTAATGGCTAAAGTTGATGTGGGATGGCTTTGGCATCGCCGTTTAGCCCACGTCAATATGAGATCTTTGCAAAGTCTTCTCAAGGGGGACCATGTTCATGGACTAAGAAATGTTAGTTTTGCCAAAGATCAGTTTTGCAGTGCTTGTATCGAAGGAAAGCTTCATGAGACGGCTCACCCTCCCACGACTATCATCTACTCGAAGAGACCCTTGGAGCTCCTGCACATGGACCTCTTCGGGCCTCCATCCTTTGACAGTCTTGGGGGTAGAAAGTATTGCTTGGTGATTGTGGATGATTATTCAAGATACACTTGGGTATACTTCTTCAAGAGGAAGAGTGAGACTCAACAAACCGTCATCGACTTTGCAAATGAAGCTCAACGTCAACATAATGCAAAGATTCTGACAATAAGAAGTGACAACGGCACCGAGTTCAAGAACTACACCTTGGATGAGTTTCTTAGTGATGAAGGGATCAAGCATTAATATTCTGCACCATATACCCCTCAACAAAATGGTGTTGCGGAGAGGAAGAACCGGACGTTGATGGATGCGGCAAGGACCATGATGGCGGAGTTCAAGTCTCCATACAACTTTTGGGCCGAAGCCATCAACACAGCTTGTCATGCATCCAATCGGCTCTATCTCCGCAAAGGCTTGAACAAGACTTGTGACGCCCCCGATTCAATCGTACACTAATCATGCACGCAAATGTGTACGATCAAGATCAGGGACTCACGGGAAGATATCACAACACAACTCTACAAATAAAATAAGTCATACAAGCATCATAATACAAGCCAGGGGCCTCGAGGGCTCGAATACAAGTGCTCGATCATAGACGAGTCAGCGGAAGCAACAATATCTGAGTACAGACATAAGTTAAACAAGTTGCCTTAAGAAGGCTTGCACAAACTGGGATACAGATCGAAAGAGGCGCAGGCCTCCTGCCTGGGATCCTCCTAACTACTCCAGGTCGTCGTCAGCGGGCAGCACGTAGTAGTTGGCACCTCCGGTGTAGTAGGGGTCGTCGTCGACGGTGGCGTCTGGCTCCTGGACTCCAGCTTCTGGTTGCGACAACCAGAAAGAAGGGAAAGGGGGGGAAAGAGGGGAGAAAGCAACCGTGAGTACTCATCCAAAGTACTCGCAAGCAAGGAACTACACTACATATGCATGGGTATATGTGTAAAGGGCCATATCAGTGGACTGAACTGCAGAATGCCAGAATAAGAGGGGGATAGCTAGTCTTATCGAAGACTACGCTTCTGGTCACCTTCGTCTTGCGACAGGCAGAATAGGGTAGGTCGAAGTCCTCCAAATAGCATCTCCAAGAACATCTCATAGCATAATCCTACCCGGCGATCCCCTCCTCATATCCCTGAGGTAGAGCGACCACCGGTTGTATCTGGCACTTGGAAGGGTGTGTTTTATTAAGTATCCGGTTCTAGTTGTCATAAGGTCAAGGTACAACTCCAAGTCGTCCTGTTACCGAAGATCACGGCTATTCGAATAGATTAACTTCCCTGCAGGGGTGCACCACATAACCCAACATGCTCGATCCCATTTGGCCGGACACACTTTCCTGGGTCATGCCCGGCCTCGGAAGATCAACACGTCGCAGCCCCACCTAGGCAAAACAGAGAGGCCAGCACGCCGGTCTAAACCTAAGCGCACAGGGGTCTGGGCCCATCGCCCATAGCACACCTGCACGTTGCGAGGGCGGCCGAAAGCAGACCTAGCCTAGTGGCGTTCCAGTCCAATTCGGCGCGCGCCGCTCCGTCGCTGACGTCTGAAGTGCTTCGGCTGATACCACGACGTCGGGATACCCATAACTACTCCCACGTAGATGGTTAGTGCGTATAGGCTCGTAGCCGACTCAGATCAAATACCAAGATCTCGTTAAGCGTGTTAAGTATCCACGAACGCCGAACAGGGCCAGGCCCACCTGTCTCCTAGGTGGTCTCAACCTGCCCTGTCGCTCCGCCACAAAGTAACAGTCGAGGGCCGTCGGGAACCCAGGCCCACCTCTACCGGGATGGAGCCACCTGTCCTTTCAGCCCCCTCGTCAGAATCACTTGCGGGTACTCAATGAGCTGACCCGACTTTAGTCACCATCTGTATAGTATGTATGTATGTATAGTATATACCCGTGATCACCTCCCAAGTGATCACGGCCCGATAGTATAGCAAGGCAGACTGACAAGAATGTAGGGCCAATGATGATAAACTAGCATCCTATACTAAGCAATTAGGATTGCGGGTAAGGTATCAACAGATGTAGCGACAATGTCAGGCTATGCATCAGAATAGGATTAACGAAAGCAGTAACATGCTACACTACTCTAATGCAAGCAGTATAGAGGAGAATAGGCGATATCTGGTGATCAAAGGGGGGGCTTGCCTGGTTGCTCTGGCAAGAGAGAGGGGTCGTCAACTCCGTAGTCGAACTGGTCAGCAGCAGCGTCGGTCTCGTAGTCTACCGGAGAGAAGAGGGGGAAGAAATAATGAATACAGAGCAAACAAAGCATCACAAAATATAACAAGGCAATACGCGGTGTTCGGTGTGCCCTAACGCGGTAGTAGGTGATACCGGTGAAGGGGGGAAAACATCCGGGAAAGTATTCCCGGTGTTTCGTGTTTTCGGGCAGAGGAGCCGGAGGGGGAAAGTTGCGGGTTCGATAGGTTAGAGGGGTGTGGCGGACGAACGGACTGCGTATCCGGAATCGTCTCGTCGTTCTGAGCAACTTTCATGTTGAAAATATTTTAATCCGAGTTACGGATTAAAAGATATGATTTTTAAAAGATTTTAATAATTTTGGAATTTAATTATTTATTTAATTAATTCGAAAAAAGGTATTTACGACGTCAGCATGATGTCATGCTGACGTCAGCAGTCAACAGGGGTTGACTGAGTCAACCCTGACATGTGGGTCCAGTGGGACCCACCTGTCATTCTCTATTTAGGTTAATTAGGGTTTAGGTTAATATAATTACAGTTCAATTAAACTTAACTAGTTAATTAATTTAATTAAACTAGATTAATTAACTTAATTAATTAATTAATTAATAATTTTATTAAATCATTTTAATTTAATTATTTATATTTATTGTTTTTATTTATTTTATCATTTATTTATTTATTTATTTCTTTATTATTATTTTTTTATAAGCGTTCTGGGGGTGGGGCCCCCTAGTCAGTGGCTCATCCGAGCCACCAGGGGCTAATGGGCGCGCAGGCGCGGGCGCTCGCCCGAACGGGGCGCGGGCAAGGCCGTGGCCGGCGGCGCGGCGCC
>NC_041387.1:234694046-234744637 GCF_002162155.2 Triticum dicoccoides | reverse complement strand
CAGAGGTCGCGCCTGCTGGCGGCGGCCTTCGTTCGCGGGCGCGCCAGGAGGGTGGGCTCGATCCAGATCGGGAAAGGAGGGAGGGGATCAGGGGAAGTGTGGGGATCGAGCTAGGGTTTCGGTCGCCCAGGGGTTATGGGGGGGGGAACCGGGGTGGGCCGGCCGGTGCGGAGGCCAGCTGGGCCGCTCGGCCCAGCGTGGGGGGGGGGTTGCTTTCCCCCTTTTTTTCTGTTTTCTTTTCTTCTTCTTTTTTTTATTCTATTTCTTTTCAGTTTTCTTTTATTTTTGTTTTATAAAATATAAAAGTTGTATCTTAAATAGTAGCACTAATTATACCTCTACCACAAAAAGGTTTAACCCCCAAATAATATAGTTTAGTATTTTATAAAATACCAACACATTTATTTATTTGTTTTACCGACAGTTTTAATTAATTGAATGCATTTAGACATTTTATAAAAATGTGGTTCCTCCACCAACATTACTTATGAATTATTTGTTACATTTAGAACATTTTAGTTTTGACTTTTGAAAACTTTAACTGTTTGACTTGATTTTAAATTTGAATTCAAACCGTTTTTGAACCATCGCAAGAGTAATAACAGTAACCGAGGGGACGTGGCATCATTAGCGTGGAATTACTGTAGCATGATTACCCGGGCGTCACAACTCCGTATGAGATACTCACCAGGAACAAGCCCAATCTCAAGTACTTCTGGGTGTTCGGGTGTAAGTGTTTCATTCTCAAGAAAGGTGTTTGTTTGTCTAAATTCGAGGCTAGAGCTCATGAGGGCATATTTGTTGGTTATGCTACAAACTCTCATGCTTACCGTGTTCTCAACAAGTCCAACAGACTCATTGAGGAGATGTGTAACGTAGAGTTTGATGAAAATAACGGCTCCCAAGTGGAGCAAAGTGGTACTTGTGATGTAGGTGATGAAATTCCTCCCCAAGCCATAAGAAGAATGGGTATTGGTCATATCCTACCCATTGAGGAACCCCTTGTGGCCGAAGGAGAAGGACAATGCTCCACCTCGGTGGAGCCTTCACCTACTCAAGACCCACACGCTTCCGAAGAACAAAGTGAATGCCCTCAACCTAGGGAACAAGACCAAGGGCAAGATCAATCACAAGATGGTGGTGAACCTCCACATGATGCCCAAGGTCAAGTTCTTCCCCTCTAGCAAGTTCAAGATCATGAGCAAGCTCAAGATCAAGAACAAGCTCATGACGACGCTCAAGATGATCAAGTGAACCCTCCACCTTCGACATCCGAGGAGGAATTGGAGCGTCGTGCCATGAAGATTGCTTCCAAACTCACCACCAAAGGTCATCTCATGGAGAATGTGGTTGGAAGCCTAAGAAAGGGGGTAAGCACTCGTAGACAATTAGCAAACTATTGTGAACATCACGCGTTTGTCTCTTGTGTTGAACCCCATAAGGTCTATGAGGCGCTCGAAGACTCGGATTGGCTCAATGCCATGCATGAAGAACTCAACAACTTCGAGTACAACAAGGTGTGGAGATTGGTGGCAAGGCCTTCCGGGAACCATAACATCATTGGAACTAAGTGGATCTTCGAGAACAAGCAAGATGCTCATGGGAACATCATTCGCAACAAGGCAAGATTGGTAGCACAAGGCTACTCCCAAGTCGAGGGTATCGACTACGGTGAAATCTTTGCTCCCGTTGCTCGCCTTGAATCCATTCATTTGTTGATTGCTTATGCTTCCCATCACAACTTTAAGTTGCAACAAATGGATGTTAAAAGTGCTTTTCTTAATGGTCCTATTAATGAGTTGGTCTATGTCAAGCAACCCCCCGGGTTCGAGGATCCCTTCTTCCCGGATCATGTGTATCAACTCGATAAGGCGCTCTATGGCCTTAAACAAGCCCCACGTGTGTGGTATGACCACCTTACCGAGTTGTTACAAGATCGTGGATTTGAAGTGGGGCTAATCGATCCCACTCTTTTTACTAAGAAGGTCAAAGGGGAGTTGTTTGTATGCCAACTATATGTTGATGACATTATCTTTGGTTCCCCTAACAAAGCTTTCAATGAAGAATTTGCCGCTCTCATGACCTCTGAGTTCAAGATGTCTTCGATGGGAGAGTTGAAGTTCTTCCTTGGTTCTGATATCAAACAAAGAAGAGAAGGTACCTTCATCAACCAAGCCAAATACACTCAAGACATGCTCAAGAGATTCAAGTTAAGTGATGTCAAGCCGGCCTCTACTCCAATGCCCACCAAGTGCCAACTTGACATTGATCCCAATGGTAAAGCGGTGGATCAAAAGGTATATCGCTCCATGATTGGCTCCTTGCTTTACCTTTGTGCATCTAGACCGGATATCATGTTGAGTGTGGGGATGTGTGCACGGTTTCAAGCTGCACCGAAGGAAAGTCACTATGTGGCGGTCAAGCGAATCTTTCGATATTTGGCTCATACCCCAAACTTTGGCTTATGGTACCCCAGAGGGGCAAACTTCAAGCTAGAAGGATTTACGGATTCCGATTGGGCGGGAGACAAAGTGGATAGGAAGTCCACTTCCGGAGGGTGCCAGTTTCTTGGGTGCTCTTTGGTGAGTTGGTCTTCCAAAAAGCAAAGTTGTGTGTCTCTCTCATCCATCGAAGCGGAATATGTGGCGGCTGGTAGTTGTTGTGCACAACTCTTATGGATGAGGCAAACTTTAAAGGAATATGGTGTCATTTGTGACAAAGTGCCTCTTTGGTGTGACAACGAAAGTGCCATCAAGATTTCTCTCAACCCGGTGCAACACTTCAAGACGAAGCACATTGAGATTCGGTATCATTTCATCCGGGATCACATTAGGCGAGGAGAGATCAAGCTCAAGTATGTCAACACTCATGATAACCTTGCAGATATTTTCACGAAGCCCTTGGATGAAGCAAGATTTCGCGAGTTAAGGCATGAGCTAAATATCATTGATTCGAGCAATGTGACTTGAACCCTTGCACACCCCACCCCACTCAACTTGGTGTCTAGCTTAGATGTAGGCATGGACATAGGGGGAGTGTTGTTCTCTCAATGAACTCTCCCTCCCCCCATTATGCATAAAATGATCAACTCTTTCACATTAGCCATTTTTGATGGTACTTGTGCTTCAAAGACGAGTTTTGGTCATGGGCCCAAGGATAATTCTTCGTGGTGCCATACCAATTGACTCAAACATAGGTGGCTCCGGCCACCACCCTCTCCTGAGAGAGGCCAGAGCTTGCTCTGTTTCGTGTGGTTTTTTGTGTTTGATTTGTTTCTGTTCAGTTGTGTGTGTGTGTGTGTGTGTGTGTGTGTGTTGCCGCGTCGGTCCTCTCGTTCTTTTGGCCTTGCTTTCTGTTTCTTTTTGAGCGTTAGCCGTTGGTCTAGAAGCCGTGTGGTTGCTGAAGCGGTACTACCGCTGGTGGCGAGCGGTACTACCGCTCTTAGCGGTACTACCGCCCTCCAGCGTGGTACTACCGCTGTGAGGCGCGGGCTGGGGGTTATATCGGGGGCAGGGGGGTTTCTTCTCCCCCATACCCGTTCGCTCGCCCCCTTCGCCCTGTTCGTCTCTCTCTTCAGCAACCGGCGCTGCGGGAGGGCTCCGGCGGATCTCCCTCTCCGGGGCGCTCCTCTCCGTTTCCTTCGGTGGAATCGATCCCCACCTTGTCCTCTTGCCATGGATGCCGATATTGCCCCCGTTTTCTGTTTCCTTTTGTCTAGATTTCCAATCTAGCTTTCTAGGGGCAATAGCAGTTGCATCTCTAGATTTTTGTCCAGATCTAGGCTTGAGTAGGATGGAGAATGCTTCTAGACAGTTTGGATTAGTGTTTGGTTGGAGTATTTTTTAATTTGGTAGGACGGTAGTACCGTATCTGACCACGGTAGTAGGAAACTGCTGTTTCCCCGCCTCGAGCGGTACTACCGCTCTCCCAGAGTGGTACTACCGCTTGGAGCGGTACTACCGCTCAAGGGTCACGGTACTACCGCCTTCTACCAGGTTCCGTCATACTCCTACCTCTCAGTGATCCTTTTTGTTCGTGTTTTTGGATTACGCTCGTTCTTTCTGGTTGTTTGCGTGTTTGTGTGTGTGGTTTCAGGTGATGAGGTTCCTGAGCATCAGGCTCGTCGTGTCAACCCCGGTCGTGCCTCGTCCAAGCGCTACCGTACCACTGAGCCCACTGAGCCTGCCGGAGGATCTTCTAGTGCTCCACCTCCTCCTCAACTGCAGAAGAAGCCTGGGGTCAAGCCAAGGTCAGGCAAAACCGTGCCAGAAATGCCGCCCAAGGAGTTCTGGGCAAGGCGCCACCGCAACCCATATGAGGTCGACCAAGATTCCACTTTGGTCAACCGTCCGTTCTGGAACAGGTTCTAGTTTGCCATCTACTTTGATGTTCTCAAAGCCAAGAAGAATCTCTATGTCAACGTGCACTCCATCGACACCGAGCATATGGAGAACGATCCTGACTACTTTGGTGAAGCTCTTCAGATGTGCACTCAGCTGAACATTCTCGGGATCATGCAATTCAACAAGGACTATGATGTTGATATTGTGGCCCAATTCTATGCCACGGTTCACCTTGGGACTGATGAGGACAGGACACTGACTTGGATGATAAATGGCAAGTTGCTTTCAGTCAAGTGGAAAGCTTTCATGAAGTTGATTGGGGTGGAAGATCTAGATCTTGAGTCTGCTGTCGGCTTTCGCCCCCACCGTCGCACCAATGCCACTCACAAGCAAGCTCTGTGGCCCTACTGCACTCTGAGGATCAACCCTAAGATGAAGAAGGAAACCTATGAGCTGCCTGCCTATCTGGATATTCTTCACCGTATCTTCAAAGAGACTCTTTTCCCTCGCATCAGGAATCTGGACCAGGTTCACTCTTATCTCATGGACATGCTTCTCTTGTGTCAGCGGGAGAAGGGGCAGAACACCGGAGAGTCCTTGGATATCTCTCATGTTATGTGGTCTGAGCTAGTTTCTGCTATCTCCGAGCGCAAGTGCCCGATTTATGGTCCGTTCATTATGCTGCTCATTGAGAAGGCCTGGGATCGTGTCTATCCCAAGGTGGTGCTGGAGATTGGAGAGTTGGTTTTTCACGGTGTCAAGCGTCTAAGGAAGAAGGATAACTGGGGCACCCAGGCCCCTAGGACTGGAGTTCCTTCATCTGTTGCTGCCATGGAGACTTAGGAGGAGATTGGGGCTAAGGCTGAGGATGAAGATGATGGCTACGTGCCTTCTGAGGCAGAGCCCTCTTGGGCCAAGAAGCTCAAGATCAAGGTAAAGACGTTGTTTTGCATGGAGTCTCACGGTCAGTACATGACTCGTGTGGCTGAGAAGAAGGCCCGAGGTCGCCACAAGGAGCTCATGCGTCAGATGGGTGCTATTGTGATTAGTGGTTCTAAGGATCAGCTTACCGAGGAGGAGGAGTGGATTCAGCAGCACTGCCCTTGGACTGATTCTGATGCTGAGCACTTCCCGGCTGATGATGGTAGCGCAGATGATCCCTCTGAGATCTGATGGGTGTCCCTTGTTTGCCTTCACCTGGAGCCGTAGCAGCACTCCCTCTCCTTTTTGGTGTCTCGATGCCAAAGGGGGAGAGAGTTTAGGGATTTGTGCTTTGTGTCTTCCGTCTTCTGTGTTTGTGCTTTCGCTTGTTGCTTTATTTGGTTTGTGTCAGTGAGACCTAAGTTCTAGTTCTGTCAGTGAGACCTAAGCTCGAGTCATATGGTGTGAGACATATGCTACCTTACCTTTCCAGTATCATTATCTATGTCTATCTAGCTTATGAGTTGCATGCTTATCCTGTTATCTATATGTTGCTCTCATATATCTTGCTTAGGTAGTTGGTCTCTAAAATGTAGGGGGAGCATTGATCCTGGCATCTGCGCCATGCAGTCCAAAGCACTTATCGTAGCACATATCCAGGGGGAGCCCTTCTACATTTTAGGACGGTTGTGTTATTGCGCTTATCCTATATCTATCATATTGTGCAAATCCCGTATTGTCATCAATCCACCAAAAAGGGGGAGATTGTAAGGGCATATTTATCCCCAAGATGTTTTGCAGATTGATGACAATGCTTGTGCGGACTAATCGTGTGTGTTTAGTTCTTTCAGAGTTTCTTCCATTGGCACGAGACGATTTCCTCCCCTCAGTGTTGTATTCAAGACGGTGTAGCTCCTTCATTTCGTTGTTGGTCGACTAGTTTCGTAGGAGTCACCGTACTATCAAGAGGGGATCCGCTTTGGTAAGACTTGGGTGGAATCACACGTACACATCCTTATCACACCCGTCGTCTTTCCTTCCGCGTCTCTGGAGCTGCCGTTTTCCCTTTGCTTTGCTTTGCTCTGCCCCAGCAGTAGTACCGCGACCACAGCGGTAGTACCGCCGAAGCTCCCCAGTGGTAGTACCGCTCTCAGAGCGGTAGTACCGCTCTCCGAACAGTAGTACCGCTTGGGATTTTCGGCCGTAGTACCGCTGTGCGTCTGGGCTACTTCCGCCTCGATTCTCGAATGAAGTTTTTCGTGTCGGGTTTTGCGGCACTAAGGAAGGTAGTAGGAGCGGTAGTACCACCCTAAGCGGTAGTACCGCTCTTTCCTAGCGGTAGTACCGCCCTGGGGTCAGGGTCCCGGGCAGCGCGGCAGTACCGCTGGGTTGAGCGGTAGTACCGCCCTTCCCTAGCGGTAGTACCGCTCTGTGCGGGGTTGGTGAGTGGGATAACGGTTGGTTTGTTCCTCCCACTATAAAAAGGGGTCTTCTTCCCCAAAGTTGACCTACCTCTTTCCCCCAAAGCTCCATTGTTGCTCCAAGCTCCATTTTCGCCCGATCTCTCTCCCTAGCCAATCAAACTTGTTGATTTGCTCGGGATTGGTTGAGGAGGCCCAGATCTACACTTCCACCAAGAGAAATTTGATTCCCCCCACTTATCCCTAGCGGATCTTGTTACTCTTGGGTGTTGAGCACCCTAGACGGTTGAGGTCACCTCGAAGCCATACTCCATTGTGGTGAAGCTTCGTGGTGTTGTTGGGAGCCTCCAAGTGTTGTGGAGATAGCCCCAATCTTGTTTGTAAAGGTCCGGTTGCCGCCTTCAAGGGCTCCAATAGTGGAATCACGGCATCTCGCATTGTGTGAGGGCGTGAGGAGATTACGGTGGCCCTAGTGGCTTCTTGGGGAGCATTGTGCCTCCACACCGCTCTAACGGAGACGTACTTCTCCTTAAAAGGAAGGAACTTCGGTAACACATCCTCGTCTCCACCGGCTCCACTCTTGGTTATCTTGTCCCTTTACTTTTGCAAGCTTACTTGAGTTATATCCATTGCTTGCTTGTGTGCTTATTGTCTTTGCATCATATAGGTTGTCCACGTAGTTGCACATCTAGACAACCTATTTCATTGCAAGATTTAAATTGTTAAAGAAAAGTCTAAAAATTGTTAGTTGCCTATCCCCCCCGCCTCTAGTCAACCATATCGATCCTTTCAACTGGTTATGATATTATCCTTGGAGCAGATTGGATGTTCAAGCACAGCCCTGTTACCTTTGACTTGCCCAAAATGGAACTAATAGTCAAGATACAATCTGGACAGTTAAAGACCTTTGTGGATGAAACTTTACCAAACAGCCCTTGTACTACAGAACTCCAAGATATGGACCAGATTCTAGACAATATGCTGACTGGAGCATTGATGTGGATGCCACCTGTCCAAATACAACCTGAAGATCTTCTACCACAGAAACCAGCAGTGACTAAAATGTTAGAAGAATTTCAAGATGTGTTCCAAACTCCTACTGGACTACCACCACAAAGAGATTGTCCATTAATTTGGAACCAGGAGCACCTGTGATCAACCAAAGGTGCTACAGGATGCCCCACCAACAGAAAAATGCTCTTGAAGCAATCATTAAGGACTTAATTGCTCAAGGAATCATAAGATTGAGCACAAGCCCTTATTCCTCCCCTGCTATCCTAGTCGGGAAGAAAGATCAAACTTGGAGGCTGTGTGTGGATTATAGAAAACTTAACTCACACACTATCAAGAACAAGTACCCAATTCATCTAATTGAAGATCTGCTTGATGAGCTCAATGGAGCAAAGATATTCACCAAAATAGATCTCAGAAGTGGATATCACCAAATCAGAATGAAAGTGGAATACATTACAAAAACTGCTTTCAGCACTCACATGGGGTTGTATGAGTTCTTGGTAATGCCTTTTGGAGTGACTAATGGACCTCCATCATTTCACCAACTAATGCACTCTGTTCTGGGCCCACTCCTCAGGCATTGTTTGCTTGTGTTCTTTGATGACATTCTAATTTTTAGCAAGTCATTAGAGGAACATCTGGAGCACTTAGCCTTAGTTTTATCTGCCTTGAGAAAACACCAGCTATATGCAAAACTCTCCAAATGCACTTTTGACCAGTCCAAGGTGGAATACCTAGGACATGTCATTACTGCTGAAGGTGTGTCCACTGACCCTGCCAAGGTTGAATCAATAACTCAGTGGCCAACCCCCGAGAACACCTCACACCTCAGAAGTTTCTTGGGGCTTACTGGGTACTACAGAAGGTTCATCAGAAATTATGGGATTGTGTGCAAACCCCTCTATGAAGCCTTGAAGAAGGAGGGTTTCAAATGGGAAACAGAACAACAAAATGCATTTTTACAGCTCAAAGGCCTCATGACACAGGCACCTGTGCTAGCCATGCCTGATTTCTCTCAGCCATTTGTGCTAGAAGCAGATGCATCTAGATATGGAATTGGAGCAGTCCTAATGCAAAGAGGACAGCCAATTGCATTTCTCAGCAAAGCCATTGGACCTAAAGCAGCAGGATGGTCCACCTATGACAAGGAAGCTTTGGCAATTATTGGAGCTATAAAAAATGGAAACATTACTTTGCTTCTTCCTCAATCATTATCAAGACTGACCAACAGAGCCTCAAATACATACAAGAGCATAAGCTAACTGAGGGTGTGCAACACAAGCTTCTAATCAAGTTGTTGGGCTACAAATTCACTTTTGAATACAAAAAAGGAAAGGAGAACAAGGTGGCAGATGCACTGTCCAGAGTTAAATATTATGTACACTCGTTTTTCTCTTCTGTAGTTATTCCTGCCTGGATTACTGATGTAGTCAATAGTTATAAAGATGATGTCAAATGCTTTGAACTGCTGTCTCAATTAGCTGTTACTCCTAATGGAAAACCACCATACACTCTAACAAATGGAGTGTTGAGATACAAGGGCAAAATCCTCATTGGGGCAAACACACCCTTGAGAACATCTCTAATCACTTCCTTTCATACCTCAGAATTGGGTGGTCACTCTGGAGAAAGAGCCACATATCATAGACTGAAGATCTTGTTCACCTGGCCAGGAATGAGAGCTGCTGTGAAACTTTTTGTGCAACAATGCCCTGTCTGCCAACTAAACAAAGCTCATCACTCTCCATCCCGTGGACTATTACAACCATTGCCAGTTCCTGACTTTGCTTGGACGCACATAAGCATGGATTTTGTGGAAGGACTACCAGTATCTGAAAACAAGGATATGTTGCTAGTAGTTGTGGATAGATTTACTAAATATGCCCATTTCGTAGCCCTCAAGCACCCAATAAATGTCAAGGTGTTTGCTCAAGCTTTTACAGATAACATCTTCAAGTTACATGGCCTGCCAACAGTCATTGTGACAGATAGAGACAGAATCTTCACTAGTCACTTGTGGCAGCACCTGTTCAAGAAAATGGGCATTAAACTGCATCTTAGCACCTCCTATCATCCTCAAACTGATGGACAGACTGAGAGGGTGAATCAATGCTTGGATAACTACTTAAGGTGCATGGCCTTTGCACACCCCAAGAAGTGGCACAAGTGGCTTTCCATGGCAGAGTGGTGGTACAATACCAATTTTCATACTGCCCTCCAGATGACTCCTTTTCAAGTTTTGTATGGGAAACCTCCCCCATTGATTGCTGAACTAATGTTGCCACCTGTAGAAGGAGAGGATGCTCAGGCAAAACTGGACAGGGACACAATAGCACAGCAAATCAAAGACAATCTGCTGAAGGACCAACAGAGGATGGAGCACTATGCAGACGGGAAGAGGTCTGACAAGACATTGGAAGTGGGAGAAATGGTCTATGTTAAGCTCCAACCATACAGACACACTAGTTTGAGCATTCACAAATACCTGAAACTACACTCCAAGTAATATGGGCCTTTCAGAGTGATGGAAAAGATTGGCCAAGTAGCTTACAAACTCTTACTTCCTGATGGTTGTCAACTTCACAACACCTTCCACATCAGTCAGATCAAGAAGCACATTGGACCTGATGCCGTGCCAAATCCCAAGCTACCTCTATTGGACGAAGAAGGTCACATTCTGATCCAACCAGAGGCATTACTCCAAAGGAAACTGATCCCAAGAGTTCAAGGGGACATCAGCATTCCAGTGGTACAGTGGCTTATCAAATGGGTTAATCTTCCGGTCGAAAATGCTACCTGGGAAGATGCACCCTTCATTCAGAAGGTTTTCCCTGCTTTTCAGCCTGGAGAGCGAGTCTGGTCTCGCTAGGGGGGAATTGTCAGGACTGTAGCCGATCCTGGCAACAGCCTGAAGCAACACAGTGCAGATTCAGTTAACTGGAAGCAGGAGCACCGTCGATCTCCGATCGCGCGGTCGACAAGGCCAACTTACCATTTCGTCCAGCGGGACACCTCCGACCGCAGATCTACAGATGGACGGCTAGAGTGGATGTGATCATAGTAGCTTAATATTACCTCTAGCTGTAGTGGAGTCACCTGCTTTCTTCGCTTTTCACTTTTTGCAGCTATTTAACAGAGTCGATCCTTTGTGTGGACGGCATCTACTCTTGTAATTGGGTTGTGCCCTAAGCCGCCGTGTTTCGGCTGGCACAAACCCTGGTTCTTTCCCTTGCAATTCCTCTGAAATCAACATCCCAATTCGAGTGATTCTTGGTGTTTTTTCTGTTATGTGTTAAAGTTCAGCGACAGTCCTAGTCCGATCCTGTCAGTATAGTACATAGTTTGGAAAAAAGTTACTCAGCAATATCTGTGAAGCAAAAGCGTAAAACCAAAATTTAGATTAATAATAAACTATAAAACATTCTCATTCACAACAGAACACTACATAGCTGAATCTGGTGTTCACTTCCTCAACCACGTACCTAGCGCACATCACCTCCCCTTCCTGCTCGAAAAAACACATCATAGAAGATTAGCATGTTTTATTTGAAGACTACAGAAAATTTCTCTGTACCAGCCAAGTGCTTCTTAGGCCATCTCACATTGGTTCATAGGACAGAAACAAAAGCAAGGGTGCAATTGGTGCCTGCTGTCTTGAAGATCCTGCAACACAAAACAAATAGTAGTGCACTTTTGTACTAATCCAGAGTTCCAGACCAAAACAAATTGAGAGAACTATTAATTTTTCTGAAAAAGATCAAGAGAACTATCCTAATCCTCACACATGAACATGGACACACATCACACATCCAGCCACGCACATCATGCCATGCCAGAGAGAGGGGGCAGGATATGAATGCTTTTTGAGTGACCTGCCTTCTTCCTCTCCTTCTATTCCTTCTTCCTCTCCTTCTACTCCTTCTCTACAGAGAGACGCCGCCCAACCTTCATGGCAGCTGTTGCTTGAAACCCGCAGGTCGCCGCCCACGGAGTCGCTCTTCGCCGCAGCCCCTGTGGAATCGCCAGATCCACCCACCTCCGCTCCATTATCGGTGCCGGCCCTCGCGAGCTCCTCCCCTAGTCCTCCTTCATCGACCCGAGCCGCCATGGATGGGCGTTGCATCCGCGTTGATTGCGGGCAAGCGAGCACGTCCGACGCTTATGGCCCCGCCTCAGCGCCTCCCCTCGTGCTCGTCTCGGCCGGGCAGTGTGCCGCCCGCGCCCTTTATGTGCTCGCCGCCGTCTTCCTGCTCCCGATCCGGTCGGAGCGCCGCCCCTCGATATGCAGGCCAAAAAAAATAGCGGGTTCATTATCAAGAAACAGAAGGACTTTTTATTTTTATATAAAACTATTGCAATGGTGAACCCGACAGACTCAACCCGTGCTTTATTATTACTAGCACAAACGCCCGTGCGTTGCATCGGGTGAAAAAAACCCACACTTCCCTAACCCAATTGCTCAAGACCCTCTTTCATTCCACGACACAACGCCAGGCATGATGGGATGAATAAACTCTTTGAAATCGGCTGCCGTGAAAATATATACTGTAGAAAAAATATGCATGTATTTCGGTTTTCAGTTCATTTGTATTCACCCCACAGGTATGTAATAAAAGCTTTAGTCGGTGCGGTGGCTAGCTTGTCGGGTGAATAAAGTGGAGGTCCACAGTTTGAATCCCAGGCGGCTCGCTTTTTTCTTTTTATGCATTTGCCGCCCGACCTCTCGCGCGAGGTCAATCCAAATCGGCCGGCCCAGTCGCTTGATTCCTATGCGAACGGACGTCTTTTTGACACAAAATGCGTCAAAAGCAAATCCTATTTGGCGTTGCAGGCGCCCGTTAACGTGTATTCTGCAAACGGGCGCCTACAGCACCCCGTACTGGGCCGGCCCGTTACTGTGTACTCTATTCCGCAAGAAAGAAGGGAGCCGTCGTTGCGACTCGAACCACAGACCTGTTGGATTGATGTTCGATAGTATAACCATCACGACACACAATACGATCTGATAATATTCAACTCTTTCTTTTTATGCATCTGTCACCCGACCTCTCTCGCGAGGTCAATCCAAATGGGTCGGCCCAGTCGCGCGATTCCTATGCGAACAGACGTCTTTTTGACGCAGAATGCGTCAAAGGCAAATCCTATTTGGCGCTACAGGCGCCTGTTAACGTGTATTCTGCAAACGGGCGCCTGCAGCACCCCGTACTGGGCCGGCCCGTTACTGCATACTCTATTCCGCAAAAAAGAAAGGAGTCGTCGTTGCAACTCGAACCACAGACCTGCCGGATTGATGTTCGATAGTATAACCACCACGACACACAATACGATCTGATAATATTCAACTCTTTCTTTGCTTTATTCGTTTCTTTTCCTTTTTTCTTTTCCCTTTTTCTTTTTTTCCTTTTTTCTTTTCTTTTTTGCGTTTTTCGTTTCTTCTTCATCCTGGTTTCTTTCCCTCACTGACTTTGTTTTTTTCTTAAATACGTGAACATTGTCAAATTCAATGATTTTTCTAAATTTGATGAACTTTTCTTTTCAAATCTATGAACTTTTAATAATTTTGTGAACTACTTATAAAAATTGATTATTTTGTTTCAAAATCGATGAAATTTTTTCAAATTCGATGAACCCTTTTCAAAATCTTTGAACTCTTTTCAAATTCAATGAACTTTTTTTAAAATTGGATGAACTATTTTTCCAAATTGATGAACTTTTTTTCAAAATTTTGATGAACATTTTTTAATTTTTTGTGAACTACTTTCTTAAGTTGATGAACTTTTTTCAAATTGGTGAACTTTTTTTTCAAATTTTTGATGAACTTTTTAAATTTTTTGTGAACTATTTTTGTAAGTTGACAAACTTTTTTTAAAAATATTGGGCTTCTCTTGAATAGGGCGATGTTTTTATGCATGTTAATGAACTTTTTCCAAACTTTCTGAGGTTTCATTTTTCTTGAAAAAACATATGTTCTCTCAAAAAAAAAAATGGGCCGGCCCTAGTGGTTAGCTGAACACACGTAGGTAGTGCAGGTACCGAGTTCTTTATATGGGTACAATATGCGAAGTATTAAATAGAGTTGTTTTCGTATACTAAAACACACATTGGCCTTTGGCGCAGTTAATTCTGGATGGATAGAGCATGCACGTACGGTTTTTTCATCGTGCACCTTCGGCTTCGTGTGATCGTGGTTAACCTTGCTGTTTAATAAAATTGATGGCCAACCCATGACATACAAAATGAAAAAAATCTTTCAGTAGCAGCTCCCTAAATTCAAGATTGGACAATTCAACTAACAATTGCAGTTCGGTCAGGGATCTATTCTACTAACAAATTCATGTCTAACCTTGCTGTTCAATTCAAGAAACAATCAACACTTAACAGTATACACAAAATTGACCTCAAACAGTAGCCAATTGAGCCCAAACAGTGGTAAATCCTAACCAAGAACAATGCCTCAATGGCCATGAACAAGAGCAGAGAGAGGAGGGGGCGAACTCACCTGAAGACAAAAAGGAGGAAGCTCCATGGGTGGTGCGTCCCGAGCTGCAGCAAGGCAAGGTCGACCCCTCCTTCCTCAAGTATCCAATCCTTGCCTGCACATCTACCATGGAGGATCAAACCAGATATTAGAGAGAGAAAGGGGGAGAGATGGGGAAGGGGATGAACTCACCCCATGGCCACCAAGCGGAGGAGGAGCATCCCGGAGACGGAGCTGCGTGTGGGGGCGCGGTGGGCGTCAGAGAGGAGTCGCCGGAGGCGCCGGAACCACGCCAGAGTGGAGGTGCTCAAAACCCTAGCCATGGTTGATGGTCAACCAGGAAAACGGCGGCGGCGCCCAACCCCTATTTCGCGTGAGAGAGAGATACGTGGGCCGGGAGAAGGGGGCAAATCCTTGCCGGTGTCGGCCGGCGCCCGGCGCAGCAACGGATCGAGGGTCGCCGCCTCGCCGGGGTCGGTCTCCTGGCGGCTGGGCTCGGGATAGCCCGTGCCATGAAAGAAACTCATGGATGATTCGTTGTTGGGCCATATTGGATTTATGTGCGAATTTGACGTACAAGCAAAAAAAACATCAAAACGTATACAATAATAGTACCACCTCGTTAATGTTATGATTTTATCTACATAAATCGTGAAAGTGTATTATGACACAAGAAGAAAGCGTATTGTGACGGTGAACCCGGAGACCCAATCCGTGTTTTATTATTAGGGAGAGACTAGCAAAAATGCTTGTGCGTTGCAACGGGAAAAATAACTTTCTTAACATAAATTAATATAATAATTATTATTTAATTTGTGATCCACATCAATTATTCCCAACATGAAAAATGATTTGTGTTTTCAACCATACTGTCTTTGCAAAAACAGTTAATGCGTTCATGGATTTCCTAGTTCTGGAAGGAAAGGGATTGAAGGAGTAGTGGAGTAATGTCAACAATTGATGTTCTGTTCATGGTGTGAGTGAGCTTCGGAAACTGTAATAACTTGAGGCTCACTGATCTAAACTCTTACGGACCAGTCTAACAAAGTGACACGAAATATTACATAGGAGCGACATTTCAATGACTGCGTCGAGGTGATGATAAAATTTACAACCTCTAGTTCACGTCCGTGGATGGCATGGATCGCGATGCTCGGGAACAAGAATAACGGTCGGACCTAGGACATAGTCTAGGAGGTTGACAACACCTGGATGAGTATATTGGAGTGAGTAATTAAAAATTCATATATTGAGTGCGACGTATGCTTGAGACGATTGACATAGACTGAAAGGCAAAATTAATCATTCACAAAGCGTGAGTCAAGCACTTGTTTATCTGAATGGATTTTTATTGTCGTTGTGGTCGTATGTGTTCGGCTAAAAGAGGTCTAATTATCAAAGGCGTGAAAAAAGCACGGTCGAATATCGAATATGTCAAGGATCTTCATGGTCAATCGATATTGTGGCTATCTTTGGGCTAAGGAAGGATTGGGTGAACTAAAAAAGAAGAATAAATTCTTGGAACGGAATTGTGGGATGTCTAGGTGAACTAAAAGGAAGGATGGATCTTTGAGCTGCAAGTATATTCACATGCACAATGATGGACCTCTGTCCCGAATTATTTGTCGCTCAAATGGATGTATCTAGCACTAAAATAGTGTTAGATACATCCACTTGAATGACAAGTAATTTCGAACAGAGGGAGTGCCACCTTGAGGCCGATCACGCCTTCATTTATACAAACAAGGGAGCCCATAATCTTCCCTTTCAATAGCCTCATCCTTCCTTTTTTAATACCCCAAAGACAACCCACAATTTTGTTAAATATGGGGATATATCCTTCCTTTATACCGACAATTCTCACCGTTATCTGTAAGGCTTCTTGTTGATATTACGTGAAGCATGCATGTCCTATATAAACTGGTATAAGTATATCTAAATAAGCGAGGTGGTATAATTGAACATCAAATAATGATAGCTCAGTTGGGCGTAGTCGCTGCCTATTTAATCGGGCTTGAAGTCGCGAGGTCAATCTCCAATTTTAACATTTTTTCCAGCGTGGCTCACGGTCCAAAATAAAAAGGCCCATCCATGGCCCATAAGAGAGGCCAGCCGTGGAGAGATTTGAGGGCCAAGCAGATTGTTTGCTCGACAAGGATGTAAATTTTGATCGAGAATGACTCTTTCCTCGTGTATATGTTTACTATACTTTAGTACCACCTCGTATTATGTTTTAAATTCAAAGTGAAGGCGTAAATTCATGGAAAAAAGTGTATTGTGACGATGAACCCAAAGAGTCAATCTATGCTTTATTATTACTAGCAAAAAGGCCCGTGCGTTGCAACGGGAAATATCACATAATCTAGCCCTGATAAAAATGTCTCAAGACCTTCACTCCTTAGCGACATGAGCTTCTATTTGGCGGTGCCCAGAAGAGGACGCTTCAATGACAAGCAAGAACCGAATCACCAATAAAGACATGGTGGCATATCACGCACTACAAACATCTTGTACATGTCCTCCACGGGATGATGGCGTAATACCTCGCCGATCCGTTGCTCCCGCCATAGCCAACCGACGCATCTTCCTCCTGCTAGCACGACCACCAATCAGAGGGAAGTTGTGGGAAAAATTATTGTCATCTTAATGGACCACCAAGCACATTTTGAATAAATGCAACTAAAAGTTAGAATAGTATCATGGGGAAATTTACTCTCCTTTCATGAACCCATATAAATATAATCACATAAAAAACCAAAAAATATGCGTCCCTTTTTTGAACCCATATAAATATAAGCACATAAAAAAACCAAAAAAATATGTGTCACGATTCATAAGTGAATAGCACGTGGTAGATCATATATGCACTTATTCCAAATGTGCTCGGATGAGTGATAGATACACTTATACAAATATTGCATTTGTATTTTGGACCTTATATAGTCATGAGTTGATAATCAGTACATCCTTTTATTATGCATTTTATCTGTCTCATTCGCATTCTTAAAAATAAAGATACTCACTCTGATTCATATTATTTGTTTTTATTTTGTCTAGATACAGATATATCTAATCATTTGAGATACATATTATTTGTCTTAAATTTGTGTAGCTACGGACGAATGTATCTTAAACCGTTTGGTATCTGTGTCTAAAATCGTCTGGTTTTAGATACATCCATATCTAGACAAATCTAAAACAAATAATATGGATAGAGGGATATATTAATTTGAGACATTTTTATTTAACTATAGTATAAAATAATAAAGTATTATTCTCAAAACAATAAAGGATAATAATAAAATACACATATTTGATCTTCATTGGAACCATCCTGACCTTATCTCTTCGAAATAGACAACTTTATCTCTTCACATGGATAAGCTTAGACGGCAGCTGACCAGCTAAAATAATTCACATGCATGCACTCCCAACCTTATCTCTTCCAGGCAACCCGCGCTCTATACTGCTCCTTGTTCGTCAAAGTTGAGACAGATAGAGGATGCGGTAGGGAGGCCGGTAAGGGGGATTTGAACTGGGGGGGGTGTTATCATCAATTATTCCGGCCGGGAAGGGTGCTGCTGGCCGCACGGCTCGTCTATGTGGCTGCTCGGCGACGTCGAGCGTGTGGCGGGGCTGGAGGAGTTGGGTGCTGGGCCTACCCTGTGATGAGCTTGATTCCTCGCCCGCGACCCCGTGTTCATGCCGTCGGTCGGAGGTCGAGCAGACCGCTTGAACGGCGCTGCTGCTGCTCGTTTGGAGTGCACGGGCCGTTGGCTTCTTCGAGAGGCTCTGGGACGCCGGTGGCGCAGGCGCCACGGGTCTCGCCGCGATGTTCGGGCAGCGGGCCCGGCTTCGGATATGCACCGACGGTCAATTCAGGGCAGCGGAGAGGAGCGGCGGCAAGGTCAGCGCCGCGTCTCTGTCCAATCTCTCTCTTCTCTCCGTCGACAGGAACCGGAGAAAGGCGCCGCCATTGGCGACCATGGAGCTCAGTGCCCCGCCTTCCTCCACCTCGCCTCTGACCCCCTCTGCACCAGATCCACCTAGCCAAGACCTCTGTCGCGTCGTCCCCGAGGGCGCTGCTTGCAGGTAGCCCGCCAACAAGCTCCGGCACCAGCCCTCGGTCACCTCCACGGTTGCCCTCACCGTCGTGGTGAAACCACAAGCGTCGTCAAGTTCTTTTGGCAACCGAGCGCAAGCTTTGATTCATGATCTCTTTGCCACAATGTTTGGAATCCCTACTCGCATATCCCAGGAGACTGAAAAAAGTACTCTATATAAACTGTGCTAATTGAATGCAAGCGGCCAAGGTGGGACTATATTTAGTAGGAGTTGATATAACCGGCATTTAATTCTTCCGTGGACCGTTTTTGTTGGTGGCTTAGTTGGGCTACAGCCGTGCCTTCGTGATGGACGAACGAAACCAAAACGAATAGTGAAAACGTATTACGACGGTTTTTGACTTACGGATATACAAATAGATTAGTACCACCTCGGATATCCATTAAAAAACGAAAGCGCAAATGCACGAGAAGAAGCGTATTATGACGGTGAACCCACGGAGTCAATCCGTGTTTTATTATTAAGATTAAGAAAAGACTAGCAAACATGCCTGTGTGTTGCAACGGGAGAGGGAAAAAATACAACACCCCTAATAACTCCCTAGTGCCCCATCTCACACACACGTCTCTATTTTAAGAAAGCACTCCACCCGTGTAGTCACATATTCTCCTTAAGATCCGTACTTTGCTATAGGGCAAATGTCAGGTGTCATGATAAGTCAAGAATAACATGTAAGCCTACATAAAAACATGACCCACAAGAACGGATGAGTCTAAAACGTTCAACTGACGAATGAATAAATCTAGGAAATCTAAATATGTTTCCACTATCATAACAAGCCACGACAACCGCTATAAAAAGGTGCATATCTGGATCGTAAAGTTACTTTTGCTAAACCTCATGTCAGTCATTTGAAAAGATACAACTAAATATTGAACATGACCATCTATAACCTTTTTGCAAACCTAATAATGAACTCTGGCTAAATTTACTACCTAATGTCCATGCTTATACAACACGGTGAACTTGATTAATGACCACAATCTATAGAAGGGAACAAAACAAATCTAATCATCGCCAGGAAACTAATGGAGTGATATCTGTTTTTCATATAGGAGTAGACATACCTCTGCCAAATAGTCCATGGCTCAAATCCGATGTCAGCATCATTTGCCTTTGGAGACTATTAACTTTATTCCTCGACTTTATTCCTCGCGACACGGAAGTGATTTATCTTCCATGTTTATTGGTTAAGGGTAAAAGCTCACTTGCTGATTGCAAAAGATGGCCCTCCTTACTCTGTGACAGGAAGAAATTGAACAGATAATTCTGTAAAACAAAAGAATTATAATACTAATGATTACAGCCATGGAAAATGTTAGACTGTATAGTTTCTGTAGTTGTATACGTGCATATACGTATGATGTAACTTGTACCCCTTGGTTATATATATGTGAGATAGACCACCCCTAGAGGGTTGAGCCGGTTCCCCCAATTCTATTGTCTTACATGGTATCAGACTAGGTCAACACGCTTCCGCCTAAACCCTAAACCCCGCCGCCGTTGTCTGTCTGTGCGCCGCCGCCGCCGGTTCCTGAGATCGCGCCACCGCCGCCCCAGCCATGTCGGGCTCCGCCGCCTCCGGCTCCACCACGGCTAGCTTCTTGCCGGCCTCTCTCGCGGCCCTGCTGTCCCGACCCATCGACGCCGCTGCGGTCTCCACCGCTCTGATCGAGACGAGGAGCCTCGGGTCCTTTTTCTCCTCGTCCCCGGGGCTTCCGATCGTGCCGTCTACAGCGGGCGCTACTTCGTCCGAGACCCGCAGCGACGCGCCGCTCGCCCCGAGTGGGGGCCAGCCGCCGATCGCCCCGTCTCTTTCGTCTGCTTCCCGCAGTGACGCGCCGCTCGCCCCGTATGGGGGCCAGTCGCCGATCGCTTCGACTGGTGGGGGCTCGGCCCTCGGACTGGTGGCGCCCCCGTCGGCCATGATGGCGGGGTTTGCTGCCTCGGGCTCGGCCCTTTCGTCACCTGCTCCCGCAGTTGCGACGGTGGCTGCAACCGCGGCCTCTGCCTCTATGGCGTATCCGCCTCCGGCAGTCTACTCCACGGGCTCTTTGCCGCCGTCGCCGTTTCACTTCGGGAACCTCATCACCATCAAGTTGTCCGCAGACAACTACATCTTCTGGCGTGCGCAGGGTCTTCCGCTTCTCGGGAGTCATTATCTCATGGGCTACGTCGACGGTTCTCTCCCCTGTCCCCCTGCGCTGGTGGATAGCGTGCACGGTCCGGTCTACAATCCGGCGCACCGTGTTTGGACAGGGCAGGACCAGGCGAATCTCTCCTCCATCCAGGGGTCGCTCACTCCGGCGGTTGCCGGACTTGTTGTCTTCGCCAAGACGTCTCATGAGGCATGGACCATCCTCGAGCGCTCGTTTGCAGCGCAGTCGCAGGCCCGTGTCTCCACGCTTCGTCGCCAGCTTGGTGAGTGTCAAAAGCTGGATTCCACAGCCACCGAGTTCTACAACAAGGTCAAGGGCCTTGCCGACATGTTGGCCTCTATCGAACAGCCCCTCACCGACTCCGAGTTTAACTCGTTCATTGTCAATGGTCTCGATGAGGAGTACGACGCCTTGGTCGAGATCATGAACGAGCGTGGCAACTCGAACCCCATGATGGCGCATGAGGTCTTTTCCCGCCTCCTTCTCGCGGAACAGCGGGTCGAGTCGCGCCGCTCCAGGGGCAGTGGGGGCTCCCTCTCGGCCAACGCCGCCACCAAGGGTGGCCGCCCTTCTTCATCATCCAGGGCTCCTTCGGGGCTGCCATCGCCGCCTGCCTCGGCCCCCCTGCTACCGCGACATTACCGGGCGCTGGTGGCAAGCGCGTATGCCAGCTGTGTGGCATTGAGGGGCACTGGTCCTCTAAGTGCCACAAGCGCTTTCAGAAGAGCTTTCTGGGTCTTGGCAATGATGGCAAGGACACGCGCAACTTTGCGCGTCAGGTGGCCATGGCGGATCGCCCAGTGTCCACTAAGCAGCAGGGGCATACTCAGTCCTACTCTGTTGATCCTCACTGGTACATGCACTCTGGGGCCACGGAGCATCTCACGAGTGAGATGGGCAAGCTCCATACTCGCGAACCCTACCACGGCCCCGACAAAATCCACACTGCCAATGGAGCAGGTATGCATATATCTCATATTGGTCAAGCATCTCTTCTCACTAGGCATGCAAATAGGAGTCTTCAACTTTGCAATGTGCTTAGAGTTCCCTCTGTGACACGTAATCTTCTTTCTGTTCCTAAACTTACACGTGATAATAATGTGCTTTGTGAATTTCATCCTTTTGATCTTTTTATTAAGGATCGGGGCACGAGGGACATTCTTCTTAGCGGGCGGTTGTGCCAGGGACTCTATCGTTTGGAACATCCTGCAGTCGCTCGTGTGTTCAGTGGAGTTCGGGTATCTCCATCACAGTGGCATGCTCGTCTTGGTCACCCGGCCACACCTATCGTTCGTCATGTTTTGCGTCGTCATGAGCTTCCTAATGTGTCAAGTAATAAAGATGTAGCAGTGTGTGATGCTTGTCAGCAGGGGAAGAGTCATCAACTTCCTTTTTCGGAGTCTAGTCGTGAGGTGAAACATCCTTTAGAACTTGTGTTTTCAGATGTATGGGGTCCTGCTCAGACTTCTGTCAGTGGTCATAATTATTATATTAGTTTCGTTGATGCTTATAGTTGCTTTACCTGGCTTTATCTTATTAAACGCAAATATGATGTGTTTGATATTGTTGTTCAGTTTCAAAAACATGTTGAACGTCTTCTCAAGCACAAAATTGTTCATGTTCAGTCCGATTGGGGGGGCGAATATCGCAACCTCAACTCCTTCTTTCAGTCGCTTGGGATAGCTCATCGTTTAGCATGTCCACATACACATCAACAGAATGGTTCTGTCGAACGTAAGCATCGTCACATTGTTGAAACTGGTCTTACTCTTTTGGCCCATGCATCGGTTCCGTTTCGGTTCTGGAGTGATGCTCTCACCACTGCATGTTTTCTGATAAACCGTACTCCCACTCGTGTTTTGAATATGAAGACTCCAATTGAGGTTCTCCTTAATGAACAACCCGATTATACCTTTTTTAAGGTCTTTGGGTGCGCTTGCTGGCCACATCTCCGTCCGTACAACAAGCGCAAGCTTGAGTTTCGCTCCAAAAAGTGTGTTTTTCTGGGCTATAGCTCTCTTCATAAAGGATACAAATGTCTTCATGTTCCCACCAATCGTGTTTATATATCCCGGGATGTCGTGTTTGATGAGCATGTTTTTCTCTTTGCCAAGCTTCCTGTGTCCACTGTTGAACCACCCTCTTTGCATTCATCCTCTATTGCAGCTGACCAATTTGATGATGTCGCATACTCTCCTATATTGTTGCCTAACCATGGTGCAGGCACTAGACGTGGGGCGCGCTTGGAAATCTTGGAGGCGTCGTCGCCTCCTTCGTTGGCATCACCAGTGGCGCACGACGATCATGTTGAGTCGTTGCATGGCCTCGGCACCCGTGCCCATGCACGTTCGGTCGATCTTCCCGCGACGCGTGCTTCTACGCCCATGGCCTCTGGGCCGGTCTCACCCCTTCGGCTCGTCGCGACTCCCGTGCCAGAGGAGTCTGGGCCGGTATCGCCTGGGCTGGTTCCCTCGCCATGCAGCCCGGTGGCCCCGCCGGCCTCGGCGCCCCTGGCTCCTGAGCCAGCCTCACCGCTTCGCTCGTCGGCCTCGGTGCCTCTGGCTCCTGAGCCGGCCTCGCTACCTCGCTCGGCCACGTCGGCCTCGTCGCCTCCTTGGCCTTCTTCGCTGGTTTCGCCTGGGCCAAGCTCACCGGTCTCCGGTGTGCCCTCACCGGCGCTCTCTGAGGTCTCTCCGTCATCAGTCGAGTCGCCCTCGCCATCGCCGCCATCATCACCAGAGTCCTCTTCGGCTCCTGTCACTACTGTGGTCCCTCAACGACCACATACACGGAGTCGCAGTGGCGTCTTTCAGCCTAAACAGCGACATGATGGGACTGTTGCGTGGTTGGCTGCATGTATGGCTGCTGCTCGTGCGGATCCTTCCTCTAAGCCTCGCACGTATCAGGCTGCTTTGAGTATACCGCATTGGCGAGAGGCTATGGAGCAGGAGTATCATGCTCTTCTTCGTAACAAGACATGGACTCTTGTTCCGCCACCACCCCGTGTTAATGTCATTGACTCCAAATGGGTTTTCAAAGTGAAGAAGCATTCAGATGGTTCTATTGAGCGCTACAAGGCGCGGCTGGTTGCTAGAGGTTTTCGGCAGCGTTATGGTCTTGATTATGAAGACACCTTCAGTCCAGTGGTTAAACCTACTACTATCAGGCTTCTTCTCTCTCTTGCAGTTACTCGGGGTTGGTCTCTTCGTCAGCTGGATGTGCAGAATGCTTTTCTCCATGGTGTTCTGGAAGAAGAGGTATATATGCGGCAGCCTCCAGGGTTCTCTGATCCCGATCGTCCTGATTATCTATGTCGGCTCACTAAAGCACTCTATGGTCTGAAGCAAGCTCCTCGTGCTTGGCACGCTCGTCTTGCGACGGCCCTTCGTGCTCATGGATTTGCATCATCAGCTGTTGACTCCTCGTTATTTCTTCTTCAGCGGCCTGCAGTTACCATGTATCTGCTTGTTTATGTGGATGATATTATCCTTGTCAGTTCCTCTCAGTCGGCTGCTGCTGCTCTTGTTCGGTCTCTTGGTGCTGATTTTGCGGTCAAAGATCTTGGGCAGCTTCACTACTTTCTTGGTGTCGAGGTTGCTTTTGTGTCCAGTGGTCTGATTATGACGCAAAAGAAGTATTCCTTGGATCTGTTGCAGCGGGCTGGGATGCTTAAGTACAAACCGACTACTACTCCTATGTCTGCTACTGACAGGATTACTGCTGCTGATGGTGACCTCCTGCCTTCTGCTGATGCGACACAGTACAGGAGTATTGTTGGTGGGTTGTAGTACCTGACGATCCTGATATCTCTTTTGCTGTTAACAGAGTATGTCAGTATCTTCAGGCACCTCATGACACTCATTGGTCTGCAGTGAAGTGCATCTTGCGCTACATTCGTTTCACATTGTCCTATGGTTTGCACATTCGACCGAATCCCTCTGGGGTCATCTCGGCATATTCTGATGTGGATTGGGCTGGCAGTCCGGATGACAGGCGATCCACGGGGGGCTATGATGTGTTCTTTGGTTCTACTCTGATCGCCTGGAGTGCTCAGAAACAGGCTACTATTTCGCGTAGCAGTACTGAAGCTGAGTATAAGGCTGTGGCTAAAGCAACTGCAGAAATTATCTGGATACAGTCTTTGCTTCAGGAGTTGGGAATATCTCAATCACAGTCCCCTATTCTTTGGTGTGATAACATCGGTGCTACATACCTATCTGCTAATCCGGTATTCCATGCCCGAACGAAACACATTGAAGTGGACTATCATTTTGTACGGGAACGGGTCTCTCAGAAGCAACTACAGATCAAGTTCATCTCTCCCAAGGATCAACTTGCAGACATCTTCACCAAGCCATTACCTCTTCCACAGTTTGAGACTTGTAGGCGCAATCTTACCCTTCTAGATTCTTTAGGAAGTGGCTAAGATTGAGGGAGGGTGTTAGACTGTATAGTCTCTGTAGTTGTATACGTACATATACGTATGATGTAACTTGTACCCCTTGGTTATATATATGTGAGATAGGTCACCCCTAGAGGGTTGAGCCGGTTCCCCCAAATCTATTGTCTTACAGAAAAGTAGTGCTAGATGGTAACAGTTTTAAGCATCCCTGAGATATAATACTTACAAAACCAGATGGTATGATGTTAATCATATGTATGGCCACTCAATATTGAATGTCAAGACGAACTACTTTATACTATGTTTTCAAATCACGGGTGTTTTGGCTGCGATCGCGTCTCATTCGCTGCTAGGAAATCGTCCCACAATTTGCCAGATTGCAGGAGATCACGAGAGATCGTACCGATTTAGGCTACGATTTCGCTGCAAATTTAGCTGTCGGTAATCCTTTCTCCGGTGATTTTAGTTAGTGCTTTATACTGGATATAGACATCACAAAGTCAGAACAGGCCTTCTTAGAGATGAACCATATAATGAAATATTACGCTAAAAGATTAGGTATGCACGCAAGGATTGTTTAAAAGCTTTATCACTGTATGGAGAAAACAACATGGTAAGATGCAACGCTAGCTTTTTAGTTCCATTGAACCAGAGCATCTGCAGCAGGTTGTAGCCGCCAAGCTCATTTTCTTCCCCTCTATCTATCTTCCGATCTGATCAACATCTGACTTGATTAGTCACTGAGTCATCTCTCTGTTTGCAGTTTGTATTGATCAATCAAAGGGCATATTAGAAGCCACTCACGGGCTTCAAAGTGGAGGCAGGGCCAGCGGTTGAGGTGGAGAAAGAGCGCGCAAGGCGCAGCTGCCCCAGCCCCTCCTCACCGGGGCCGCAAGGATCTAGGATCGAGCCGCTGATGCACCCCTGTTGCCGGTGAATGAGGTCGTACAAGCACATGGCATCACGCTGCTGCCGGATCTCACCTCCATGGATCAGAAGAGAGAGTATGCACAGACGTCCCTGAGATATGACCAATACTCCAATAGCACCCATCATGGCGCGGCACGACGGCCACCTCGTTGTTCCTGCAGCCGAGAGCCACGCATACGTGCTGGAGCCGTGGGGCCGCGGGCGGACAAATCTTCCTCTACTCCGTCGCTCGACCTCAGCGGCACCTCTCGTGACCCTACCTCGCCAGGATCCTCGGCGACCACGCTTCGACGACAACGGGTTAGATCGAGGGATCAAATTTGTTTTATAGTAGCGATTTTCTTTTCTTTAGAAAAATAGCGGTGGTTTCCTTTTTTAGGTGAATACTGGTGGTTTCCTAGTTGTATATAATACTGATGCTATGATTTCGAACACAACACGTTGTTGGTGTGATGGTAAGCCATGTATTCTATATATTCTGGAGGTCTCGCGTACGAGTTCCTAAGTTTTTACTCCTCGTGTTCTCTCGGCCCATAAACCAGTTGCTAGCAGCCGTTCCACGGTGAACTCGCGGGCCATAAGCGAAGCTAGCCTTCGCGTGGCCCAGTGCTAGCGATGGATAAAAACAGCCAGCCAGCGACGGTAAACTCAATCGTTATCGTTATAGGTAAAGAAACGCACCGTTGAAGAAATAGATAGTACCACGTCGGATATTAAGAAAAATATCAAAATCAAGAAAAAACGGACAGGAAAAAGCGTATTATGACATAGGAAGAAAGCGCATTGTGACGGTGAACCCACAGAGTTAATCCGTGCTTTATTATTAGGGAGAGACTAGCACAAATGCCTGTGCGTTGTAATGGGGGACATTTTTACACGTCTCATGCCTCAGTCAGTCTCATCGTCTCAGTCTGCACTCCTTGTCCTCATCCTCATCATCGTCTCCTCATCTCAGTCTGTGCTCCATAAATTATTCCTTACACTTCTTCCTTATTTGTCTCCATTCCTTTCCTTCCCTTTATTATTGTCTCTCATTTCCTTTCCTTCCTCTTTCCTTGAACGTAGGGAATTGGCAAGATCCATACCATTCCTCATAGTCATCACTTCTACGGTGATCTCGTCTGCTGCAAATGGAATGAATTTACACCGAGCCGCCAGAAAATTACCTCTATCATCCCTTAGTACAGCCGTCGTAGCTCAAACTCCTTCGTCTAGGAAAAATATTGCATCAACATTTAGTTTAGTGAAACTCAGGTTTGGCTTACACCACCTGGCTTCAGGTATACTTGGTGAATGGGGTGATGAATTCTGATGATTGCTTGCAATTGAAAAGACCAAAAGTGACCATCTCCATGCTGGCTGAACCGCTTTGTTATGCATAATTTGTCTGCGGATCCACCACAAGTACCAACCTCCGGCTGCTATCTCTTGTTTGAAATTCAAAGTTGGATGTATAGCTAGGTGTTCGTATGGAAGAGATAAAGATGTGTTCGAATATAACATAACCCGATCTATCCACTGGCAAAGTGTGATCAATGTGTTGTATCACCTCAAGGTGGGTCCACATGACTCGCGCATTTGTGCACGTGAGTAGTAGATGTCGGATGTCCTCCGCCCATTGATGACCAATAGGGCAAGATCCATTTGACCCGATATGCCTATTGGTTAAGATAGCTCAGAGATGAATAGTTTCTTGCAAAACTCTCAATCCAAAAATCTATATCTTACGTGGAATTTGAAGTTTGCAAACAGTATTTCAGATAGTCAAATGGGTAGATCCACCAGGTCTATGATGCCCCCGATTCAATCGTACACTAATCATACACGCAAATGTGTACGATCAAGATCAGGGACTCACGGGAAGATATCACAACACATCTCTAGACACAAATTAAAATAATAACAGCTTTATATTACAAGCCAGGGGCCTCGAGGGCTTGAATACAAGCTTGATACACAAGAGTCAGCGGAAGTAACAACATCTGAGTACATGAAAGTACATGTAGTCCCCATGTGTGGTTTTGGTAATTAAATGACAATCCTAATGGACAAATGTTTGCACTGAGATATACATTTGAAGGAAAGTTCCATTTGCAATGCATGAAGAATATTGGATGAATTGGTGGATGAAATCCATCCACATCTATATATGCATTGAGACTTGATAATGAATGACAATTCCTATGAAGAAACAATGACATCAAGTTATATAGGAAGGTTTGTTCCATGGGTGATGCAAGAAGGATATTGAATGGATTCGAAATGAATCCCATATACATGTAGTTGTGCATCAAGATTAACCAAGGAGCAAAGATTAAGGTTGACCAAGATGAACATCGAACATTGAATTCAAAGATGGTCAACACACAAGCGCAAATCATGTGCCACATGAGATCTTGTGGTATGGTCAGAATTTGTCAATTGCGCTTTGTGTACGAACCCATACTATGTGTTGCCTATGTTTTTGAGAGGATATTCTCATGGGCTCGTATCGAGAGAGATATTTCAAGTGTCTATGAGAGGATGACATCAAGTGTTGATGATCATGGTTGACAAGGGCAAGTTCAAGATAACTATCCCGAAGGATTACATGCTTGAAGCTTGTGGATGATCACATGATGGACACATGAAGATAAATACAAAGCAAAGCTTCCCACATTGTGTATGGGGGAGCTACTTGAAGACTTCACCAATGTCTTGCCATTCAACTTGATCCAAGAAGAAACTTCAACTTCAAGCTCAAGTGAAAGGCTCGAGTCAAAGGTATTAGTTCCTTCGACGTTAGTGTTGTGGAGTGATGAACACCGAAAGAACACATACACTCAAGAATGGATTATTGATAGCTATGTAGTGTAGACCTTTTATGATTCTTGAGTTATAGGGATCCCGCACTATTAAGAGGGGATCAAAGGGGTTCGTGATAGATTTGCTCAAGTCAACATCTTCTCTACACAATTCCACTCATATCCTATATACCAAAGAAAATCCAAAGCCAAATAGGTTACCCAAATACATGATAAAACCTTTGCATATTTTGCATCCTCCATTTTGGTTCATCTTGGGTGGTTCTCTATGTGAGGACCTGGGTTTTTTCATAGCTTCAAAACGAGCCCAAGATCATCAAAATCGGAGTCCGGATGTAAAAGTTGTGCCTATTTCAGTTTCTAGGCTGCAGCAGTTTGGTTTGGTTGGATCATCCGGGTCCTCTCCCATATCATCCGGGCTTTGCCCGGATCATCCAGGTTCCTGCCCGGATCATCCGGGTTATTCGTAAAATTCATCACAGAAGCTTATTCCGATAGCCGGATCATCCGGCTACCCACCCGGATCATCCAGGAATTGCCCGGATCATCCGGCTATGTCCCCGGACATCCGGGTATCTACTTCACCACATTGTATATTGACCTTCCCGGATCATCCGGGCATTGCCCGGATCATCCGGGTATGCGTCCAGATCATCCGGGCAGGTCAACAACTGCGGGAAACGGCTCTATTTTCTTTGGGGGTATAAATATCCCTCTCCCACTCCGGGGGAGGGTTGAGCACTTCATCCCAAATCGTCCCAAGAACACAAGTGGCTCCCTCTCACTTCTCCTACACCAAATCTTAGATCCCGGAGAGATTAGTGAGTGTTCTTGAGAGTTGTTACAATCAAAAGATAGATCCTCTCCCTCTCCCTCTTGTGACCAAAGCAATTCGTGATTTGAGCAAGTCTTGAGCATTTCCCCCTTGATCTTGTTACTCTTGGAGGTTGGAGACTCCTAGGCGGTAGGAGTGCTCCGGTGAGGAATCAACTTGTGATTTGTCCCCCGGAAAGTTTGTGAAGGTTTGGAGGCCGCCTCAAGGTCTACCACTAGTGGTTGAGAATCTCCTTTGTGGTGATATCTCAAGGAGAATAGGGTGAGCCTTCGTGGCGTTGGTGTGCCTTCGTGGTAACATCCACCTCTCTAACGGTGACTAGCTTCCCTCCAAGGAAGTGAACATCGGGATACATCCTCGTCTCTGTGTCTTCGGTTAATTCTAACCTTAGCAACTACTTGTGGTTTACTTTGGTCTCTTGACCTTGCATTCACTATATCTTGTTGTCCTCATTATATTGTGCTGGTTACCATATCATAGAGATTATCTACGCCAACACTTTATAGTCCACAATTCATACTTGCTACTATTGTTCTATCGTGTGCTTAGTGTGAATTGCTAGCTTGTAACATTCATTTCCATATCTTGTGACATAACTTGTGTAAGCCTGTATTGCTTACTTGTAGTTGTGTGTATTATTCATTTATATATCTTGTGATATACATTGAGTAAGTTTGTGTAACTTACTTGTGCTTACTCATATCCTCGTTGTTCTCATCTTGTTTATCCTAAGTTGTTGGTGCACTTAGTTAGCCTGGTATATTTAGGATTTGTGCTTGAAAAGTATCCTCTTAGTTTATTTCCGCATTAGGATATAGCCAAATCTGTATAAGATTTTAAAACGCCTATTCACCCCCCCCCCTCTAGGCGACATCGTGGTCCTTTCAGTACAGACATAGGTTAAACAAGGATGCCTTAAGAAGGCTAGCACAAAAGCAACACGATCGAAGAGGCAAGGCCTCCTGCCTGGGACCTCCTAACTACTCCTGGTCATCGGCGGTCTTCACGTAGCAGCATCCATTGGCGGTGGCATCTGGCTCCAGGGATCCACCATCTGGTTGCATCAACCGGAAAGAAGGAAGAAGGGGAAAAGGGGGTAGCAAAGCAACCGTGAGTACTCATCCAAAGTACTCGCAAGCATCAGATCTATACTAAGTATGCACTGGTGTCAAATGGAGGGTTTGTATCTATGGACTAAAGTGCAGAATGCCAGAATAGAGGGGAAGGCCTAGCCTATCGAAGATTGGCATCTTCAAGCAGCTCCAAGCATCTTGTAGCATGTAGAAGAGTAAAGAATAGCAGTTTATAATATTTAACAAGCATGTTGTAACGTCAACGCCCAGAGATCCTTCCCCGACTCCCTGCGGGAAAGCAATCTCGAAGCCACATATCCATCACATATCTCATGTATCCATTTCTAGTTATATAAGATCCGGATACAAGTCTGAACGTCCATTATCGTGGACACGGTATTTGAATATATTTCTTCCCTGCAGGGGTGCACCACGTTACCCAACATGCTCGATCACTCTGGCCGGACACACCTTTCTGGGGTCAATGTCCGGCCTCGGAAGATCAACATGTCGCAGCCCTACCTATGCTCAGCAAAGAGGCCCCCGTCGGTCTACATCCTAAGCACTCTGGGGTCTGGGCCCATCGCCCGGCCATACTCCGGGTCGTTGTGTGCAAGGGGATACCAGCACCACCCATGAAGTGGATGGCATGATCTGGCCCGGCCACAATGCTGAACTAAACGTCTGACAAAGCTTCGGCTGATACTGCGACGTCGAGGCCCATATCTATTCTCGCATGGTGGTTAGTGCGTAAAGGCCAGAGGGCAACTCAGAATAAATACCCAAACCTACTAGTGCATCGGGGACTCGCGGAAACGAGCAGAGACTCACGATAAGGTGACCTCGTCGCCCCATCTCATGGACTTACGGCAAGGGCCCAGACTGCCCGGCTGTGCCATGTGGAAAACTCACGGGTGCTCAACGGGCCCGCCCGACTTTCATATCAACTCGCGGGTACCCCTCAGGACCGGCCTGACTCCAACAATGGTCTCAAGTAAAGTCAAGGTAACTATGTGTCTAGACATCAAGGGGAAAACCCGAGGAATCACCCCCGGTGGATTCCACTCAATGTAATCATCAAGGTGAACGTAAGAGGGACCACCCTCTAGGTTCACACTTGAGGTGTTAAACGACAGAGCCGTATCGTGAATGGTGAAAGAGGAAATCACCCTCGATGACCACGACCGAATAGCTACACTACAGAGTATCATCTGGAGTGTGTTATGAGGGATCACCCTCGGCACTCGATAGTAGCTCTACAGAGTCGAGCAACAAAAGGGGGCGTGATGTGATGTGAGGTGTCGGGCTTTGGTCGTCAATCACGCTGATCGAGTCATCGATGATGAAGCAGGGGCAACAAGGACAAGGTGGGGGTCACTGGTGGATCACTAACCAACCTATACTAAGCAGTTTAGGATAAGCAGGTAGGTAACAATAAGCAGGTACAAAAGCAGGCTATTCATCAGGATAGGAGCAAACAATAACAGTAGCAAAATCTAATGCAAGCATGAGAGTGTAGAATGGGCGATATCGGGATGATCAAAGGGAGGGCTTGCCTGGAAGCTCCGTTGAAACAGAAGGAGGGTTGTCGTCGATGTAGTCGATCACAAGGGCATCAGCAGCGGTCTCGGGGTCTACCAGAGAGAAGAGGGGGAAGAAATAGTAAATACACGCAAACAGATGCACAACATGATCATAAGCGGGGCTAGAGGTGTCCTAACGCAGTGCTACAAGATACCGATAAAGGGGAACAACATCCGGGAAAGTTTTCCCGGTTCCGGACGTTTGTTAGACAAATGAACCAGAGGGGAAAGGTTACATGATTGCTATACTAGGGATGTGTGGCGGGTGAACAGACCGCGTATTCGGATTCGTCTCGTTGTTCTGAGCAACTTTCATGTAGAAAACTTTTTCATCCGAGTTACAGATGATTTTCTATGATTTTCTAAAGTTTTATCAATATTCTAAAATTATTATTAATCTAAAAAGGGGTTATTGCATCAGCATGACATCAGTAGTCAACAGGGTTGACCAAAGTCAACCCTGACGTGTGGGGCCATTCTGTCATAGTCTAACAACTAATTAACAATTTTAATTAACTAATCAAGTTAATTAGGCTAATTAAGCAAGGTTAATTAAGTTAGTTAATTAACTATTTAATTAATTAACTATTTATTTATTTATATATATATATATATTAAAAAACTTTTTTTACACAGGGGCATGGGGCCCCAACGTCAGTGGCCCGGGGGGTTAATCAGGCGAGGGGCGAGCGGGTTAACGGGCGAGCGCCCGTGCGAGGGCACGGGGCAACAGGGGCGCTGACGAGGACACGGCGCCGTCCGGGGAGCGGCGTGGCCAGGCCGGGGCGGCAACGGCCGGAGTGGGGCGGCACGGCGAGTGCCTCAGAGGCACGGTGAATGGCGGGGAGGGCGGCCACGGGGTGGGCAGCAGGCGCGGTCCCGTACAGCGCAGCAGGGAACGGGGACGCCAGGCGAGGCGCGAGGCGAGGGAGCACGGGGCCGCCGCAGCAGCGAGGCACCGGCGAAGGCGGTGAACAGCGCGGGTGAGGCCATTCACAGGCGGGCGCACGAGCCGTGGACATGCACGGACCGAACGGGATCAAGGCGCGGTGGTCATGGCGACTACGATCAGCGGTGAGTACGGGAGGGAGGGTCGAGGAGGAAGGGGAGCTCACGGGGAGGGCACACGATGGCCCGGTGATGGGGTTAGTAGCAGCAGAAGGCGACGGCATTGAAGAAGACGGCGGCGAACGGCGACGAGGGGGATCAGGGCGGCAGAGGTCGGCATCGGGGATGAAGAAGACGGCGTTGGCGTCGCTGTGCAGCTTCACCGGTCGGCCTCGAGCGTTAGTGTAGGACCTTGAGAAGAGGTGTCTAGAGGGGGGTGATTAGACACTAAGTACCAAAGTTGCAGTTTTTAGCAAATTTAAGTTTAAGTGGAGTTTAGGCACAAATTTAACATTCACAACACATAGCAAGCAAGCATGCAAAGAGTATATGAGCAGCGGAAAATAAAGCATGCAACTTGCAAGAATGTAAAGGGAAGGGTTTTGGAGGATTCAAACGCAGTTGGAGACACGGATGTTTTTGGCGTGGTTCCGATAGGTGGTGCTATCGTACATCCACGTTGATGGAGACTTCAACCCACAAAGGGTAACGGTTGCGCGAGTCCACAGAGGGCTCCACCCAAGAAGGGTCCACGAAGAAGCAACCTTGTCTATCCCACCACGAAGGACTTGCCTCACTAGCGGTAGATCTTCACGAAGTAGGCGATCTCCTTGCCCTTACAAACTCCTTGGTTCAACTCCACAATCTTTGTCGGAGGCTCCCAAGTGACACCTATCCAATCTAGGAGACACCACTCTCCAAGAAGTAACAAATGGTGCGTTGATGATGAACTCCTTGCTCTTGTGCTTCAAATGATAGTCTCCCCAACACTCAACTCTTTCTCATAGGATTTGGATCTGGTGGAAAGAAGATTTGAGTGGAAAGCAACTTGGGGAAGGCTAGAGATCAAGATTCATATGGTAGGAATGGAATATCTTGACCTCAACACATGAGTAGGTAGTTCTCTCTCAGAAATAGGATGTTGGAAGTGTAGGTTCAGTCTGATGGCTCTCTCCACAAATGAAGAGGAGGTGGAGGGGTATATATAGCCTCCACACAAAATCTAACCGTTACACGCAATTTACCAAACTCGGTAGGACCGAATCAACAAACTTGGTCGGACCGATTTAGTAAACCTAGTGACCGTTAGGATTTTCGGTGGGACCGAAATGCAACTCGGTGTGACCTATATTAGGGTTAGGGCATAACGTAATCTCGGTGAGACCGATTACACAAACTTGGTGGGACCGATTTTGGTAATTAGCTAACCAAAGAGTTGGTCAGGCAAACTCGGTGGGACCGATTACTCAAACTCGGTGGGACCAATTTTGGTAATAAGTTAACCAGAGAGTTTGCATTGTAATCTCGGTAGTATCGATTGCTCAAACTCGGTAAGACCGATTTTGATAATGGGCATACACAGAGAGATTACAATCCCATCTCGGTGAGACCGAGATCCCTATCGGTAAGACCGATTTGCCTAGGGTTTGTGGCAGTGGCTATGACATTTGAAATCGGTGGCGCCGGATAGGAAGAATCGGTGTGACCGATTTTGGCTTTGGGTTTAGGTCATTTGTGGATGTGAGAAAGTAGCTGAGGGTTTTGGAGCATATCACTAAGCACATGAAGCAAGAGGCTCATTAAGCAACACCTCATCCCTCCTTGATAGTATTGGCTTTTCCTATAGACTCAATGTGATCTTAGATCACTAAAATGAAAAATAAAGAGTCTTGAGCTTGAAGCTTGAGCCAATCCTTTGTCCTTAGCATCTTGAAGGAGTTCCCACATCCTTTAGTCCATGCCACTCCACTGTTGAACTTGTCTAAAAAATACTAGATAAAAGTGTTAGTCCAACAAGAGATATGTTGAAATTAATTACCAAAACCACCTAGGGAGCACTTGTGCTTTCAATATCCCCCTTTTGGTAATTGATGGCAACATACATCAAAGCTTTAGATAAGGATATGAAGAATAGCAAGTAAAGCTTTGGAAAGACATGTAACAAGCATAGGCTCCCCCTACATGTATGCAATCATGTGAATATGAAATATAGAAGCATGTGAGAGCATAACCATGATAGAGCAGGCAATGTGTTACATGTATCTTGGCCATATGCATCAGAGCAAAAAGTATTAAAGGAAATACCTTCATGCCCATGAGTCCTTCTTGCAAACAGTATGTACATCAGCAAGAATTCCTCATACACAAGATTGTGATGCATATACTTACCTTGTAGTCTTGAGTAGGCTTAGGATGGAATGAACCTGTGTAAACAAGGTTAGATAACACAGATACATCTACTAGCCAGAGCAAACAGAAGAAACCACAAGAATACCAAGACTGGGATGACATGTAGAGAGTGAGTACTAAGTATCACATTTGATTAGACATGTCCCCAAGAGTAAAGATATGCAGTGAATTTAACTGATTTCTATTCCTTAGATGTCTTGCTCCCCCTGAATCTAACATGGGATACTGGGAGAAGATAGGGAACAGAAAATCAGAGCTGAAAGATATAAATGAACAGAGCTAATGCAAACTAATGCAAGTAAGCACATATGAACATGTCTTTCCCCTCAAGAAGACATGTGGCATCTCTCCTCTTGAACACCAAGCATCTGGGATACTTGAGAAATACTTTCTACTAGTATTCTCTCCCCCTGGAGATCTCTCTCTCTCTCTCTCTCCCTGAAGGATCTCTCTCCCCTGAGAAGGTGATACTCTCTCTAAAATGATAAGCTTTGATGTGATCTCTCTCTCCCCCTTTGACATCAATTTCCAAGAAGGGCTTGATAAAGATGTGATCTCTCTCTCCCTCTGGAATTTGTCGTGAATGGGTTTGATCCTTGAGTCACAACATAAAGCACTTGATAAAAATGTGATGCTTGTTAGAGGACAAGATTCATTGAGTGGAGCTGGATCAGAAGAATCACAGAAAAAGTGGCAAACTGTTTTTCCTGTGGTGAAATCGGTGGCACCAAGTTGTATGCTTCGGTTGTACCAAAAGAATTTGGTTGGACTGAAAATAACAAATCGGTGTAACCGAGTTCATCGCAGAGAAAACACTTGTCACCTCAGCTCACTAGTCTAATAAGATCTCACAAAGATTTGCAAGGAATTAACTAAATGATATGCAATGAAGTGGATGCATAAAATGCAGAGCACACAGAAAGAAAAGAAAGAAATCTAGATGAAGTTTTTTTTTGAAAGGGGAAACAAATATGCATGAGACAAATGCAAAAACACAAAGACGAACACAAGAGAACTTCATCTAGAGATGGTCGGCGACAAAGTCACCTATGTTAGAGTATATTGACTTAGGAGTCAAGTGAGATCACTTGATCATAGGTCATACTCATCGTTTAAGCTCAAAATGGAGAGGGCGAGGACGATGCCGGGGAGGCCGTAGGACGGCTCTACAAGGCCCAGGGAGGGCATTGGCCACGACCACGATGAAGCGACGACGACGGCAGCGTTCGGTGGATCTGGAGGAGGGGAGGGGAGAGGGCAAGAGGAGGGCGAGTGGGTGGGGAGGAACAAGTGGGAGAGGTGGTGATGTCTACTACACAACCTTCTTCTTGTAGACGTTGTTGGGCCTGCAAGTGCACAGGTTTGTAGGACAGTAGCAAATTTCCTTCAAGTGGATGACCTTAGGTTTATCAATCTGTGGGAGGCGTAGGATGAAGATGGCCTCTCTCAAGCAACCCTGCAACCAAACAACAAAGAGTCTCTTGTGCCCCCAACACACCCAATACAATGATAAATTGTATAGGTGCACTAGTTCGGCGAAGAGATGGTGATACAAGTGCAATATGGATGGTAGATATAAGTTTTCGTAATCTGAAAATTTAAAAACAGCAAGGTAACTAATGATAAAAGTGAGTGTAAACGGTATTGCAATGATAGGAAACAAGGCATAGGGTTCATACTTTCACTAGTGCAAGTTCTCTCAACAATAATAACATAATTGGATCATATAACTATCCCTCAACATGCAACAAAGAGTCACTCCAAAGCCACTAATAGCAGAGAAAAAACGAAGAGATTATGGTAGGGTACGAAACCACCTCAAAGTTATTCTTTCGGATCAATCTATTCAAGAGTTCGTACTAGAATAACACCTTAAGATACAAATCAACCAAAACCCTAATGTCACCTAGGTACTCCATTGTCACCTCAAGTATTCGTGGGCATGATTATACGATATGCATCACACAATCTCAGATTCATCTATTCAACCAACACAAAGTACTTCAAAGAGTGCCCCAAAGTTTCTACCGGAGAGTCAAGACGAAAACGTGTGCCAACCCCTATGCATAGGTTCATGGGCGGAACCCACAAGTTGATCACCAAAACATACATCAAGTGGATCACGTGATATCCCATTGTCACCACAGATAAACACGGCAAGACATACATCAAGTGTTCTCAAATCCTTAAAGACTCAATCTGATAAGATAACTTCAAGAGGAAAACTCAATTCATCACAAGAGAGTAGAGGGGGGAGAAACATCATAAGATCCAACTATAATAGCAAAGCTCGCGATACATCAGGATTGTGCCATAGAGAGAACACGAGAGAGAGAAAGAGAGATCAAACGCATAGCTACTAGTACATACCCTCAGCCCCGAGGGTGAACTACTCCCTCCTCATCATGGAGAGCACCGGGATGATGAAGATGGCCACCGGTGATGGGTTCCCCCTTCCGCAGGGTGCCGGAACGGGCTCCCGAGAGGTTTTTGGTGGCTACAGAGGCTTGCGATGGCGGAACTCCCGATCTATCTTCTGTATCGATGTTTTTAGGGTACGTTGGCTTATATAGGCGAAAGAAGTTGGTCGGGGGAGCCTCGAGGGGCCCACGAGAGTGGAGGGCCCGCCCCCCTATCTTGTGGCTTCCTCGACGCTTCCCTGGCTTGCACTCCAAGTCTCCCGGATCATATTCTTTCCAAAAATCACGCTCCTGAAGGTTTCACTCCGTTTGGACTCCGTTTGACATTCCTTTTCTTCGAAATACTGAAGTAGGCAATAAAACAGCAATATGGGCTGGGCCTCCGGTTAATAGGTTAGTCCCAAAAGTAATATATAAGTGTATAATAAAGCTCGTAATCATTCAAAACAGATAATAAAATAGCATGAATGCTTCATAAATTATAGATACATTGGAGACGTATCAGCATCCCCAAGCTTAATTCCTACTCGTCCTCGAGTAGGTAAATGATAAAGAAAGAATTTATGAAGTGTGAATGCTAGAAGGTGCACAAGTTTGATCAATGATAATTTCAATCACCTGTTCTAGCAAGATTATATGTCATAACAGTAGTTCATCTCATAAAACTTCTCACGAACAAGTAACAAGCAATTCACATGTTGAAAGCATAGACCATAAACTAGTAAACTTCATTCTTAGTCATTAAACAATTACAATTCATCTTATTTTCAGGAAGGGTCTATGTCAGAGCTTTGATTTAGCAAACTCCACATACCCAACTATCATATAGTATTCTACAATTGCTAACACTCACGCCATACTAATGGTTATGGAGTTTTAATTGGACACTGAGAAAGATAGGGGCTTATAGTGTTGCCTCCACATACTCAACTATCATTGAAGCAATTGCAATTTATCATAACATCAGAAAGAGTCAAGAGTAGAGCTTTTCAGCAAGTCCACACTCAACTATCATATAGTCTTCTACAATTGCTAACACTCACGCAATGCTTATGGTTGTGGAGTTTTAATCAGACACTGAGAAAGATAGGGGCTTATAGTGTTGCCTCCCAACATATTCACCTTTGGGTGATGTCAACAATAATAGTTCATGCTAACTTACATCCAATTGGATATATATATCAGGATCTTTCCAACACGAGGTGCTTGCCAAAGGATAAAATGAAAAAGGGAAAGGTGAAAATCACCTTGACTCTTGCGTAAAAGTAAAAGATAGGCCCTTCGCAGAGGGAAGCAGGGATTTGCAGAGGTGCCAGAGCTCAATTTTGAAATAGAGATAAATAATTTTGAGAGGTATGATCTCATTGTCAACATAACAACCAAGAGTTCCCAATATCTTCCATACTACATACATTATAGGCGGTTCCCAAACAGAATGGTAAAAGTTTTTACTCCCCCTCCACCAACAATCATCAATCCATGGCTTGCCCGAAACAACGGGTGCCTCCAACTAACATCAAACCTGGGGGAGTTTTGTTTGCAATTATTTTTTATTTGATTTTGATCTTTTGATCATGGGACTGGGCATCCCGGTTACCAGCTATTTTTCTCGTGCATGATGAGCGAATTCCACTCATCTTGAGAATAACCCACCTCGCATGGAAGATACTGACAGCCCCTAGTCGCTACATGAGCGATTCGGGCATACAAAACAGATTATTATTTGAAGGTTTAGAGTTTGGCACATGCAAATTTACTTGGAACAGCAGGTAAATACCGCATATAGGTAGGTATGGTGGACACTCATGGCAAATATTGGGTTTAAGGATATGTGGAAGCACAAGTAGTATCTCTACTTGGTGCAAGGAATTTGGCTAGCATGAGGGGGAAAGGCAAGCTCAACATGTTTGAATGATCCATGACAATATACTTTAACTGAGATGTGCGAAAACATAACCCATTATGTTGTCTTTCTTGTCCAACATCAACTCTTTAGCATGTCATACTTAATGAGTGCTCACAATTATAAAAGATGTCTAGGATAGTATATTTATATGTGGAATCTCTCTTCCTTCAATATTCTTTCATGAATTGTTCAAATGACCAATACAATGCTTGCTAACCTTCAATAAATTTACAACATCTACTTCTTAGATGTGAAGTCATTACTCCCTATGGGATAAGCAAATGAGACATATATAATTTCAGATTTATGACAATCAACTCATTCAACAATTTACTCACAGGATATAAGCGAAGCACACGAGTAAATGCAAAACTACTCCAAAAAGATATAAGTGAAGATCAATGAGTAGCTAAATTATGTAACTATGTGAAGACTCTCTCTCGTTTAAGAATTTCAGATTGCAAAACAAAATAAAATTACATTGCAAGGATAGCACAACTCATGTGAAGAAGCAAAAACTTAGGCTCAACCGATACTAACCGATAGTTGTTGAAGAAGAAAGGTGGGATGCCTATCGGGGCATCCCCAAGCTTAGATGCTTGAGACTTCTTGAAATATTATCTTGGGGTGCCTTGGGCATCCCCAAGCTTGAACTTTTGTGTCTCCTTAATTCCTCTCATATCATGGTTTCTCTTCTTATCAAAAGCTTCATCCACACCAAACTCAACAAGAACTCGTGAGATAGGTTAGTATAAACCAATGCAAAACCTTATCATTTTCTACTGTAGCAAATCACTAAAATTATTATTCAACATTGCATACTAAATGCCTCTGCATATTTAACAGACCTATCCTCAAATAGAATCATTAAACAAGCAAACATATGCAAACGATGCAAACATAACAACAATCTGCCAAAACAGTATACTCTGTAAAGAATGCAAGATTCATCATACTTTCCTAACTCCAAAAGTTATGAGAAAAATACTACCCTGTAGAAGATTTATCAGAGCTCATTATGCAAAAAAATTCAACATTATATCATGCTCTAACTTTTCTAGGGAATTTTTGCAACAGTGGTAAACTTTCTATTTTTAAACAGCAACATGTATACTAGCAAAATAAGTATGGTAAAGGCTATCCTTGACTTCTTTATTGAAAATATAGATGCAAAACATTATTCTAAATAACATAAAGCAAATACTAACAAGAGAAAATGACGCTCCAAGCAAAACACATATTATGTGATGAATAAAAATATAGCTCCAAGTAAAGTTACCGATGAACGAAGACGAAAGAGAGGATGCCTTCCGGGGGCATCCCCAAGCTTAGGCTTTTGGAAATTCTTGAATATCTTGGGGTGCCTTGGGCATCCCCAAGCTTAGGTTCTTGCCACTCCTTATTCCATAGTCCATCAAATCTTTACCCAAAACTTGAAAACTTCACAACACAAAACTCAATAGAAAACTCGTAAGCTCCGTTAGTATAAGAAAATAAAACCACCACTTAGGTACTGTAATGAACTCATTCTAAATTCATATTGGTGTAATATCTACTATACTTCAACTTATCTATGGTTCGTACCCTTCGATACTACTCATAGATTCATCAAAATAAGCAAACAACACATAGAAAACAGAATCTGTCAAAAACAGAACAGTCTGTAGTAATCTGTATCAAACGTATACTTATGGAACTCCAAAAATCCTACAAAATTAGGAAGTCCTAAGAAATTTGTGTACCAAGCCAGATCAAAACGAATCAGATCATAATCACGTTTATGTGAATTAACAAAACTAATTTATTGGGTGCAAAAGTTTCTGATTCTCAGCAGGATCAACACAACTATCACCGTAAGCTATCCTGAAGGTCTTACTTGGCACTTTATTGAAACAAAAGCTATAAAACATGATTACTATAGTAGCATAATCATGTGGACACACAAAAACAGTAAGGGTAAATATTGGGTTGTCTCCCAACAAGCGTTTTTCTTTAATGCCTTTCTAGCTAGGCATGATGATGACAATGATGCTCACATAAAAGATAAGAATTAAAACATAACGGGAGCATCATGAAGCATATGACTAGCACATTTAAGTCTAACACACTTCCTATGCATAGGGATTTTATGAGCAAACAACTTATGGAAACAATAATCAACAAGCATAGGAAGGTAACACAAGTATAGCTTCAAGATTTTAAGCACATAGAGAGGAAACTTGATATTATTGCAATTCCTACAAGCATATGTTCCTCCCTCATAATAATTTTCAGTAGCATCATGAATGAATTCAACAGTATAACCAGCACCTAAAGCATTCTTTTCATGATCTACTTGCATAGAAAATTTACTACTCTACACATAAGCAAAATTCTTCTCATTTGGAATAGTGGAAGTATCATAAGAGACTTGAACACTAAAAATTGTTTCCACATTAAAAGAGTAATATTCAGAAAAAGGGTAATCATAATCATGACAAGTTTTATAAATATAATCATCACTACTTTTTATAGCATAAGTTTCATCACAATAATCATCATAAGTAGCAACTTTGTTCTTATCATAATCGATTGAAACCTCTTCCAAGATAGTGGAATCATCACTAAATAAAGTTGACACTCTTCCAAATCCACTTTCATATTCATCACAATAAGATTCAATATCTTCCAAAATAGTGGTATAACTACTTCCTAAAGTTGACACTCTTCCAAACCCACTTTCATCAATATAATCATCATAGGCAAGAGGCATGCTATCATCATAACAACTTTGCATATCAAAAATTGGGATGCTAAAAATATCATCTTCATTAAACATAGCATCCCCAAGCTTGGGACAAACATTAATTTCAGCAAATATATTCTCAAATATTTCATCCTCATCAAACATAGCTTCCCCAAGCTTGGGCCCTTTCATATCATAAGCATAATCACTCTCATCATTAAAAATATGGGTAGCACCAATAGTATAGCAATTATCATCATCACAATGAGTAGTAGGAGCAACATCATTTGGGAGGGATACCTTTCTACCTTTGCTGCTCCTTCTTTTCTTTTTCTTCTTCACATTATGTGTGGGTTCAACCTTCCTCGTTGAGCTCCTTATTAACGAGATTGGTTGAATAGAAAGCTCCTCCTCGTTACCTAATTCATCATAAGAAATAATAGGGGGATATTGGAAAGTCTCCTCCCTTTCATTAGTATTCTCATCATCTTCTATTTGCTTTCTTTTCTTTAGGTAATTGGCAATATAAGGATTTTCAATGCAATTCACCGCACAATACAAATAAATCGTCTCTAGATCAAAATCAAGAAATCTATTAAGATTAAATTTTGGAATACCCTCAGTTATACGTTTCATTTCTTGATACCCCAAAAGAAGACTAAGCTCTTTATGATGCCCAAGGGTAATCAAGCTATCACAATTTTTGGACACGATTCGGTCATGAAACAATTTGCATTGGAGATTTAAATGACCACGTTCATTGCAAAGTTCACAAGGAGCGCGAAAAATATTGATTTTTTTAGCACAAACATCAAGACTTTCTTGCAACCCTTTAGTTTCTAAACACTTATGCCTCTTGCAATATCTATTTTCCCTATTTGGTGTGTACTTGCAAACCCGATCTACTCCACAAAAATCAACATGCTTATAAGAGATATTTTCATCATAACTAGTGCAATCATCATTAGTACTATGGATATTCAAAGAGTTCATACTAACAACATTGCAATCATGCTCATCATTCAAAGATTTAGTACCAAGAATTTTAATGCATTCTTCTTCTAGCAATTGAGCACAATTTTCCTTTCCATCATACTCATAGAAGATATTAAAAAGATGAAGCGTATGAGACAAACTCAACTCCATTTTTTGTAGTTTTCTTTTATAAACTAAACTAGTAATAAAACAAGAAACAAAAAGATTCGATTGCAAGATCTAAAGATATACCTTCAAGCACTCACCTCCCCGGCAACGGCACCAGAAAAGAGTTTGATGTCTACTACACAACCTTCTTCTTGTAGACGTTGTTGGGCCTGCAAGTGCACAGGTTTGTAGGACAGTGAAAAATTTCCCTCGAGTGGATGACCTAAGGTTTATCAATCCGTGGGAGGCATAGGATGAAGATGGTCTCTCTCAAGCAACCCTGCAACCAAATAACAAAGAGTCGCTTGTGTCCGCAATATACCCAATACAATGGTAAATTGTATAGGTGCACTAGTTCGGCGAAGAGATGGTGACACAAGTGCAATATGGATGGTAGATATAAGTTTTTGTAATCTGGAAATTTAAAAACAGAAAGGTAACTAATGATAAAAGTGAGCGTAAACGGTATTGCAATGATAGGAAACAATGCATAGGGTTCATACTTTCACTAGTGCAAGTTCTCTCGACAATAATAACATAATTGAATCATATAACTATCCCTCAACATGCAACAAAGAGTCACTCCAAAGCCACTAATAGCGGAGAACAAACGAAGAGATTATGGTAGGGTACGAAACCACCTCAAAGTTATTCTTTCGGATCAATCTATTCAAGAGTTCATACTAGAATAACACCTTAAGACACAAATCAACCAAAACCCTAATGTCACCTAGATACTCCATTGTCACCTCAAGTATCCGTGGGCATGATTATACGATATGCATCACACAATCTTAGATTCATCTATTCAACCAACACAAAGTACTTCAAAGAGTGCCCCAAAGTTTCTACAGAAGAGTCAAGACGAAAACGTGTGCCAACCCCTATGCATAGGTTCATGGGCGGAACCCGCAAGTTGATCACCAAAACATACATCAAATGGATCACGTGATATTCCATTGTCACCACAGATAAACACGGCAAGACATACATCAAGTGTTCTCAAATCCTTAAAGACTCAATCTGATAAGATAACTTCAAGAGGAAAACTCAATTCATCACAAGAGAGTAGAGGGGGGAGAAACATCATAAGATCCAACTATAATAGCAAAGCTCGCGATACATCAAGATCGTGCCATAGAGAGAACACGAGAGAGAGAGAGAGAGATCAAACGCATAGCTACTGGTACATACCCTCAGCCCTGAGGGTGAACTACTCCCTCCTCGTCATGGAGAGCGCCGGGATGATGAAGATGGCCACCAGTTCCCCCTCCGGCAGGGTGCCGGAACGGGCTCCCGAGAGGTTTTTGGTGGCTACAGAGGCTTGCGGCGATGGAACTTCCGATCTATCTTCTATTTCGAAGTTTTTAGGGTACGTAGGCTTATATAGGCGAAAGAAGTCGGTCGGGGGAGCCTCGAGGGGCCCACAAGAGTGGAGGGCGCGCACAGGGGGGTGGGCGCGCCCCCCTATCTCGTGGCTTCCTCGACGCTTCCCTGGCTTGCACTCCAAGTCTCCCGGATCATATTTCTTTCCAAAAATCACGCTCCCGAAGGTTTCATTCCGTTTGGACTCCGTTTGACATTTCTTTTCTTTGAAATACTGAAACAGGCAATAAAACAACAATATGGGCTGGGCCCCCGGTTAATAGGTTAGTCCCAAAAGTAATATAAAAGTGTATAATAAAGCATGTAATCATTCAAAACAGATAATAACATAGCATGAATGCTTCATAAATTATAGATACGTTGGAGACGTATCAGGTGGCAGGGGGGAGGCCGAGGAGGCGGGGCGTTGGAGGCCTTATCCTCTCGTGGCGAGGTGGTCCGGGGAGCACGCTCAGGCACGCGCTCGGTCGGTGGAACAGGGGAGGGAGGCGACCCGAGGAGGAAGTGTATCCTCCGCAGCCACCGTTGCTAACTCGTCCGCATAGCTTCCTTTTTGTCTCTATCGATTTCCATCCTTATTATTTACAACTCTTCCTTATTTTTATTTCATTCCTTTTTCCTTGCACGTCTTTCTTATTCTCCGTCTTCATTTCTTTCTTTCCTTGTTCCTTTCCTTATATGTTGCACGTCTTTCTTATTTCTTTGCCTCAATTCTTTCATTCCTCTTTGCATAGCACTTATTATAAGACGGCTCCTTGATACCGGGATTTCAAAAACATATATAAATCGGAAGAATTTTACGTAAGGGGGCGAGGTGGGATTTTTTTTCATAATGTCGGAGTTGTGCAGCGTTGATGGGCCGGCCCTATGGAATTTAGAGAAGAACCAACCTGCTTTATGCCACAACGCATCGTAGCCCAGTTGGCGTGGCCTGTCGGACCTAAACTCAAGGTCGCGTGTTCAAAGTTCAAACCACAAGAGCCACAACTTTGTTTTCTCGTGTGATAGGGCCAGTTTATTAGGGAATAGTTTATTATTAGGGAATATAGATACGCAGGTAAAATAGCACCACCTCGGATGTAGAAAATAATCGTGCGTTGCAACAGGAGAAAACATCGGCTATCGTGCAAATCCGAGACGATGTTTAGTCCTAATCGACTTCATACTAACCTAATTTGAACTTTATGGATCATAATTTATCTAAGATAGTTTCTTTACAAGTAAAAAAGAAACCAACAGTTAAATATTGCCGTATTATATTTTTCTCAAATGGCAATATATACGGTGTTTGCTACTTCTCCGCGTAGTATAAAGTTAATACAAAGTTAAGCCATTTAATTTGGAACAGATGGACTAATAATTATGTAAGTCGAAAATCATGGGGAGTAGATGTAGCATAGCATGACATACCAGATGATTTTGCAAATACACCACTGAATATATCGAGTAGGACTACTTCTTAATATAAGATCTCCAATAGGTACATGTTTATTATGATCACTCTGAAGCTATTTTGTGTAGTCTTCAAAGGATTTCAAGAAAGTTTTTGCTTCATGTCAGAGATAAATAATTTTAGCAGATACTAATTTTTTCCAATAATTATTACTGCAATATGATACAAAGCAAGGAAATGATACATATGTTTGCCCTCAAAAAATGAGACATAGGTTCATCCTTCATACAACGGTAAATTGAAGGCTGCAGAGCGAGGCAGCAAAACCTGTAAGATGCAGCAGTCATGTGAAGCCCGATAGAACTGCCACCGCAAGATCAATCAACCATCATTGAGAGAGAACAATCCTTGACCAGCATTTAACATCTGTCAACGATCCAACTCCGCTTCTACTGATGATAACCAAAGAACCTTACTCACAAAAGGAAACTGATTAGACTGTTTATAGCAGAATATTTTGATCCCGGTGACCCAAATTCAGAGCTATGCCATTATTTTTGTGCAAAACCCGTTAACACAACAACATAAAACCAAAAGTGAGAAACTCCTATGCCAAACCGTTACATCATAAACTACAATATGTCAGCATATAACGTATTCATTTGGATTCGATGGCTTGTACATGCCTGGTATTTACTTAGATTACGCGGTACACTTCTAGAAAACAATATTTCCTAGAAGCAACAAATGACTCAAACCTTTCACCTGCAGACCAGGAACACACGTACATGAGTCTGCTCAAACACATCTGCACATGTTGGTATTCAACCAAGTAATTAAGTAAAATAATTTTGTTCTTCGAAAAAAGTAAGATAAGCTTGCTCGTCTATGTTAAATAGTTAACAGGATCAAACCTGTCCTAGAACGACCAAATTTCAACAAAACGAAAACCTTAAAGAAGACACACGTGCATATTATAGAGAAGACTAACTAATAGCACGTGGACAGGTTATCTGGAAGTTAGATAGGTTATCTATGCTGGTAGTTCATAGGGTCATACCGAGGTCGATGAAGAGCCTGGTGACCGACAGCTAGAGTATTGGGCATGACTATGGAGATGAATAGGTGAGAGGCATCCCCAGCCCCTGGAGAATCACTGGCCCATGCTGTCCGCTGACACAACGGTCCCTGGATCACTGTAGAAACTGTATTGAGGAACTGAACGTGAGGAGTTCTCCACATGAACCAACTGATCACCTTCTTATCCACTGGATGTTCCATCGTGTATTGGTTTGCTGTGATCTGGCATGTAAGCTAAGGAGATTGAAAGAAGAAGAGACAATTATTCAGCAACTTATTATGCAATAAGAAGGAACCGAAAAAAAATCAAGCAGTTATAGATGAACTCACATGCCCGTGTATTGCAACGGAAGATAAAAATTGAACTCCCTAGCTTAATAATATAAGCATGGGCCATGATTTTATATGGTTGATATTGTGCTCGGAGAGAAAAACAAACAATTTCATGTCCCTAACCCAATAAATTGATTTAAAACAATGCCTTAATATGTACTTGAAAATGCATTGAATAAACAGTAATCCAAATATTTAATTTTGTGATCAAACATGTCATCAATTGCATGTAGATTTAATCTGTAGGTAAGAGCCCATGCATTGCAATGGATACATAATACATAATTTTGTTCTTACAAACCTGAAGAACAATTTACCACGTCACCCCTTCCGTATAGCACTTGTATATGCCGAGTACAATTCCTCGCATATGCCGAGTGCCATGATATCATATGGTTGACATTGTGCTCCGAGAGAAATATATATTTTCATGTCCCTAACCCAATAAATTGATTTAAAAACAATGCCTTAATATGAATAATACTTGAAAATGCCTTGAATAAACACTAATCCAAATCTTTAATTCTGTGATCGAGCATGTCATAAATTGCATGTAGATTTAATATGTAGGTAAGAACCCATGCATTGCAATGGATACATAATATATAAATTTGTTCTTACAAACATGAAGAATAATTTACCACTCAACAAAAGATTAAAGAACATTTATCATGCCCATAAAGAAAGTTGTCAACCATCCGAGCAGTATTACAATAAAAACTAACAAAGACTAACTCCAAAATATGATCGTAGAATCAAAGGTCTGAATTAAGACAAAGCATTTGAAACAAAACACAGGTCAGATAAAAACATAAGAGCTTGCAAGCTGAACTTTGAGTTTGAATGATATAACATCGACATCGAATAACTAAAAGGCAGACTATGTTGAGACACGGGAGAATGATACACCATCAGTGATGTGAAGGATGCTGGGTTCGCCAGTGGAGATGAGGTGATTTTTAACGCTAACGCCGGGCTCAAACAACCCCCTTCGACCTCCACGACATTCGTCATCCATGGATAAATTTCGCAACCAGGTAAAAAAGATCACCCAAACAATAATTAAACACACAAGAGATAGAAAAACAGCCCGAAATTAAGGGATTTTTTTGCCAAACAGTGATTCCTCAACTGGGGAATAAAAAGCTCCTTCTTAATCTACCTAGGCTAGGGAAGAACAAACACATTAAAAGCGCAAGAGTCCAGAGTCCATATTCACTCCTATCATTGTCATTAAAAATTGATACCATAGTCTAATTAGGCCAAAAGAGAGTATACTTATGTCAAAAATAATAAACATCCGGTAAAATATCAAAGGGGAAAATATATCACTGGATGATTATGTCAAAAAAAAAGAGGAAACATATCAGACAACTCTTTGCATCAAATAGCAAGACTTACTTGATGCATGAGATTACACTGCTAGGTGCTTCCTGAATAAATAATGGCACGAGCAAAGATTTGTGTATGCCTTTGTGTCTAGCAACCAATACCACACTGTAAAAAGCAAGAGAGTATACAAATAAACAACTGAGGTCTATTGATTCCACGAGGACCAACAATGCAAATAACCCTCTCAGCCACTGTTGTTGTACATGCAGTGTACTGTACCGTTCAGGAAAAAAGAAGACACTACTTCCAAGTACATATAAACTCATTGTATTATGGAAAACGTTTGCAAACGGCGCACCGGCTGAAGCTTCGGCCGGTCGCTCGTTCGCGCATCACACTGTGCACTGGTCCTACGTCCTCTCACTTCTTTTATCTTTTTCTCTCTTGATCTTTCTCCACCTCTCCCCCGTCACTCATCCCATCCCATCCATGCGCCTCTCCCTCGCCGCTCATCTGTCGCCGGCGGTGTGCCGGAGACAAGCCGCCATTCGATTGAAGGTCCCCCGCGAGTAAGGATTGAAGGATGCTGCAGACACTCGCGCCCGCCGTCGCCCCTGTGTTGTGAGAGCGCCGTTGCGAGGCCATGGCGAGCCGCAGGAGGGCTGGGACCAGCGTGGCGACCTGCTGCACCCCGGCGATGTTGTGATGCTAGCGAACTGGATCCCAGCATCAAGCGGTGACAACCAACAGCGGGCGAGCTGCAACCGGCCCGGGCCGTGCTACAACCGGCGGCCGACGAACTGCAACCGCCCGTCGCTGTCGATGCTGGAACCAACGGTACAAAAAGCTGGAACCAGCGCTCGCAGAAGCTTCAACGACATGGGGCGGTGCTACATCCAAAAGCCAGCGTGGACAAGACATGGGTGCGGTGCTACAACCGGCAGAGCAAAAAGTTGGAACCAGCAACACAAATAGATGGAACCAGCCAGGACATTTGTTACTAGGGTGGAGAGCGGACTGCGCCATTGCTGTCATTTTTGCTGGAATCGAGAACACAAAAGTTGCAACCGGCAGAAGAATTGCTGGAAGCAGCATCTGTAGCAGCTGGAACCTGTGATTATTTTTGCTACATGTCAGGGATTGGTACGGGGAGACGTAGTGGCGCTCCATTTTTGCTGCAACCCGGGAACGAAAAGCTACAAACGACAAGCTGTTTTGCTACAACGACCAGACGTTGAATTGGGTTGCCCAGGGAAGAAGAAGACGATGGTGCGTGCAGTGTGCACCCTGCGGCGAGCGCCGACGGCGCGTACAGAGGGGGTGTGGCGCACCAGATGCTGCAACTGCAGGCGGAGAGAGCTACAACCGCTGTTGGCAAAGGCTTCGTGCCAGCCATGGCCGAGCTGGGGCGGGGATACGACGACGACGGAGCGCGAAACGAGGGAGATGGCAGTGGTGGGGGGCGGACAAGTGGACCGGCGCTCTCTG
>NC_041387.1:234645576-234693771 GCF_002162155.2 Triticum dicoccoides | reverse complement strand
TCTCCCCGCTGCAGCCGCCTGGGGTCCAGTTTGCATCGAGGAAGAAAGAAGAAGAAATCTGACGATTGACAGCGTTCTAATCGGAGGGCTGGCACTCAACCGGCCGAATATTGGGCCGGTGCGCCGGCGCCTAATACTGCACAAATCATTTACTTAAGAAGATATATACCGTGGTGCTATAGTTCAGCGCCTTGCACATGCATCTCATCAATAATTAGTTGGTCCTAAGCAGGAATTGATGACTGAGAATCTTACCGTGCACGGATAGATTGGAAAGAAGCCTGCGTTTTCCCCCCTCTCTCTAACCTCTCTCTCTGTGCACCATGGACAGTACGCCATGGATGGCTGAGCTCCGCGCCCGAGCTCTGTCGACCACCGCCGTTGCCCGGAACCGACGCCGGCTGACTGGATCCGCCCCGTTCCGGCCGGTTCCCGCTGCCCCGTCGCCAGAACCTCTTGTGTCGCCGACTCGCTGTCTTGTACATCGCCATGAACCTGCTGCTGCCTCTGTTCTTTAGTAACGAACAGAGCAGCTCGCTCGCCTCGTGTTCACCACGCCTGGGCCAGCGTGCCTCCAGCTCTCCCCACCTGCAGGCCGCTGCCCCGCGCCGTCTCCGGCTTCCTCTCGCCCTCGAGCTCCCGCACATCTCTCCCTTCTCTGGCTGCTCATGCCGCCATGGACACCGCTGCTAGCTGCTGCCTCTTGCTCTGGGACCACTCTCTGACGACCCGGCCGTCGCTGCCGGCGGTCCCTTCCTCTCCCTCTTGCCCGACGCCTACCCTGTCGCAACAGGCTGTGGGTCGGAGCCGGCAGAGATGAAACATATCTTGGGCATCTCCAACTCTGGGACGGGGATCTTGGACCCACACCTCCACGCGTGAGATAGGTCGCAGCGGACGTAACGCTCGAATCGTTTTGCGCTGCGGCCCGATCCTGAATTTTTTTTTCTGGGGTTTCATTGATTAAGCAGGGAGCAGATGACAAAGTGACAAAGGCGGTGATCCGTGAATCAAGGAGGTAAATAGAAGAACAGAAAAAGTCTAGGTGCCAGAAACACCCTGACAAACAGCTACTATCTCATGGAGGTTCCCCGAAGGGGCTCAGAATCGGTTTGAAACCGCCCTGTTGCCAGAGCGAAAGTTCTCTCCTGATACCAGCGATCACAGCTTGCACCGTAGCCTCTTGTTTTTCGAAGACGCGGCTGTTCCGTTCTTGCCAAATTTTTCAGAGCACCAGCGTGATCAGAGACTTGGCTCCTTTCGCGTGCGCAGGCCCTGTTGCAGAGACCATGGCTTCGACCTTTTCCAGGGAGCTGCAGTCGTTTGGCCGGCATGCCTCGATGAGGCCCTCACAGTGCTGCCAAGAAGACAAACTAGACCATACTGTCTTCGAGGACGGGCATTTCCAGAAGAGATGTGCCGAGGTTTCTAGGTTTCTGAGGCAGAGCTGGCAAAAGTAGGAGTTCGGCCAGCCTCTACGCTGGAGCCGGTCGTTGCACCACAAGCGGTTGAGGTGGAGGAGCCATGCAAACATTTTGAGCTTTGCCGGAGCCCAGACGCTCCAGATCATGGCCTTGAACGTGGTCGTTGTCGAGCCCAGGAATTGCAGGGCGTAGGCCGAGCGTGCGCTGTACTGACCTGAACCCTCCAGGTTCCATCTGATCTGGTCCTGATCTTCAGTCTGAAAGTTTAGCTGCCGGCTCTGAATGAGACGGTGTAGATTCAGAACCTTGCTGACAAGATCGCTGTTGTTGCCGTGCGCAAGGTCCAGAACCCAGCGGTCACCGGTGATAGCTTGTGCCGCCGTTCTGCCCTTTCGCCTCGAGTGCTTGAAGAGAGACGGGAAGCAGAACTTCAGAGGCACCGGCCCTAGCCAAGAGCAACTCCAGAAGCTTGTCGTGCCGCCGTTGCCGATTGCCACAGTCGTTGCCGCATTGAAGAGAGCATGATCCGAGGCATCGCACGGTGGCTCCATTCCCACCCAAGGGCGGGTGGGATTCTTCCAACTGTGTCAGAGCCATCTCAACCGGAGCGCGCGACTGAATTTTGGAAGATCCAGTACACCCAGGCCGCCATGCTCGATCGGTGAGCATACCCGCTCCCAATTTACCTTGCAGCTGCCACCGGAGAGTTCTTGGTCCTTCCTCCAAAGAAACCGTCGCCTGTGCTTGTCAATTTCCTTCAGAAGCTTCTTGGGCACTCGCAGCGCTGTGAGGGCAAAGGTGGGCAGCGCCGAGAGGACGCAGCGGACGAGTACTCGCCTGCCTGCCATGGACAGCATTCGTCCCTTCCAGCCTGCAAGCCGTGCCTTGATGCGGTCGAGGATGAACTGGAGGTGAACTAGACGTATCCGCCCCGTGGTAATGGGTAGGCCTAGATATCTAATTGGGAAATGAGCGATCGGGCCGCCAAACGTTTGAAGAACTAGCCCTAGGTCGATGTCACTGCAGTGGATCGGCATGGCCGTGGATTTGGCCAGGTTGATCCGCAGACCCGAGGCGTCACCGAAACTCTGAAGAATGTGCATCAGGGTATCTATCTCCTCTTTGTCAGGGTTTGCGAAGATGATGGTGTCGTCAGCGTATAAGCTCACTCTGAGCTTTACCTCTCTGCCTGGTAACGGCATGATCTCGAGGGCCTCCTCCGCAGCTTGAAGGAGACGGTGGATGGGGTCGATCGCGATGATGAAGAGGAAGGGAGACAGCGGATCTCCTTGCCTCAGTCCCCGCCGGTGCAGGATTTGCGCGCCAGGTGATCCGTTGAGGAGGAAGGCCGAGGTTGATGTAGCGAGGAGGAGCGTGATCTAGTCCCGCCAGCGTGCACTAAATCCTAGTCTTTCGAGCAGTTCAAGGAGATATTTCCATGAGACATTGTCAAAAGCTCTCGAGATATCTAGCTTAAGAAGGAATGTCGGTGTTCTCCTGCGGTGCAGGCTCTTGATACAATTTTGAACGTATACAAAGCTGTCGTGCAAGCATCTGTTCTTCAGAGAGGCCGTCTGAGCTGGTGAGATGATTGACTGCACCACCGAAGCGAGCCTGATTGCAAGCACTTTGGATATCAGTTTCGCAACCGAATGAATCAGACTGATCGGTCTGTAATTAGCAATGGACTCGGCTCCATCTTTCTTGGCGATGAGCGCGACGATTGCAGAGTTTAGAGCTCCAAAATTTTGCCCCGCCAGGTGGTAGAACTGCTGGAACGCCTGCATGACATCCGGCTTTGTAACGCTCCAGCAACTACGAAAGAAAACACCACAAAATCCATCAGGCCCTTGTGATTTCTACGCAAGTGAATCCTTAATTGCAGCCGACACTTCTTCCTCGGAGAACGGGTTGTCCAGGCCGTTTGCTTGCATCGAAGGCAATCGCAGCTCATCCCAGTTGATCGACGCGGGTCGGTGCTGTGTGGATCCCAGGATGCGGTTGAAATGATCATGTATAGCTTTTTCCTTCTCCTCGTGTGCAGTCACCACGTTGTCTCCCACTTTTAGGGCACTGATGAAGTTCTTGCGCCTTCTAGAGCTGATTTTGGCCATGAAGAATTTGGTGGGGGCGTCTCCCGCACGGAGCCAGATTAGGCGGGAAGCTTGCCTTTTTCTGCATTGCTCAATCGCCGCCAGGCCTAGCAACCTGACCTTCAGGCCTTTTCTGAGCTCCGCTTCTGCCGTCGAGAGTCGCCGTCTCTCCTGAGCAGTGTCGAGGCACAAAATCACTTCACATGCGATATGGAACTGAAGCTTGGTGTCGCCGATGAGATTCTTGCTCCAGATGCGAAGATCTTTGGCCGTTCTGCACATCTTGATTCGCAAACGGGCGAAAGCACAGGTGGTGGCCGTCGGGCGCGACCAGGCAGCCGTGACCGTGTCAAGGAAGCGCGGGAATCGCGGCCAGAAGGATTCAAATTTGAATCCTCCTCACCGATGAGGCGCCGACGCGTCCGCTAGCAGCAGTGGGCAGTGATCAGAGCACGCAGTCGACACCGCCATCAGAAGCGCGCACGGGAACAGAGCTTCCCAGGGCGAGGAGCAGAAGAATTTATCGATGCTAGCTAACGTGGGATTATCCCTCTCATTGCTCCAAGTAAACCGGCGATTGCTACACTTGTTCTGGCGCACACCAGCACCGTCGATCGCCGTTCTAAAGCGGCCCATAAGCCTTCTATTAAGGTTTTGATTGTTCTTGTCTCGCGCCTCGTAGATTAGGTTGAAGTCTCCATAGGAAGTGATACATAGATAGATTAGTACCATCTTGGATTTTTTTTAAAAACTAAAAGCGTAAATTCACGGAAAGAAGCGTATTGTAACGGTGAACCCGACAAGGTCAATCCATGCTTTATTATTACTAGCCAAAATACTCGTGCGTTGCAACAGGGAAATAATTGATTTTGTTTCTTGCTGATAAGCATAACACAAAGCTCTCGATAGGTCCATGTCATATATTTGAACACATCACCCCACCTTCAGTCCCTATCCTCCTTCCCACCCTCACCAACAATGAAATCGGTGTTCACCTAATCACGACGTATCCGAAATATGGGCAATCCCATGACACTGAGCTTGCCCCCACATGTCGTACATGTCATTGCACCCCTGCAAGGGAATATTTCAAAACATTAAAACACTAATATTATTGAAATGGGCGTGATGGCAAGATTCACTCCGTGCATCTTGTCCATACGCCTTCCCTCATATTCCTACTCGTTTTTGCACAACACCCGTGATTTACTTATCAAATCAGGATTGGTCGGATCGAGGAACCGGGTCACAACACATTGTCAGGGATGGAAGGCACACTAAGAGCACAGTTGGTCAGTGGGAGGGTAGTACGTAGAAGCCGGAAGGGGCATGACGGGATTAGGAGTTTTGGTCATTCCTTTAGATGTTGTAATTGTTTGTAATTTCATGTACTTGCAGATGGCATCCCCTCCTGGCAAGCTAGGTATGGGCGTAGCCTGCAAAAACACAACACATATATGCAATATTGTAGCTAAACAAAATCCATGACTGAAAGTATGTCCTCGTGTTTAAATTTCAGATAGATCACGTACTCCCTCCGTAAAGAAATATAAGAGTGTTTAGATCACTAAAGTAGTGATTTGAACGCTCTTATATTTCTTTACAGAGGAAGTATCAATGGCATGCCCCTCAGGCCTCCGGTCGCTTGTTTCCCTCATGGAGTCTCGTAGTATACTTCTCAGCCGCTCCTTGTTCTATAGTCTGTGGTCCTCTACCTGCGCGTGACCATGACATGTTTTTAGGGCCACATGCATTCGTATGGAATACATGTGCGACCGGCGAGCCGTAAAGGGGACGGGGCGAGGAAGGCAGGTTTTTACAACGGACAACAGTGTGTGCCATGATGTGCTGGTGTTGTGCGCCATGGTGCACTGGTGTTGGAGTACATGCTTGGCGGCACCCTGGCGACCGGCTCCACTCCACGACGTGGCCGTTGCGCTGAAGCACCCCCACGATGACATCTCCATGGTGCATGGTGACGTGTCGGCCTCCAAGTACGTGCTCCTCGACGACGACGGACGTGTGAGGCTCTGCGACATGGGGCCGGGTAGTGAGGGCACCTTTCTGGCCACGACGCGCCCGCCTGGGGCATGTCAGCGATCGGATTGCCAGTTTACGCAGACCCTTTCTTCCTCCGCACAGGCATCATGTTCAAGAAGTCTGAGTTTTACGGCTTCGGCGTGTTGCTATTCGAGGCCATCACTGGCTCGCCGGCTACTGGAGCACCGGGTCAGGACGTCAATGGGAAGTAGTTGGTGGCAAAGGTGTCGTGCGACGCGCGTGACGGCGGTCGGGGTGGCGGGGCTCATGGATGGCAGGCTGGGCGACGACCACGACGCCGTGGAGGCGGGCGCCGTTGCGTGGACCACCGTCGATCGCGTCGCGGCGCAGGTGCGAGCAGCCCTCGCGGAGAAGGTGGCGATGGCCATCGCGGGGATGGACGACAACGATATGCATCGGCGCCCGCCGTGTACCTAACGACCCACTATAGCGCCATTGTGTCCCGATCGCCTTTCGCTAGGTGCCGATTACCAGGGTATTGTGTTGATCTCGGAGAGGTATTTAAGAGAGGGAAAACTCCAGCGTAAAAATTTTCCTACCAAGTCGGACGGACGAACGTGTTGGGATGGGCTTCTAAAACCATACGATGAACAAAAGAAAACGGCGGCCGAAACCATAGATTTACTTTTTGTGTGGAGAAAACAAGCAAGCTCATCAATGCAAAACTACATGGCCCAGGTCGGCTTAGTTTTTTTTTTGAGGCAATCCCACGAAGCTTTATTAAGACGTCACAACGTTTACAGGGACGAACGAAAGGTTTCCGGGGTGGCCTAACCAAACATGGCGGCCCACCCCTAATGTAAGAGCATGCTTCGCTAGATTGTGAGCCTCGAAATTCGAGCTCCTAAATTCGTGGACAAAATTACAAATAGAAAAAGCTCTCCTTGCCTCTAATATTTCATGTATAATAGCACCGTAGCTCGCCAGGCACTGTGTCTTGATATCCTCCACCACCACCTTGCAATCAGTAGCTACATGAATCTTCAGTTCATTGAGATCCTGAGCTAAGGCAAGAGACTCCCTGACTACCATCGCCTCCAATGTTGTAGGGTCATCAACCCCCTTAAAACTGATCGTCGAGGCTCCCAGGAACAGTCCATTCTCATCCCTGCATACCGCGGCTACCGTTCCTCTCTTCTGATTTCTTTTTGTCGCTGCATCAACATTTACCTTTGCCAAGCTCATCGGTGGAGGAAGCCAACATTTAGGTCTAGGGTTGGGGTGAACGCCCGTCACCCGTCCCGGTCTATCAATATCCTTGAGATCGTTCAGATAAGATTCGATGAACTGTGATGTTGACATTGGGCTTGAGAAAATACCTTCATAGATCGCCTTTCTCCTCTCTCTCCACACCGCCCAGAGGGATATGACCAGTCTAACAAATTCTGTTGAATTTAGAGCCTCATGCAGAGCGAAAAGCCAATTCTTCGCGTTGACATCGTTGTTTAGACTAATCTGTTCAACTATGCGCTCTTCCGACAAAGCCAAAATGCACCTTGACATGGTACAATCCAGCAGAGCATGTCTCCACGAATCCTGAGCTCCACAGAGAGCACAACGGGGGGTTTGTGACATGTTACGACGGTGTAAAACATCACCAGTCGGCATTGAGTGCTGGGCTAGCCGCCATGCAAATATCTTCTGCTTCGAAGGTACCTTGATGTGCCATAGCGAGTTCCATGCATTTCCTTCAGAAGACATATCTGAGATCCCCGCATTCTCATCTATCCAGTCCTCCCTCTGAAACTTTTTATTGAGCACCATTCGATAAGCCGATCTCACTGAAAAGAAACCTCGGCGTTCCCCACTCCAAGCCCAAAAATCATCAATATTGCGTGTACACAATGGAATAGCCAAGATAGCATCTGCGTCAAAGGGTATGAACACCGACCGGACAAGATCCTCTCTCCAAGAAGCAGTGGTGGTGTCAATCAACTCCGAAACAAACCTGGGGGGGTTGGCTACTAGCGCCGTGATGGGCCGCATTGGACCCGTTCGCGGGAGCCAGTTGCTTTCCCATATCTCTGTGGTCTCACCATTGCCAATCCTTCGTATTAAACCTTGCTTCAGAACATCCCTCCCATCAATGATAGCCCGCCATATTTGTGAGGGGTGGCTGCCTAACTCCGCTTCAAGAATGGAAACTTGAGGGTAGTAAACAGATTTAAGAATGCGTGCGCTTAGCGAAGATGGATCGTGCAAAAGCCTCCACGATTGTCTGGCCAATAATGCCAGATTAAAGGTCTCCATGTCTCGGAAGCCCAAGCCTCCCAAATATTTAGGGTGTATCATCACGTCCCAAGACACCCAAGCTGGTTTCCGCTTGCCTTGCTTGCTCCCCCACCAGAATTGTCGAATGATCGACGTTATATTATCACACAGTCCCCTTGGCAACCGGAAGCATGCCATGGAGTAAACCGGTATAGCTTGGGCTACTAATTTAATTAGGACTTCCTTTCCTGCAGCTGACAAGAGCTTCTCCATCCAACCTCTCACCTTCTCCCATATCCGGTCTCTGAGATACTTAAATTTTCCCATCTTTGATTGACCCACATCTGTTGGCATCCCCAAATATCTATCGCTTAATGACTCATTGTGGACCTGCAGAATGTTCTTGACACTGTCTCGTCTCTGTTGTGGGCATCCCTTGCTGAAAAAGATAGACGATTTGTCATGATTGATCCTCTGGCCAGAAGCATTACAGTATGTCTCCAACAGGTTTGATACCGCAGTCGCGCCCTCAGAGCTTGACTTAAAAAGCAACAGGCTGTCATCAGCAAAAAGGAGATGGTTCACAACCGGAGCTGTAGGAGCCACCTTGATTCCCTCAAGACCCGACGACTCAGAACTAGATTTTTAAAAGGCACGAAAGGCCCTCTGCTGCAATTAAGAAAAGATAAGGGGAAATGGGATCTCCCTGTCGAATTCCTCTAGATGGAATGAATTGCTCTAGCTTCTCACCATTGAACATGACTGAAAAAGAGACGGACCGGACCATGCTCATAACTGTGTCAACCCAAGGTTGTGCAAACCCCAGCTTCTCCATCATAGCCTGCAAGTAGTCCCACTCGAGCCTATCGTAGGCTTTCATCATATCCAGCTTCAAAGCGCAATAACTGTTAGATTTGGATTTATTCCGTTTCATGAAGTGGAGACACTCGTAAGCACATATAATGTTGTCAGTTATTAGCCGGCCTGGAACAAAAGTTGATTGCTCATGAGATATGATATCAGGTAGTATCTGTTTGAGTCTATTGGCAACTACTTTCGAGGCAATTTTGTAAATGACATTGCAAAGACTTATTGGACGAAACTGTGCAAGATGAGTTGGGTTCAAAACCTTCGGGATGAGCACCAGAACCGTGTCATTCACACATTCGGCACTTTCCTCACCTCTAACTATACTGAGCACGGCACGGGTGACCTCCTCACCACAGATATCCCAGTGACGCTGATAAAAGTGAGCCGGGAATCCATCGGGCCCCGGTGCCTTCGTCGGGAACATCTGGAAAAGAGCAATCTTCACCTCCTCATTAGTGTATGGGGCCAACAGAATTTCATTCATTTGCTGCGTTACCTTTGCGGACACCTTAGAGATGACTTGATCCAAGCCATTTACACCTTCGGATGTATATAGGCTCTTGTAGAAATCTGAAACCATCATTCTCAATGCTCCCGGATCATCAATGCTTACACCCAAAGAGTTCGCAAGAGCTTTAATCATGTTCTTCTTGCGCCTCTGGCTTGCATGAAGGTGAAAGAAACGAGTGTTTTTATCTCCCGCCGATAACCATTCCAGCCTGGACCGTTGTCTCCACATTTGTTCCTCCCTGTGGTAGAGTTCGATCAGCCTCTCATTGATTTTCAGCTCGATGTGAGTTGGTCGCTTTCTTGCTGGATCAGCCCTCAGCCGTTCAAGCTCGGTCTTAAGGCTTTTGATTTCCTTTCGTACTGAGCCAAACGTAATCCTGTTCCATCGCCCAAGATCCGCTGCAACCGCGCCGAGCTTGTCCCGAAGCTCTTGCACTCTTGCTGTTGCTCCACCTGCCGTCCAGCTCTGCAACAAGGTGTCGCGCAGGTTTTCATGCGCCTCCCACATAACCTCATACTTAAAAGTTCTCTTAATTTTCATGGTGGCCGTTCCACGTATGTTGAGCAAAATAGGGCAATGGTCAGAGGATGAAGCTATTAAATGTTTGAAAAAGGCCGCCGGGAACCTCTCGTTCCATTCAGCTGTTGCCAAAGCTCGATCAAGCCTTACCCTAGTATAGGTTCCTCCAGTCACTTTTTTCTCATAAGTCCAAAAATTTCCCTGGTATCCCACATCCATAAGCATGCACACGTCCACAGCCTCCCGGAAGCCCTGGATTTAAGCATTACTCCTCTCTCCTATTCCTTCTTGTTCATCCGGACGTAGAACTTCGTTAAAATCTCCTATACACAACCAAGGATCATTGCTCAAATTGCTGATCCCTTTCATCATATCCCATGTTTGATGCCGCAGGTGGGTCTGTGCCTCCCCATATACTAAAGTCATCCTCCACGGATCCATGTTCTCCTCACGAATGGAGCAGTCGATATGATACGGAGAATAGCCCAAAATATCAACATTTATTGTATTATTCCAAAATATCCCTAAACCTCCACTTCTACCTTGACTACTTACAGCATAGCCATTATCAAAACCAAGACCAGCAGCTAAATTCTCTACCCTCACTCTATCAATTTGTGTTTCTACAATGCATAACAGGGTAGGGGCAAAAGTCTCCGCTAAGATGCGGAGTTCTCGAACTGTCGCAGCGTTGCCCACGCCACGACAGTTCCAACTTAGCACACTCATTGGGACCGGCGGCGCTCCTCCAGGGAGCCCGCCAAGTTCTTCTTTGCCAACAGATTTTCAGTCTTGCCTTCCTCATCGGTTTTGTTTCTCTTTGCATCCCTCTTCGGTGGAGGACTCACTGGATTAGAACTCTGGTTCACAACAGCAAGCTCCAGCCCGGTCACAGTCGTTCTGCTATTATTCAGCGCCTCCCCTTCTGGTCCAACCGCTATGGTCTCATTAACGACCACATCGTTCGTCCTTTTCCTGCTGGGATCCGACATATCCACATCTGTCTTATCCACCCTGCCCAAATTTTCTTCATAGGAGCTCTTAGGCTCTCTCTCAGCATCCTTTCTTGACCTGCCACCAGAGCGGCCTCCACGGCGACCACCACGACGTCCCCTCCCCTCACCAGGGCCTCTTATGTTGTTCATAAACCACTCGGCCCGGAGTTCTTTGAAGACTAGCGCAGATGGAGGATGAACTCCATTACCATGCTCTTTATAGAGGTGTCCCAGCATCCCACAAACGGCACACCAGTCGGGTAGCCTCTCGTATTTTACTTTATAGATCTGCCTCTGTCCTCCTCTGATCATTGATACCGCGTTTCTGAGTGGTTTATGGACATTGATGCGCACCCAAACACGGTAAAAATTTCCTGTGAAATCATGGGACGGAGCTTCAACAAACAAAACCTCACCCACCTTGGCGGCTAGGGGACCAACTAGATGAGCATACAAATCAGGCACATCGTGAATTTGGATCCATATGTCAATAGTCTCCAGTTTGATTGATGATGGCTTCGAGATTCCATCATACGGCGCCATGAGCACCGCATCCCCCCTAAAATTCCATGGCCCTTCTTGCATGACTCGTTCCCAATCTCCCAAGCAAGTAAACTGGACAGAGTACAGATTCTCCTCTAGAGGCTTGAATTTCGCTTCCTGTGCTACGTCCCACGCTGAGCGCATGTTCCGGAAGAACCAAGTCTGACTATAGCTCTTGTTGGTGTTAACCTTGATCAGCGCTACCCACCGTGGCGTCTCTGGCGGCGCATCCTTCTCATCAAAAACGATGTCATCCAGGTCCTCTTCCCGGAGGCCTAGTTCCATCATCATCTTCTCCACATCGCTGAGCCCAGAGGAGCCCGGAACCCCATCAGCAGCCATGTAGATCACTAACCCGACGGAGAGACAGATCGGGTTTGTTGAACCCTAAACTCCGCCAAGTCCCTCTCCCGACCAAGAGCAGGTGACCGAACACCACGTTCGCCCCTTGATCGATCTCAGTAGGGTAACAGGAAACAGAACGGCGGCAGGGAAGCCAACCCTCGACGGCGGCGATAGGTCACCCCGGGAGAAACAGGAGAAACCCTAACTTGAGGGAAAAACTACGAGCGCTCACCTTTGCTACACGGCGCCCAGGTCGGCTTAGTAAATGCATGTGTGTGAGCGAACCCAACTACATGGCCCAGGCCAGCTTAACGTGCGATGCGTGCGAGCAAACCCATTGTGTAGGTTCCTCGAATTAGTACCATCTCGCTTATATGTTTTAAATTCAATATAAAAGCTTAAATTTACGGAAATAAGCATATTGTGACGGTGAACCCACGGAGTTAATCCGTGCTTTATTATTAATTAGGGGTGTAGGTTCCCCGAATTAGTACCACCTCGCTTATATGTTTTAAATTCAATGTGAAAGCATAAACTTACGGAAAGAAGCTTATTGTAACGGTGAACCCACGAAGTCAATCTGTGTTTTATTATTAGGGGTGTAGGTTCCCCGAATTAGTACGACCTCGCTTATATGTTTTAAATTCAATGTGAAAGCGTAAACTTACGAAAAGAAGCGTATTGTGACGATGAACCCACGGAGTCAATCCGTGCTTTATTATTAGGGGTGTAGGTTTCCCGAATTAGTACCACCTTGCTTATATGTTTTAAATTCAATGTGAAAGCGTAAACTTACGGAAAGAAGCGTAGTGTGACGGTGAACCCACGGAGTCAATCCGTGCTTTATTATTAATAGGGAAAGACTATCACATGTGCCCGTGCGTTGCAACGGGAAGAAAATAAATAGTTGTATATTCAAATTTAACCGAAATATATAGCATATGCATGTATTGCAATGAATACAAAGTAAATTGAAGGTTTCGTGTGTTATTCGGGAGTTTACCTGTCCTGGTGCACTACTGAGTTGCATCTCTCAATTTGTAACTTTTGCGTCGCTTATCTTCATTTTGATGTGAATGTGTCGGGCAACCATGCAATAAGCATGATGCAATGCTAATCATCAAAAGATAAAAAGAAAAACAATTTAGATATGTATGTGGATCATCAAAATAAGCATGATTCAATGCCAATTTTTTTACCAACGATCCAAAAATTAATTGCAGTAAGTGGCGATAACACACATGTCACGTAGAGCAACAACATCTTCTTCTAATCGGTATCTCTCTCTATTCAAGCTAACAACAGGCAGCTAACAACAACAGCACAACCTGAAATAACGATTTTTCTCTCTCAAGCTCTTTCTTCATGAGAGAATGCAGCCGCAACACGACAACTTAAAGAAAACAGTTGCAGGCAGCACTGCACTTTCTCTTAGTCTGTTTGTTGATCCTCGAGCTGGCTTGCTGATTTGCAAGCAACTCGGCAGAGTATCTCTACTTCTAATGGAGCAGTTGGTAGGATTGCGTCCACGGTTTATTTTCGTCTGGTTATATTTCGTCTGGTTTATTTTCGTCCGGTTTATTTTCGTCTCATATCCCACCACCATATCTCCTCACATTGATTTTTTTACCCTCACAATAAAAATTTTCCTAACTTTTCCAAAGTTTCCTAACTAGACACGTTATAAACGGGCATGTACCGATAGCACGTTATCAATCTCTACTCCTAATGGAGCAGTTGGTAGGATTGCGTCCACGGTTTATTTTCATCTGGTTATATTTCGTCTGGTTTATTTTCGTCCGGTTTATTTTCGTCTCATATCCCACCACCATATCTCCTCACATTGATTTTTTTACCCTCACAATAAAAATTTTCCTAACTTTTCCAAAGTTTCCTAACTAGACACGTTATAAACGGGCATGTACCGATAGCACGTTATCAATCTCTACTCCTAATGGAGCAGTTGGTAGGATTGCGTCCACGGTTTATTTTCGTCTGGTTATATTTCGTCTGGTTTATTTTCGTCCGGTTTATTTTCGTCTCATATCCCACCACCATATCTCCTCACATTGATTTTTTTACCCTCACAATAAAAATTTTCCTAACTTTTCCAAAGTTTCCTAACTAGACACGTTATAAACGGGCATGTACCGATAGCACGTTATCAAATAATAAAATTTTGTTTTATGACAATCAATTCCAAATCCTAATTTTCCTAATGCATCGATCTTTGCCTTTTTTAAGTAGTTATTTTGATAGAGAGGGTTTAGCCACGAAAATCATCCCTCCATTGTCGGCTGCATCCCTCACCCACGTCGCTGTTGCAGGATCTTCATCGTCATCCTGAGCAATTGGGGCGGCGATGCGGGCGAGCTTCACGATAGTGGGGAGGACCAGGCCGCGGTGAAGGCAGGTCATGCGCTCCTCACGCTCCACGAACGGAACCTGCGCACGGAGGCGGTAGCGCGGGGTGGCAGCCGGCAATGAGGCGGCCGCGCTACGTGACGAGCTACGGGTCCCCCTTTGTGATGTTTTGGCATCGCTCCTTCATCGCACATCCTCAGGTTCCTCTTGCCCTTTCCTTCCTCTGTCCTCCTCTCCCATCTCTATGCTTTCACGTGCATCCAGTTTTGATTCCTCGTGTGATATATACCAAACATAGGTACGTCAATTCACTTCCTTCCCTTCCCTTCGTCCCTCGGTCCCACGCTCGTGGCGCTGAAGTGGTGGCAACAGGCGATGGCGGTGGTGTCGCTGATGGCGGCGAGGACAACATGTGGCAGCTCCCGAAGCATGAACACGACCGCACCTCGGGCCTGCCGTCTGCCAAGATATGGGTGAGTTCTCGTGCTGCCAACCATAAACCCTCATGTCCTACAAATTCCTCAAACCCTACCGTCTTGATCCCGTCCACGCTCTGATCCAAAGGACGATGCAGCTCTGGCCGATTGACAATGGAGGTTTGGGATCCTTCCTCTCAGAATCAGCGGTGCGCCACGCCGATTAAACCCCGTCGAGATCACTCGCCAAGATTGCTATTCTGAAGTTTATTGTAAAGAAAGTGAAGAGTGAGACAGGATCCGTTTATTTTCAACCGGTTTATTTTCAACCGGTTTATTTCCATCAAATTACCCCCACCCCCACGCCCACCCACCGAAACGCGCCCAGCGAACCGGGGAGAGATCCATTGATTTGGCTAAGGTAGGAAAGAATCTATTATTTGTTTGCTAAAGCAAATTGCATTAATGGGAGAGATCCGTTGATTTGGCTAAGGTAGGAAAGAATCTATTATTTGTTTGCTAAAGCAAATTGCATTAATGAAAGAGATCCATTGATTTGGCTAAGATAGACAAGAATCTATTATTTGTTTTCTAAAGAAAATTGCATTAATGAGAGAGATTTGTTGATTTGACTAAGATAGGCGGTTTTGAGTAAAGTTATCTTTACTGTAGACATATAATGACAATTAATCAAGTATCAACATCATTGCATGCTTATTGTGTGGAATGTGTGTCCCAATGTTGACAGAAGGTATAAAAAGATTGTCTTGGAATTATTATTGTCTTGGGAAGATATTGCCCTGAATTCTCATTTCTCATCAGAAATTTAGTATCCATTTTCGTTGATCTTATTTGCAATATGTACAAGTCAGTAATAATCTAAGGGGGTGCCCTACCGGAGAAGATTATGATAGTTGGACAAGAAACTTGGTACTGTCGTGTAAGGTAAAGGTAGGAGAAATAGGAGATAAAAGCATGCATGGTGGGAGAAGGAAGTCGAATGTCGCGTGGTAGCTCAGACATGGAGTGTGGAAGAAAGACAATGACGAGATGTATGTATCTACTAGATCATGACCATGAGATATCATCCCATAGAAATGACCTTTGACTCTCATGTCACATGAATTTTCTCTTTGTATATATATATTTGTTAATCCATGGCAACGCATGGACACTTAGCTAGTATATATTGTTGTAATCTGATGGGAAGAGGCGAGGTGGGACTATTTCAAAAATATGGGTGAAAAATAAAGCAGAGTCAGCCAGCTGGGCCAACAAACCGGCCATGCCGGCCCAGCCAGCGCCCAAAAAAAAGCTAGCCCGCAGCCCGATCCCCAATCCGCTCGTAACTTCCTCCTCCCGTCGTGCGTTGATTTTGATTAGATCGGGAGAACTCCAATGCAGCCTCGTGCTCGTCCCGGTCGGCTCCGGAGATGCCACATGGACGTGCCAAATGCCACCGACCTTGTTGGTTGGCGAGCCTCCTCCGCGCCCCTTCTCCCTCTCCTCGCTGCTGCAGCCTCTCCCGCGACCGTGCCTCCCCGTCGCCGCTGCTACCTGCTTCCATCGTCGCCGGCAGTAGCCACTCCGGCGAGCGCGTTTGCTTCGCCCCACGCCTCGCCTCGCTTCTGTCACGCAAGGAACCTCCTCTCTTTCATGTCGTCAAACGCCTATCCAGCGTTGTTGCCTGCTTTTGTGCACGCAGCCGGCACGGACGGCCTCCTATGCCTCTGTGCTCTTCGCTGGTCCTGTTGGGGAACATAGCAGAAATTCAAAATTTTCTACGCAACACCAAGATCAATCTATGGAATAACCTAGCAACGAGGGAAGGGGAGTGCATCTTCATACCCTTGAAGATCGCGATGCGGAAGCGTTACAAGAACGCGGATGAGGGAGTCGTACTCGCAGCGATTCAAATGGGGAGAGGAGAAGTTGAGGGAGAGCTCCGGCAGCACGACGGCGTGGTGGTGGAGCTTGCAGTTCTCCGGCAGGGCTTCGCCAAGCACTACTGAGGAGGAGGTGGAGTTGGAGAGGGGGAGGGCTGCGCCAGGGGCAAGGGTGAAGCTTTCATGCGCCTCCCCACTATATATAGGGGTGGAGGGGGCTGGTTTCTTGCCCTCCAAGTCCATTGGGGCGTTGGCAAAGGTGGAAGGAAAGAAATCACATCATTTCCTTCCCCACCGATTGTTATCCCCCTTTTTAGGGATGTTGATCTTATCCCTTCGGCATATGATCTTATTCCTTCTAAGGGAGGATCTTGGTGCGCCTTGACCAGGGGTGTGGGGCCTTGCCCCCACTACCCACGTTCATGTGGGTCCCCCCATGCAGGTGAACCCCACTCCGGAACCTTCTAGAACCTTCCTAGTACAATACCGAAAAATTCCAAACATTTTCCGGTGGCCAAAATAGGACTTCCCATATATAAATCTTTACCTCTGGACCATTCCGGAACTCCTCGTGACGTCCGGGATCTCATCCGAGACTCCGAACAATATTCGGTAACTGCACAGTAATTCCCATAACAACTCTAGCGTCACCGAACCTTAAGTGTGTAGAACCTGCGGGTTCGGGAACCATGCAGACATGACCGAGATAACTCTCCGGCCAATAACCAACATCGGGATCTGGATACCCATGTTGGCTCTGTTAGAAATATGCCATAGAGGCAATAATAAATTAGTTATTATTATATTTCCTTGTTCATGATAATCGTTTATTATCCATGCTATAATTGTATTGATAGGAAACTCAGATACATGTGTGGGTACATAGACAACACCATGTCCCTAGTAAGCCGCTAGTTGACTAGCTCATTGATTAATAGATGGTTACGATTTCCTGACCATGGACATTGGATGTCGTTGATAACGGGATCACATCATTAGGGAATGATGTGATGGACAAGACCCAATCCTAAGCCTAGCACAAAGATCGTAGTTCATATGCTAAAGCTTTTCTAAATGTCAAGTATCATTTCCTTAGACCATGAGATTGTGCAACTCCCGGATACAGTAGGAATGCTTTGGGTGTACCAAACGTCACAACGTAACTGGGTGGCTATAAAAGTGCACTACAGGTATCTCCGAAAGTGTCTGTTGGGTTGGCACGAATCGAGACTGGGATTTGTCACTCCGGTTAAGGGAGAGGTATCTCTGGGCCCACTCGGTAGGACATCATCATAATATGCACAGTGTGATCAAGGGGTTGATCACGGGATGATGTGTTACGGAACGAGTAAAGAGACTTGCCGGTAACGAGATTGAACAAGGTATCAGTATACCGACGATCGAATCTCGGGCAAGTACAATACCGTTAGACAAAGGGAATTGTATATGGGATCGATTGAGTCCTTGACATCGTGGTTCATCCGATGAGATCATCGTGGAACATGTGGGAGCCAACATGGGTATTCAGATCCCGCTGTTGGTTATTAACCGGAGAACGTCTCGGTCATGTCTACATGATTCCCGAACCCGTAGGGTCTACACACTTAAGATTCGATGACGCTAGGGTTATAAAGGAAGTTTTTATGTGGTTACCGAATGTTGTTCGGAGTCCCGGATGAGGTCCCGGACGTCACGAGGAGTTCCGGAATGGTCCGGAGGTAAAGATTTATATATGGGAAGTCCTGTTTTGGTCACCGGAAAAGTTTCAAGTTTTATCGGTAACGTACCGGGACCACCGGGAGGGTCCCGGGGGTCCACCAAGTGGGGCCACCGGCCCCGGAGGGCTGCATGGCCCAAGTGTGGGAGGGGACCAGCCCCAGGTGGGCTGGTGCGCCCCCCCCCCCACAAGGGCCCAAGGCGCCTAGGGTTGGGGGAGGGGGCGCACCCACCTAACTTGGGGGGCAAGTTTCCCCTCTCCGCCCCTTGGCCGCCACCCTAGATGGGATTGGGGGCAGCCGCACCCCTTGGGGTGGAAACCCTAGAGGGGGCGCACCCCCCTCCCTCTCCCCTATATATAGTTGAGGTCTTGAGGGCTGCCAACACATGAGTTTCTCTCCCTCTTGGCGCAGCCCTACCTCTCTCCCTTCTCCTCTCCCGCGGTGCTTGACGAAGCCCTGCAGGATTGCCACGCTCCTTCACCACCACCACGCCTTTGTGCTGCTGCTGGACGGAGTCTTCCTCAACCTCTCCCTCTCTCCTTGATGGATCAAGGCGTGGGAGATGTCACTGGGTTGTACGTGTGTTGAACGCGGAGGTGCCGTCCGTTCGGCACTAGGATCTCCGGTGATTTGGATCACGACGAGTACAACTCCTTCAACCCCGTTCTCTTGAACGCTTTCGCTTAGCGATCTACAAGGGTATGTAGATGCACTCTCCTTACCCTTGTTGCTGGTTTCTCCATATATAGATCTTGGTGACACGTAGGAAAATTTTGAATTTCTGCTACGTTCCCTAACAGTGGCATCATGAGCTAGGTCTATTGCGTAGATTCTTTGCACGAGTAGAACACAAAGTAGTTGTGGGTGTTGATTTTGTTCAATATGCTTACTGTTACTAGTCCAATCTTGTTTCGGCGGTATTGTGGGATGAAGCGGCCCGGACCGACCTTACACGTATACTTATGTGAGACAGGTTCCACCGACTGACATGCACTTGGTGCATAAGGTGGCTAGCGGGTGCCAGTCTCTCCCACTTTAGTCGGAACGGATTCGATGAAAAGGGTCCTTATGAAGGGTAAATAGCAATTGACATATCACGTTGTGGTTTTTGCGTAGGTAAGAAACGTTCTTGCTAGAAACCCATAGCAGCCACGTAAAACATGCAAACAACAATTAGAGGACGTCTAACTTGCTTTTGCAGGATATGCTATGTGATGTGATATGGCCAAAAGAATGTGATGAATGATATATGTGATGTATGAGATTGATCATGTTATTGTAATAGGAATCACGACTTGCATGTCGATGAGTATGACAACCGGCAGGTGCCATAGGAGTTGTCTTAATTTATTGTATGACCTGCGTGTCATTAAAACAACGCCATGTAATTACTTTACTTTATTGCTAACCAGTAGCCATAGTGGTAGAAGTAATAGTTGGCGAGACAACTTCATGAAGACACGATGATGGAGATCATGATGATAGAGATCATGGTGTCATGCCGGTGACGATGATGATCATGGAGCCCGAAGATGGAGATCAAAAGGAGCAAAATGATATTGGTCATATCATGTCACTATTTGATTGCATGTGATGTTTATCATGTTTATACATCTTATTTGCTTAGAACGACGGTAGTAAATAAGATGATCCCTCATTAAAATTTCAAGAAAGTGTTCCCCCTAACTGTGCACCGTTGCGAAAGTTCGTCGTTTCGAAGCACCACGTGATGATCGGGTGTGATAGATTCTTACGTTCACATACAACGGGTGTAAGCCAGATTTACACACGCGAAACACTTAGGTTGACTTTAGGAGCCTAGCATGTACAGACATGGCCTCGGAACACAAGAGACCGAAAGGTCGAGCATGAGTCGTATAGTAGATACGATCAACATGAAGATGTTCACCGATGATGACTAGTCCGTCTCACTTGATGATCGGACACGGCCTAGTTGACTTGGATCATGTAATCACTTAGATGACTAGAGGGATGTCTATCTGAGTGGGAGTTCATGAGATGAACTTAATTATCCTGAACATAGTCAAAAGATCTTTGCAAATTATGTCGTAAGCTCGCGTTTTAGTTCCACTGTTTAGATATGTTCCTAGAGAAAATATAGTTGAAAGTTGACAGTAGCAATTATGCGGACAGTAGAAAGCTTATGTCCTTAATGCACCGCTCAGTGTGCAGTACCCCAAACGTCATTTGTGGATGTTACGAACATCGGACATACACGTTTTGATAACTACGTGATAGTTCAGTTAAACGGTTTAGAGTTGAGGCACCAAAGACGTTTTCGAAACGTCGCGGAACATATGAGATGTTTCGAGGGCTGAAATTGGGATTTCAGGCTCGTGCCCACGTCAAGAGGTATAAGACCTCCGACGAATTTCTTAGCCTGCAAACTAAGGGAGAAAAGCTCAATCGTTGAGCTTGTGCTCAGATTGTCTGAGTACAACAATCACTTTAATCGAGTGGGAGTTGATCTTCCAGATGAGATAGTGATGTTTCTCCAAAGTCATTGCCACCAAGCCGCTAGAGCTTCGTGATGAACTATAACATATCAGGGATAGATATGATGATCCTTGAGGTATTCACGATGTTTGACACCGCGAAAGTAGAAATCAAGAAGGAGCATCAATTGTTGATGGTTGGTGAAACCACTAGTTTCAAGAAGGGCAAGGGTAATAAGGGATACTTCATGAAACGGCAAATCAGCTGCTGCTCTAGTGAAGAAACCCAAGGTTGAACCCAAACCCGAGACTAAGTGCTTCTGTAATAAGGGGAACAGCCACTGGAGCAGAACTACCCTAGATACTTGGTAGATGAGAAGGCTGGCAAGGTCGATAGAAGTATATTGGATATACATTATGTTAATGTGTACTTTACTAGTACTCCTAGTAGCAGAAGGGTATTAGATACCGGTTCGGTTGCTAAGTGTTAGTAACTCGAAATAAAAGCTACGGAATAAATGGAGACTAGCTAAAAGTGAGCTGACGATATGTGTTGGAAGTGTTTCCAAGGTTGATGTGATCAAATATCGCACGCTCCCTCTACCATCGAGATTGGTGTTAAACCTAAATAATTGTTATTTGGTGTTTGCGTTGAGCATAGACATGATTGGATTATGTCTATCGCAATACGGTTATTCGTTTAAGGAGAATAATGGTTACTCTGTTTATTTGAATAATACCTTCAATGGTCTTGCACCTAAAGGAATGGTTTATTGAATCTCGATCGTAGTGATACACATTTTCATGCCAAAAGATATAAGATAGAAATGATAGTACCACTTACTTGTGGCACTGCCATGTAAGTCATATTGGTATAATATGCATGAAGAAGCTCCATGTTGATGGATCTTTGGACTCACTCGTTTTTGAAAAGTTTGAGACATGCAAACCATGTCTATTGATGTATACGCATGAAGAAACTCCATGCAGATGGATTGTTTGGACTCACTTGATTTTGAATCACTTGAGATATGCAAATCATACCACATGGGCAAGATGACTGAAAAGCCTCGGTTTCAGTAAGATGGAACAAGGTAGCAACCTGTTGGAAGTAACACATTTTGATGTGTGCAGTCCAATGAGTGCTGAGGCATGCAGTGAATATCGTTATGTTCTGACTTCACAGATGATTCGAGTAGATGTTGAGTATATTTACTTGATGAAACACAAGTCTGAATTATTGAATGGTTCAAGTAATTTCAGAGTGAAGTTAAAGATCATTGTGACAAGAGGATAAAATGTCTATGATATGATCATAGAGATGAGTATCTGAGTTACAAGCTTTGGCACGCAATTAAGACACTGTGGAAATTGTTTCACAATTAATACCGCCTGGAACACCATAGTGTGATGGTGTGTCCGAACATCATAGTTGCACCCTATTGGATATGGTGCGTACCATGATGTCTCTTATCGAATTACCACTATCGTTCATGGGTTAGGCATTAGAGACAACCGCATTCACTTCAAATAGGGCGCCACGTAATTCCGTTGAGATGACACCGTATGAACTATGGTTTAGAGAAACCTAAGTTGTCGTTTCTTAAAAGTTTGGGGCTGCGATGCTTATGTGAAAAAGTTTCAGGTTGATAAGCTCGAACCCAAAGCGGATAAAATGCATCTTCATAGGACACCCAAAACAGTTGGGTATACCTCCTAATTCAGATCCAAAAGCAATAGGGATTGTTTCTTGAATCGGGTCCTTTCTTGAGAAAAGTTTGTCTCGAAAATTGAGTGGGAGGATGCTGGAGACTTGATGAGGTTACTGAACCATCACTTCAACTAGTGTGTAGCAGGGCACAGGAAGTTGTTCCTGTGGCACCTACACCAATTGAAGTAGAAGCTTATGATAGTGATCATGAAGTTTTGGATCAAGTCACTATCGTACCTTGTAGGGTGACAAGGATGTGTACTACTTCAGAGTGGTACAGTAATCCTGTCTTGAAGGTCATGTTGCTGAATAACAATGAACCTACGAGCTATGGAGAAGCGATGGTGGGCCCATATTCCGACAAATGGTTAGAAGCCATGAAATCTGAGATAGGATCCATGTATCAGAACAAAGCATGGACTTTGGTGGACTTGCCCAATGATCGGCAAGCCATTGAGATAAATGGATCTTTAAGAAGAAGACGGACGTGGACGGTGATGTCACCGTCTATGAAGCTCGACTTGTGGCGAAGAGTTTTCACAAGTTCAAGGAAGTTGACTACGATGAGATTTTCTCATCCATAGCGAAGCTTAAGTCCGTCGGAATCATGTTAGCATTAGCTGCATTTATGAAATCTGGCAGATGGATGTCAAAACGAGTTTCCTTACCAGTTTTCGTAAGGAAAGGTTGTATGTGATACAATCAGAAAGTTTTTGTCGATCCTAAGGATGCTAAAAGGTATGCTGGCTCCAGCGATCCTTCTAAGGACTGGAGTAAGCACCTCGGAGTTGGAATATACACTTTGATGAAATGATCAAAGATTTTGGGTTTATACAAAGTTTGTGAGAAACTTGTATTTCCAAAGAAGTGAGTGAGAGCACTATAGAATTTCTGATGAGTATATGTCGTTGACATATTGATGATCAGAAATGATGTAGAATTTTCTGTAAAGCATATAGGGTTATTTGAAAAGTGTTTTTCAAGTGAAAACCTGGATTAAGCTACTTGAACATTGAGCATCAAGATCTATCAGGATAGATCAAAACCGCTTAATGGTACTTTCAAATGAGCATATACCTTGACATGATCTTGAAGGTGTTCAAGATGGATCAGTCAAAGAAGGAGTTCTTGCCTGAAATGTAAGGTATGAAGTTAAGACTTAAAGCTCGACCACGGCAGAAAAGAGAGAAAGGATGAAGGTCGTCCCCTATGCTTTAGACGTAGGCTCTATAGTATGCTATGCTGTGTACCGCACCGGAAGTGTGCCTTGCCATGAGTCAGTCAAGGGGTACAAGAATGATCCAGGAATGGATCATTGGACAGCGGTCAAAAATTGTCCTTGGAGTAAATAAGGACATGTTTCTCGATTATGGAGGTGATAAAGAGTTCGGCGTAAAGGGTTACGTCGATGCAAGCTTTAACACCTATCCGAATGACTCTGAGTAGAAAACCGGATACGTATAGTGGAGCAACCATTTGGAATAGCTCCAAGTGGAGCGCGGAAGCAGCATTTACAATATGACATAGAGAATTTGCGAAATACATACGGATCTAAATGTTGCAGACCCGTTGACTAAAACCTCTCTCACAAGCAAAACATGATCAAACCCCAGAACTCATTGAGTCTTAATCACATGGTGATGTGAACTAGTTTAGACACTAGTAAACTCTTTCGATGTTGGTCACATGGCGATGTGACCTATCAGTGTTAATCACATGGCGATGTGAACTAGATTATAGACTCTAGTGCAAGTGGGAGACTATTGGAAATATGCCCTAGAGGCAATAATAAATTAGTTATTATTATATTTCCTTGTTCATGATGATCATTTATTATCCATGCTATAATTGTATTGATAGGAAACTCAGATACATGTGTGGGTACATAGACAACACCATGTCCCTAGTAAGCCTCTAGTTGACTAGCTCGTTGATCAATAGATGGTTACGGTTTCCTGACCATGGACATTGGATGTTGTTGATAACGGGATCACATCATTAGGGAATGATGTGATGGACAAGACCCAATCCTAAGCCTAGCACAAAGATCATAGTTCGTATGCTAAAGCTTTTCTAAATGTCAAGTATCATTTCCTTTGACCATGAGATTGTGCAACTCCGGATACCGTAGGAATGCTTTGGGTGTACCAAACGTCACAACGTAACTGGGTGGCTATAAAGGTGCACTACAGGTATCTCCGAAAGTGTCTGTTGGGTTGGCACGAATCGAGACTGGGATTTGTCACTCCGGTTAACAGAGAGGTATCTCTGGGCCCACTCGGTAGGACATCATCATAATGTGCACAGTGTGACCAAGGGGTTGATCACGGGATGATGTGTTACGGAACGAGTAAAGAGACTTGCCGGTAACGAGATTGAACAAGGTATCAATATACCGACGATCGAATCTCGGGCAAGTACAATACCGTTAGACAAAGGGAATTGTATACGGGATCGATTGAGTCCTTGACATCGTGGTTCATCCGATGAGATCATCGTGGAACATGTGGGAGCCAACATGGGTATCCAGATCCCGCTGTTGGTTATTGACCGGAGAACGTCTCGGTCATGTCTACATGATTCCCGAACCCGTAGGGTCTACACACTTAAGGTTCGATGACGCTAGGGTTATAAAGGAAGTTTGTATGTGGTTACCGAATGTTGTTCGGAGTCCCGGATGAGATCCCGGACGTCACGAGGAGTTCCGGAATGGTCCAGAGGTAAAGATTTATATATGGGAAGTCCTGTTTTGGTCACCGGAAAAGTTTCGGGTTTTATCGGTAACGTACCGGGACCACCGGGAGGGTCCCGGGGGTACACCAAGTGGGGCCACCGGCCCCGGAGGGCTGCATGGGCCAAGTGTGGGAGGATATCAGCCCCAGGTGGGCTGGTGCGCCCCCCCACAAGGGCCCAAGGTGCCTAGGGTTGGGGGAGGGGGCGCACCCACCTAACTTGGGGGGCAAGTTTCCCCTCTCCCCCCCTTGGCCGCCACCCTAGATGGGATTGGGGGCAGCCGCACCCCTTGGGGTGGAAATCCTAGAGGGGGGGCACCCCCCTCCCTCTCCCCTATATATAGTTGAGGTCTTGAGGGCTGCCAACACATGAGTTTCTCTCCCTCTTGGCGCAGCCCTACCTCTCTCCCTTCTCCTCTCCCGCGGTGCTTGGCGAAGCCCTGCAGGATTGCCACACTCCTCCACCACCACCACGCCGTTGTGCTGCTGCTGGACGGAGTCTTCCTCAACCTCTCCCTCTCTCCTTGCTGGATCAAGGCGTGGGAGACGTCACCGGGCTGTACGTGTGTTGAACGCGGAGGTGCCGTCCGTTCGGCACTAGGATCTCCGGTGATTTGGATCACGATGAGTACGACTCCTTCAACCCCGTTCTCTTGAACGCTTCCGCTTAGCGATCTACAAGGGTATGTAGATGCACTCTCCTTCCCCTTGTTGCTGGTTTCTCCATAGATAGATCTTGGTGACACGTAGGAAAATTTTGAATTTCTGCTACATTCCCCAACAGGCTCCCACATGTTCCACGATGATCTCATCGGATGAACCACGATGTCGAGGATTCAATCAATCCCGTATTCAATTCCCTTTGTCTAGCGGTATAGTACTTGCCCGAGATTCGATCATCGGTATCCCTATACCTTGTTCAATCTCGTTACCGGCAAATCTCTTTACTCGTTCCATAACACATCATCCCGTGATCAATCCCTTGGTCACATTGTGCACATTATGATGATGTCCTACCGAGTGGGCCCAGAGATACCTCTCCGTCACACGGAGTGACAAATCCCAGTCTCGATTCGTGCCAGCCCAACAGACACTTTCGAAGATACCCGTAGTGTACCTTTATAGCCACCCAGTTACGTTGTGACGTTTGGTACACCCAAAGCATTCCTACGGTATCCGGGAGTTGCACAATCTCATGGTCTAAGGAAATGATACTTGACATTTAGAAAAGCTTTAGCATACGAACTATGATCTTTGTGCTAGGCTTAGGATTGGGTCTTGTCCATCACATCATTCCCTAATGATGTGATCCCGTTATCAACGACATCCAATGTCCATGGTCAGGAAACCGTAACCATCTATTGATCAACGAGCTAGTCAACTAGAGGCTTACTAGGGACATGGTGTTGTCTATGTACCCACACATGTATCTGGGTTTCCTATCAATACAATTATAGCATGGATAATAAACGATTATCATGAATAAGGAAATATAATAATAATAACTAATTTATTATTGCCTCTATGGCATATTTCGAACAGTCTCCCATTTGCACTAGAGTCAATAATCTAGTTCACATCGCCATGTGATTAACACTCACAGGTCACATCACCATGTGACCAACATCCAAAGAGTTTACAAGTGTCACTAAACTAGTTCACATCATCATGTGATTAAGACTCAATGAGTTCTGGGGTTTGATCATGTTTTGCTTGTGAGAGAGGTTTTAGTCAACGGGTCTGCAACATTCAGATCCGTATGTACTTCGCAAATCTCTAGGTCATATTGTAAATACTGCTTCCACGCTCCACTTGGAGCTATTCCAAATGGTCGCTCCACTATACGTATCCGGTTTGCTACTCAGAGTCATTCGGATAAGTGTTAAAGCTTGCATCGACGCAACTCTTTACGTCGAACTCTTTATCACCTTCATAACCGAGAAATATATCCTTATTCCTCCTAGGATAATTTTGACCGCTATCTGGTGATCCACTCCTTGATCACCTTTGTACCCTCTTGCCAGGTATGTAGCAAGGCACACATCAGGTGCGATACACAGCATAACATACTGTAGAGCCTACGTCTAAAGCATAGGGGACGACCTTCGTCCTTTCTCTCTTTTATGCCGTGGTCGAGCTTTAAGTCTTAACTTCATACCTTACAACTCAGGCAAGAACTCCTTCTTTGACTGATCCATCTTGAACACCTTCAAGATCATGTCAAGGTATGTGCTCATTTGAAAGTACCATTTAGCGTTTTTGATCTATCCTCATAGATCTTGATGCTCAACGTTCAAGCAGCTTAATCCAGGTTTTCTATTGAAAAACACTTTTCAAATATCCCTATATGCTTTCCAGAAATTCTACATCATTTCTGATCAACAATATGTCAACAACATATACTCATCAAAAATTTTATAGTGCTCCCACTCACTTCTTTGGAAATACAAGTTTCTCATAAACTTTGTATAAACCCAAAATCTTTGATCATCTTATCAAAGTGTATATTCCAACTCCGAGATGCTTACTCCAGTCCATGGAAGGATCGATGGAGCTAGCATACCTTTTAGCATCCTTAGGATTGACAAAACCTTTCTGATTGTATCACATACAACCTTTCCTTACGAAGACTGGTAAGGAAACTCGTTTTGACATCCATCTGCCAGATTTCATAAATGCAGCTAATGCTAACATGATTCCGACGGACTTAAGCATCGCTACAGATGAGAAGATCTCATCGTAGTCAACTCCTTGAACTTGTGAAAAAATCTTCGCCACAAGTCGAGCTTCATAGACGATGATATTACCGTCCACGTTCGTCTTCTTCTTAAAGATCCATTTATCTCAATGGCTTGTCGATCATCGGGCAAGTCCACCAAAGTCCATGCTTTGTTCTGATACATGGATCCTATCTCGGATTTCATGGCTTTTAACCATTTGTCGGAATATGGGCCCACCATCGCTTCTCCATAGCTCGTAGGTTCATTGTTGTCTAGCAACATGACCTTCAAGATAGGATTACTGTACCACTCTGAAGTAGTACGCATCCTTGTTGCCCTACGAGGTACGGTAGTGACTTGATCCAAAACTTCATGGTCACTATCGGTGTCAAAACCGGCGGATCTCGGGTAGGGGGTCCCGAACTGTGCGTCTAGGCGGATGGTAACAGGAGACAAGGGACACGATGTTTTACCCAGGTTCGGGCCCTCTTGATGGAGGTAAAACCCTACGTCCTGCTTGATTGATATTGATGATGTGGGTATTACAAGAGTAGATCTACCACGAGATCAAGGAGGCTAAACCCTAGAAGCTAGCCTATGGTATGATTGTTGTTCGTTTTACGGACTAAAGCCATCCGGTTTACATAGACACCGGAGAGGGCTAGGGTTACACAGAGTCGGTTACAATGGTAGGAGATCTACATATCTGTATCGCCAAGCTTGCCTTCCACGCCAAGGAAAGTCCCATCCGGACACGGGACGAAGTCTTCAATCTTGTATCTTCATAGTCTTGGAGTCCGGCCGATGATGATAGTTCGGCTATCCGGACACCCCCTAGTCCAGGACTCCTTTAGTAGCCCCTGAACCAGGCTTCAATGACGACGAGTCCGGCGCGCCTGTTGTCTTCGGCATTGCAAGGCGGGTTCCTTCTCCGAATAATTTATAGAACATTGTGAACACCAGGATAGTGTCTGGCTCTGCAAAATAAATTCCACATACCACCGTAGAGAGAATAATATTTACACAAGTTCAATCTGCTGACGTATTTCGTGGCGTGACGTCACACCACCACCAAGCCTTTACTAGAATCGTTTTTATTGTACCACCTCAGCGTGTTTAGCGAAGCGGTTTGCTTGGCACGTCTTGTCGAAGCAGAGATTGTGTTCCCCTTATTCCGGGATTCCCATCAATACGGACGTGGGTAACCCAACTGCGCCATTGATTGCGGCGCTTGGGAGATAAGCGAGTTTTATTAGTCCGGTGGGGACGCATGTTTCCGTCCGCCCATATAAGGGGATAAAGATCCAACTCTTTTACCTGCACCTTCTTCCTCCTTGGCTTATCCATCTCCGCGAACTCGAGCTCCAGCGCCCAAGTCCGCACATCTCACCTCAACCTTCTCCAACTATGTCTGGAGCGGGAGGCAAGTGGATGGCCTCCTCCATTACGGAGGGGCATATCCAGAAGCTGCGCAGCGCCGGATATCTGTCCAGCGACATCGCGCACCGGCTCCCCGATGAGGGAGAGCTCATCCCCACCCCCAGGCCCCACGAGAGGGTAGTATTTCTTCCCCATTTCCTCCGCGGACTGGGCTTCCCACTCCATCCCTTTGTCCGGGGGCTCATGTTCTACTACAGCCTGGATTTCCATGATTTGGCCCCGAATTTTATCCTCAATATCTCGGCGTTTATCGTCGTGTGTGAGGTTTTCCTCTGCATCCAGCACCACTTCGACTTGTGGCTCAAGGCCTTCAGTATCAAGCCGAAGGTGGTAAAGGGCAGCCAAGCGGAGTGCGGAGGCGCCATGGTGGGCAAGATGCCCAACGTTACTTGGCTTGAGGGCACTTTCGTGGAAACCATTAAGGGGTGGCAATCGGGGTGGTTCTATATCACCGAGCCGCGTGACCCTGAATGGGCAGCGGCCCCCGAATTCAGATCTGGCATCCCCATACGGCTCACCTCCTGGAAAGAGAGCGGTCGGACATGGGGTGATTCGGAGGAGCTGACCGGACTCCAAGCCTGCATCAAAAAGCTAGTGAACAAGAAGCTCAAGCTTGTCAACGTAGTCCAGGTCATGCTTATCCGCCGGATTCTCCCGTGCCAACGACGGGGCTTCAGTATGTGGGAGTTCGATTCGGCGCAGCACCAGACTTTGAGCGGGCTCTTCGACACTACGTACGAAGATGTCTGGAGGGTGCTGTTTAAAGGTGCCGAGGCCCCCGCATCCGCTACCAAAGATCGCGGATTCAGCTCGCAGCGTCCGGCTAGCGAGGTAAGCGATTTTGCCCTTTACGGGACACTTCTTTTCCATAGTTTGACTCTATGCGGGATCTAAACTCCCTCTCCTTTGATAGGACTGGCTGAAGAAGGCTGAACAGACTATCTGTCTGGCCCCATTGCCAGAGGACCCAGCGGACGCCCGCTTAACGGGGCTGCTGGCTCCGGCACCCCACGTGGTGCCGGAGAAGAAGGCCAAGAAGAAGGCCACGGGCACTCGAAAGAGTTCCCGTTTTCAGGTGTCATCGGACGATGACTCCGAGGCAGACTCCTCCCACAAAGGTGAGGAGGAGAAGAAGAAGGCCTCTCCCCCAGCGGGGGGAGGGAAGAAAAGGAAGGCTTCCCCAACGAGGGAGGCCGAAGGGTCCAAGAAGGGAAAGACTGTTCCCCCGGACTGCTCCGCCAATGCCAGTGATGACGACGAGGATTGGCCTCCAAGGGCCAAGCCCCTGGCGAGATCGTAAGTATCCGGACTCCCGAATAACTTCATGGTTTTTCTTTTCGCCACATAGTGTCTTTCTAATGCCGCATACAACCCTGCAGTCCGCCCAAGGATGATTTTCCCGCTTCATCGAGCGGGTCCTTGGGTGCGTCGGATATGGATTCCCTGCCGACCGCCTCCACCCCCCGTGATGCGGACGATGCCGAGGTGGGATCCCGGGAAGGGACCCGCCAGGAGGGGGAGGCCCCGGAGGTGCCGCAGGGCAACCTCCCGGACTTTGCGCCGGACTCCGCACCGGAACCTGAAGTGGCTCCGCAGTCCGATGGGCGGCCCCTTCGTAAGAAGGGCAAGACCGCGACGCCAGCGGTCTCCGTCCAACCGGAGGCGCCGGATAGCTTGCTGGAGGCGCTCAACGGCGCCTCCATCAAAGAGGAACACCGCACCTTCATGAGTGCGGTGATTTAGAAGGTTCAGCTCGCCAAGAGCGGGCTGACTGAAGCCTGCAGCAACCTTCTAACAGGCTTTGAGGTAAGAATTTTGATATATGTAGAATAGTACCGCATAGACAGTAGCCCCTGATGCTCGGTTCGGTATTCGAAAAGAAAAGCCGGACTGAGGATCTAAAAAGATATACGCGGGAGTCATGAAATATGTCAATATGGGGTTGCAGGCTGTGCTGCTGACCTCTGCCGCACTGACTGCGGAGGTCAATACTTTGAAGCAAAGCCTCGAGCGGTCCAAGAACGAGCTCGGCCGTGCCAAGAAGCAGCTCGAGGACAAGGAAGGTGAATAACACCGTATTAAGATTGTACCTTACAGAAAAGGATTTGGTTGCAAGAAAATTGACAAGGATAACATGGGTATTGCAGGTGCCACGACCGAGGTGGCGACCCTGAAGGAGGCGGTGTTCGCGGCCGAAAGTAATGCGGCCGCGGAGCGCACCGAGCGAGAGAAGCAGGAGGCGCGCGTGGCGGAGGTATAACAAGAGCTCCAGGATCTCGTGGAAAAACATGAGAGCCTGGAGCGTGACTCGAAGACTCGAGAGTCTGAGCTTGCATCGGCTCTTGAGAGTGCCAAAGCCGCTAAGGCCTAAGCCTACAAGGCCCTCCAAGAAATCGAGGCGTTGAAGAAAATAGCAGCGGGTAAGGCATTTTTCATGCAAAGTAAGCATGTGAGTGTGAATTACCTGTTACTTACCCGAATTCGGAGCTCTCCAGGAGCGTTCGCAGATCTTCCTCGCAGCGTGTCCGATGTTGCCGCTTTCTACCGGGCCGAGGAGGGGAGCTCGACGGAGAAGGTCTTCTGGTCTCAGTATGCTGAGGCCGGACATCCGGTGCCCCTTAGCGACCAGCTGAAGCAGCTGATCGAGCTCCACAAGGTGGCCGAACAGGCCATGAGGGGCCTCATAGTTCAACTGTGGCCTAAGGAGGCCGTGCCTAGGAGCTACTTCGGCCTGGTGCGGCGACTGGTGGATGCGTGTCCATGGGTTGAAGTCATCAAGCACTCCGCCCGTATTGAAGGTGCCCGTCGGGCCCTTGCCCGCGCAAAGGTGCACTGGGGCAAGATGGATGCTGAGAAGCTCGTGACGGACGCGCCACCGCTGGGCAAGGAGTATCGTACTCCCTAGATGTATTATAAGACTGTTCTGAAGGGTGCCCGCACTATTGCGGGTGAGTGCTCCAAAGATGTAATATTTGAGTAGACTTGCATTTTGTTATCCTGTGCGCTGAAAACTTTGTTCATATGCGCTAAGCAACGCTTGTTAATTTAAAATATTACCTTCTGTGCGACCGTTTATCAAATCTGAGAGATGGCAAGTCGTCGGCTTCGGCCCCCATGCCACGAGTGCTGGGGTGTTCGGGATAAATTTGAGCGCTCTTGTTCCCATTTTTCGGTCCATCTAGGGAGGCGCTCAACACAACGAACAAGGCAACCGGACTTATAATGCTTGAACACTCTCACTTAGCCATAGAATTCTATAATTTTAAATTTCGGCAAAGCCCCTAGTGTTTGGAAGGCCGAATTTGGAGCGCTATCCACGCCTGGGCCGGACAAAGCCGGTTCCTCGCTCTAAGCGGCATAAGTCTTTAGGGACTCGAAAAAACCTCTCGAACAGCAACCGGCTCTCGCCTCATCATGACGGTCAGTTTTAGCTTCCTCCACTGAGGCGCTTGCCCAGCTCAACTGGGGCGCAATCGCAGTGATTCTTCCAGTGCTACCTTAGCCGATACAATGGAACGTAAGGTACCAAAACATGGGAGCCGGGCAAACCCAACTATTGACCCAAGACATGATTCGGAGCCGATGCATATAATGCTATAAGTTCGGGGTGCTGCACTTGTGAAAGTGTTCGGACTTATCGCACCATGATGCGGGAAACATAAGCCCCTGGTGTGTTTAGCCGTACCAAAGTGTACGGATGCAACATGTCATAAATGAACATATGTATAAGAAATGAATGCAATTGTAAGCAAAAAGGTGCATTGTTTATTCAAGAAATACTGCTGTGAATGCAGAACGATACAAATGGTGCGGTAAGCAAGGGATGGGACTATTAAACATGTCCCCCTCCAGGGGTAGGCTGCAGAATGGTGTATAAAACAGATTTAATGCTCATAATGGAGACCACCTGGATATTCGTCGTAGCCTTTCTCCTTTCCTGGCTGTTGCATCGTGAGTTCGGCAGGTCTACTGCCGGACAGGGCCTCTGATGAACGGGGTCCTATGGGTAAAGAAAAAAGAAAAGAAAAAAGAACGACACAGTTGAGAGCCCCTGGTGTGGTTAAGCCGCATTCTGGGCCTATCGTGGTCGTGCCCCTCCCCCTATGCCCATGGTATCTTCAGAGCGTAATGATGTACGCGAAGGACCCGTCTTGAAATTTTGTAGGGGCTGGGGTTGGGGCCGCATTGCTACGCGTGCTCGGAATGTGCCAGGTGGTCTTGTTGTAGGTTACTCCGGGCGCGTTTAGCCGTGTCCGGTCGCTTGACGGCCGGACTTGAGAATTGCCTTAAGAGGCTGCATTGTACTTCTACCGCGAGAGCCGCTGTATGTTCCTCCATTCGGAGAGAGCGTTCTGTGTTTCCTTTGACCGTGATGACTCCTCGAGGGCCTGGCATCTTGAGCTTAAGGTATGCGTAGTGCGGTACTGTGTTGAATTTTGCAAACGCGGTGCGTCTGAGCTGAGCATGATAGCCGCCGCGGAACGGAACTATGTCGAAGATTAACTCTTCACTTCGGAAGTTATCCGGGGATCCGAATACCACTTCCAGTGTAACTGAGCCTGTACAATTGGCCTCTACACCTGGTATGACGCCTTTAAAGGTTGTCTTTGTAGGTTTAATCCTTGAGGGGTCTATGCCCATTTTGCGCACTGTATCCTGATAAAGCAGGTTCAGGCTGCTGCCGCCGTCCATCAGGACTCTGGTGAGGTGAAATCCATCAACAATTGGGTCTAAAACCAATGCGGCAAATCCGCCGTGGCGGATGCTGGTGGGGTGGTCCCTTCGGTCAAAAGTGATTGGGCAGGAGGACCATGGATTGAACTTCGGGGCAACTGGCTCCATCGCGTATACATCCCTGAGTGCACGCTTCCGCTCCCTTTTGGGTATGTGGGTTGCGTATATCATGTTCACCATCCGCACTTGTGGGGGGAAACCCTTCTGTCCTCTATTGTTCGGCGGTCGGGTCTCTTCCTCGTCATCGCTATGCAGCCCCTTGTCGTTGTTTTCGGCAATTAATTTGCCTGCCTGCTTGAATACCCAACAGTCCCTGTTGGTGTGGTTAGCTGGCATTTCGGGGGTGCCGTGTATCTGGCACGAGCGGTCGAGTATTCGGTCCAAATTGGACGGACCCGGAGTAGTTCTTTTGAATGGCTTTTTCCGTTGACCGGGTTTAGAGCCTCTGAATCCGGCATTGACTGTCGTATCCTCACTATTGTCGCTGTTAATGCGGCGTTTGTTTTTGTTGCGACGCGGCCTGCCATTGCGGTCCTTGATATCCGGACTGCCATAATTTTTACTGAGGTTGTTGTTGCGTGCTAGCCAGTTGTCCTCGCCCGCGCAGAAGCGGGTCATGAGTGATGTGAGGGCTGCCATGGATTTCGGCTTTTCCTGTCCCAGGTGCCGGGCAAGCCACTCGTCGCGGATGTTATGTTTGAAAGCCGCAAGGGCCTCCGCATCCGGGCAATCGACAATTTGATTTTTCTTGGTTAAGAACCGTGTCCAGAATTGTCTGGCCGATTCGTCTGGCTGCTGAATTATATGGCTTAGGTCGTCAGCGTCTGGTGGTCGCATGTACGTGCCTTGGAAGTTATTGAGGAATGCGGCTTCCAGGTCTTCCCAACTCCCAATTGACTCTGCTGGCAAGCTGTTAAGCCAATGCCGGGCTGGTCCTTTAAGCTTGAGTGGGAGATATTTGATGGCGTGGAGATCACCACCGTGGGCCATGTGGATATGAAGGAGATAGTCCTCGATCCAAACCGTGGGGTCTGTTGTGCCATCATAAGATTCAATGTTCACGGGTTTAAACCCTTCGGGGATTTGATGATCCATTACTTCATCTATAAAGCATAGTGGGTGTGCGGCTCCTCTGTATTGGGCGATATCACGACGGAGTTCAGAAGAGCTTTGTATATTTTGTTCGGCCCGGCCGGACTTACTGTGTCCAGCGCGACGGTTGTCGTCGCGTATCATGGGGCGCCCACGCGATCCATAGATCGATCTTGATTCTCTTGCCTTATCCTCCAATATATCTCGCAAGTCCAGAGCATTCCCCTGTGGCCTTGTGCTTTTCGAGCGATGCCGGGGTACGGTTCTGGTGGAGGGCCTAGAGGCCTCTCTGTCGCGGCCACGGGGTGGTCGGTCAGCCGTATTGTCTGCTGGTGATGCAGGTTCATATGCCTCCTCCTCTAATCGGGGGAGCAGCTTGCGTTTAGGGTAGCTTTTGGAGGGGCGGTCGAGCTCATGCTCTTCGGCCGCAAGGACTTCAGTCCATCTGTCGGCTAGCAGATCTTGATCAACTCTAAGTTGCTGCTGCTTTTTCTTGAGGCTGTTTGCCGTGGCCATAAGCCTGCGTTTAAAACGCTCTTGTTCGACGGGATCCTCAGGCACGACAAATTCGTCGTCGTCGAGGCTTGCCTCGTCTCCGGAGAGAGGCATGTAATCCTCTACTTCTTCGTCTGCTGCCTTCTCATGAGGGCTGGCGTCTTCGTCCTCCTGCGCTGAACCTTGCTGGAGGGGGTTGTCTTCGGCACTGTCTGGGGTGTTATTATCTCCGGTGCCGGAATCTCCATTCTTGCTGTGGCGGGATTTAGAGCGGCGCCGCTGACGCCGGCGCTTGGGCTGTTTCTTGGAGGGGTCATCCTCCGCTGTTCCTTCGCCATTCCCATCCTTTGGGATATCCACCATGTATATGTCATATGATGAGGTGGCTTTCCAGTGCCCAGTAGGCACTGGTTCTTGGTCGTCTCCGGCATCGTCGTCCATACCGTCGATGTCTTCGGAGTCGAAGTCTAGCATATCCGTTAGATCGTCAACAGTGGCTACTAAGTGGGTGGTGGGTGGGCTTTGAATTTCTTCGTCATCGGCATCCCAACCATCCTGACCGTAGTCCGGCCAGGGCTCTCCTGATAACGAGAGATACTTTAGAAAACTCAAGATGTCGCTGAAAGGTGAGTGTTGAAAGATGTCCGCAGCGGTGAACTCCATGACCGACGCCCAATCGGATTCGATTGGAGGGGGCGCGGGAGGTTCGGAGTTCGGTGAGGAGTCTGGCACCTCGGAGTCACGAGCTTCATGAGGGACAAGGTCAGTGTTCGGCTCTATCGCCGTAGAGGTTGCAACCCCCGAGGCGGTGTCTAGCCACCCGTCCTCGATCTATGCAGCTGGCTTCGAATTGAAGATCGGAGCGGGCTCGTGTGCGGCCTCCAGGTTACTGTCTGGCTGCAGAGCTAAGTCATGACCGTCGTGATAGTGCGGCGCGCTCGGCTGTGGCTCGAATCCATCGAAGATCAAGTCCCCGCGGATGTCAGCCGTGAAGTTCAAACTTCCAAATCTGACCTGACGGCCAGGGGCGTAGCTTTCATCTGCTCCAGATGGCCAAGCGAATTGGCCCGCAGTGCAAAGCCGCCGAATACGAAGATCTGTCCGGGGAGGAAGGTCTCACCCTGGACTGCGTCGTTGTTGATGATCGAAGAAGCCATCGAGCCTATCGTTGACGACACAAAGGAACTCTCAACGAAAGCACCAATGTCGGTGTCAAAACCGGCGGATCTCGGGTAGGGGGTCCTGAACTGTGCGTCTAGGCGGATGGTAACAGGAGACAAGGGACACGATGTTTTACCCAGGTTCGGGCTCTCTTGATGGAGGTAAAACCCTACGTCCTGCTTGTTTGATATTGATGATGTGGGTATTACAAGAGTAGATCTACCACGAGATCAAGGAGGCTAAACCCTAGAAGCTAGCCTATGGTATGATTGTTGTTCGTCCTACGGACTAAAGCCATCCGGTTTATATAGATACCGGAGAGGGCTAGGGTTACACAGAGTCGGTTACAATGGTAGGAGATCTACATATCCGTATCGCCAAGCTTGCCTTCCACGCCAAGGAAAGTCCCATCCGGACACGGGACGAAGTCTTCAATCTTGTATCTTCATAGTCTTGGAGTCCGGTCGATGATGATAGTTCGGCTATCCGGACACCCCCTAGTCCAGGACTCCCTCAATCACTATCATAAGCTTCTACTTCAATTGGTGTAGGCGCCACAGGAACAACTTCCTGTGCCCTGCTACACACTAGTTGAAGTGATGGTTCAATAACCTCATCAAGTCTCCACCATCCTCCCACTCAATTTTCGAGACAAACTTTTTCTCGAGAAAGGACCCGATTCAAGAAACAATCCCTATTGCTTTCGGATCTGAATTAGGAGGTATACCCAACTATTTTGGGTGTCCTATGAAGATGCATTTTATCTGCTTTGGGTTCGAGCTTATCAACCTGAAACTTTTTCACATAAGCGTCGCAGCCCCAAACTTTTAAGAAACGACAACTTAGGTTTCTCCAAACCAAAGTTCAAACGGTGTCGTCTCAACGGAATTACGTGGTGCCCTATTAAAGTGAGTGCGGTTGTCTCTAATGCCTAACCCATGAACGATAGTGGTAATTTGATAAGAGACATCATGGTACGCACCATATCCAATAGGGTGCAACTATGATGTTCGGACACACCATCACACTATGGTGTTCCAGGCGGTATTAATTGTGAAACAATTTCCATAATGTCTTAATTGCGTGCCAAAGCTCGTAACTCAGATACTCATCTCTATGATCATATCATAGACATTTTATCCTCTTGTCACGATGATCTTCAACTTCACTCTGAAATTACTTGAACCATTCAATAATTCAGACTTGTGTTTCATCAAGTAAATATACTTAGTATCTACTCAAATCATCCTTGAAGTAAGAACATAACGATATCCACTGCGTGCCTCAGCACTCATTGGACTGCACACATCAAAATGTGTTACTTCCAACAAGTTGCTTTCTTGTTCCATTTTACTGAAAATGAGGCTTTCAGTCATCTTGCCCATGTGGTATGATTTGCATGTCTCAAGTGATTCAAAATCAAGTGAGTCCAAACGGTCCATCTGCATGGAGTTTCTTTATGTGTATATACCAATAGACATGGTTCGCATGTCTCAATCTTTTCAAAAACGAGTGAGTCCAAAGATCCATCAACATGGAGCTTCTTCATGCATTTTATACCAATATGACTTACATGGCAGTGCCACAAGTAGGTGCTACTATCATTACTATCTTATATCTTTTGGCATGAACATGTGTATTACTACGATCGAGATTCAATAAACCATTCATTTTAGGTGCAAGACCATTGAAGGTATTATTCAAATAACCAGAGTAACCATTATTCTCCTTAAATGAATAATCGTATTGCGATAGATATAATCCAATCATGTCTATGCTCAACGCAAACACCAAATAACAATTATTTAGGTTTAACACCAATCTCGATGGTAGAGAGAGCGTGCGATGCTTGATCACATCAACCTTGGAAACACTTCCAACACATATCGTCAGCTCACCTTTAGCTAGTCTTCGTTTATTCCATAGCTTTTATTTCGAGTTACTAACACTTAGCAACCGAACCGGTATCTAATACCCTGCTGCTACTAGGAGTACTAGTAAAGTACACATTAACATAATGTATATCCAATATACTTCTATCGACCTTGCCAGCCTTCTCATCTACCAAGTATCTAGGGTAATTCTGCTCCAGTGGCTATTCCCTTTATTACAGAAGCACTGAGTCTCGGATTTGGGTTCAACCTTGGGTTTCTTCACTAGAGCAGCAGCTGATTTGCCGTTTCATGAAGTATCCCTTCTTGCCCTTGCCCTTCTTGAAACAAGTGGTTTCACTAACCATCAACAATTGATGCTCCTTCTTGATTTCTACTTTCGCGGTGTCAAACATCGCGAATATTTCAAGGATCATCATATCTATCCCTGATATGTTATAGTTCATCACGAAGCTCTAGTAGCTTGGTGCAATGACTTTGGAGAAACATCACTATCTCATCTGGAAGATTAACTCCCACTTGATTCAAGTGATTGTTGTACCCATACAATCTGAGTACAAGCTCAACGATTGAGCTTTTCTCCCTTAGTTTGTAGGCTAAGAAACTCGTCGGAGGTTTCATACCTCTTGACATGGGCACGAACCTGAAATCCCAATTTCAGCCCTCGAAACATCTCAATATGTTCCGCGACATTTTGAAATCGTCTTCGGTGCCTCAATTCTAAACCGTTTAATATTACTGAACTATCACGTAGTTATCAAAACGTGTATGTCAAATGTCCGCAACATCCACAGATGACGTTCGAGGTTCAGCACACCGAGCGGTGCATTAAGGACATAAGCCTTCTGCGCAACAATGAGGACAATCCTCAATTTATAGACCCAGTCCGCATAATTGCTACTATCAACTTTCAACTATATTTTCTCTAGGAACATATCTAAACAGTAGAACTAAAGCGCGAGCTACGACATAATTTTCAAAAACCTTTTGACTATGTTCTGGATAATTAAGTTCATCTAATGAACTCCCACTCAGATAGACATCCCTCTAGTCATCTAAGTGATTACACGATCCGAGTCAACTAGGCCGTGTCCGATCATCACATGAGACAGACTAGTCATCATCGGTGAACATCTTCATGTTGATCGTATCTACCATACGACTCATGCTCGACCTTTCGGTCTCTTGTCTTCCGAGGCCATGTCTGTACATGCTAGGCTCGTCAAGTCAACCTAAGTGTTTCGCGTGTGTAAATCTGGCTTACACCCGTTGTATGTGAACGTTAGAATCTATCACACCCGATCATCACGTGGTGCTTCGAAACAACGAACTTTCGCAACGGTGCACAGTTAGGGGGAACACTTTCTTGAAATTTTAATGAGGGATCATCTTATTTACTACCGTCGTTCTAAGCAAATAAGATGCATAAACATGATAAACATCACATGCAATCAAAAGTGACATGATATGGTCAATATCATTTTGCTCCTTTTGATCTCCATCTTCGGGGCTCCATGATCATCATCGTCACCGGCATGACACCATGATCTCCATCATCGTGTCTCCATGAAGTTGTCTCACCAACTATTACTTCTACTACTATGGCTAACGGTTTAGCAATAAAGTAAAGTAATTACATGGTGTTGTTCAATGATACGCACATCATATAATAAATTAAGACAACTCTTATGGCTCATGTCGGTTGTCATACTCATCGACATGCAAGTCGTGATTCCTATTACAAAAACATGATCGATCTCATACATCACATATCATTCATCACATTCTTTTTTGCCCATATCACATCACATAGCATACCCTGCAAAAACAAGTTAGACGTCCTCTAATTGTTGTTTGCATGTTTTACGTGGCTGCTATGGGTTTCTAGCAAGAACGTTTCTTACCTACACAAAAACCACAACGTGATATGTCAATTGCTATTTACCCTTCATAAGGACCCTTTTCATCGAATTCGATCCGACTAAAGTGGGAGAGACTGGCACCCGCTAGCCACCTTATGCAACAAGTGCATGTCAGTCGGTGGAACCTGTCTCACGTAAGTGTACGTGTAAGGTCGGTCCGGGCCGCTTCATCCCACAATACCGTCGAAAGAAGGTTGGACTAGTAACGGTAAGCATATTGAACAAAATCAAAGCTCACAACAACTTGTGTTCTACTCGTGCATAGAAACTACGCATAGACCTAGCTCATGATGCCATTGTAGGGGAACGTAGCAGAAATTCAAAATTTTCTACGCAACACCAAGATCAACCTATGGAGTAACCTAGCAACGAGGGAAGGGGAGTTCATCTTCATACCCTTGAAGATCGCGATGCGGAAGCGTTACAAGAACGCAGATGAGGGAGTCGTACTCGTGGCAATTCAAATCGCGGAAGATCTGATCTAACGCCGAACAGACGGCGCCTCGCGTTCAACACACGTACAACCCGGGAACGTCTCCTCATTCTTGGTCCAGCAAGGGGAGAGGAGAAGTTGAGGGAGAGCTCCGGCAGCACGACGGCGTGGTGGTGGAGCTTGCAGTTCTCCGGCAGGGCTTCGCCAAGCACTACTGAGGAGGAGGTGGAGTTGGAGAGGGGGAGGGCTGCACCAGGGGCAAGGGTGAAGCTTCCATGCACCTCCCCACTATATATAGGGGTGGATGGGGCTGGTTTCTTGCCCTCCAAGTCCATTGGGGCGTTGGCAAAGGTGGGAGGAAAGAAATCACATCATTTCCTTCCCCACCGATTGTTATCCCCCCTTTTTAGGGATCTTGATCTTATCCCTTCGGGATATGATCTTATTCCTTCTAAGGGGGGATCTTGGTGCGCCTTGACCAGGGGTGTGGGACCTTGCCCCCACTACCCACGTTCATGTGGGTCCCCCCATGCAGGTGGGCCCCACTCCGGAACCTTCTAGAACCTTCCCGGTACAATACCGAAAAATCCCGAACATTTTCTGATGGCCAAAATAGGACTTCCCATATATAAATCTTTACCTCTGGACCATTCCGGAACTCCTCGTGACGTCCGGGATCTCATCCGGGACTCCGAACAACATTCGGTAACTGCACACTAATTCCCATAACAACTCTAGCGTCACCGAACCTTAAGTGTGTAGACCCTACGGGTTCGGGAACCATGCAGACATGACCGAGACAACTCTCCGGCCAATAACCAACAGCGGGATCTGGATACCCATGTTGGCTCCCACATGTTCCACGATGATCTCATCGGATGAACCATGATGTCGAGGATTCAATCAATCCCGTATTCAATTCCCTTTGTCTAGCGGTATAGTACTTGCCCGAGATTCGATCGTCGGTATCTCGATACCTTGTTCAATCTCGTTACCGGCAAGTCTCTTTACTCGTTCCATAACACATCATCCCATGAGCAACCCCTTGGTCACATTGTACACATTATGATGATGTCCTACCGAGTGGGCCCAAAGATACCTCTCCGTCACACGAAGTGACAAATCCCAGTCTCAATTCGTGCCAACCCAACAGACACTTTCGGAGATACCCGTAGTGTACCTTTATAGCCACCCAGTTACGTTGTGACGTTTGGTACACCCAAAACATTCCTACGGTATCCGGGAGTTGCACAATCTCATGGTCTAAGGAAATGATACTTGACATTAGAAAAGCTTTAGCATATGAACTACACGATCTTTGTGCTAGGCTTAGGATTGGGTCTTGTCCATCACATCATTCTCCTAATGATGTGATCCCGTTATCAACGATATCCAATGTCCATGGTCAGGAAACTGTAACCATCTATTGATCAACGAGCTAGTCAACTAGAGGCTTACTAGGGACATGATGTTGTCTATGTACCCACACATGTATCTGGGTTTCCTATCAATACAATTATAGCATGGATAATAAACGATTATCATGAATAAGGAAATATAATAATAATAACTAATTTATTATTGCCACTAGGGCATATTTCCAACAGGTCCCGCCTTCTGAAAATTGAAACGTTTTTCTGTACGTAACACCTAAAACCGTACTGCGGGTTGATTACGTAAAACTGTACTGCAGACCCCAAATTAGTACCACCTCGTTTATATTACGATTTTTTCTATACAAATCGTAAAAACACAATATGACATAAGAAGAAAGCGTATTGTGACGGTGAACCCACAAAGTCAATCTGTGCTTTATTATTACTAGCAAACATGCCCGTGCATTGCCACGGGAGAAAAAATCATCCCTCGTACACATAGCAACCACATCAGAAAATCCCTTGAATCTTTTACGATGATGCATGACAAACAACATAATAAGTTGTATTATTGCATATAAAAACCTAAAAGTTGGATGATTTTTCAAGTGTACTCAAAGTGTTTCCAACTTATTAGATAATGGAAATATCAACCTAGTTGTCGCTATCTCTTTACACCTTTATTGTAATTACTCCTCGGTGATGCCCAACAAATATTGATGAAAAGAGCAAAGTAATTTTTATTACTCAATGATAGCATGTGCATAAGAGCATTATTTTTATCTTGCTGATATATGTATTTACAACTGTAATACAAGTCAAGATCCTTAATTTGTAGGAATCAACATCCTCTATGATGCCAATAATAGCTCTCGTGAGAGCGTCAGACTATCATATCTACACAATTTAAATGGGGTAGGGGACACATGTTGTAGGCATTTTCAAAATACTCCATAAAAGATAGCATTTAACGTTGCATTCCAAATGTAATTTTAGAAATGGTTAACATGCAGGATAATAGCATATTTCAAATGTACAAATTTTTCTAAGAAATTTTCATATATAACATTTTAGATTTAAAGTTAGTTTAAAAGGTATGAATATTTAGAAAAGCATTTGAATCTGCCCAAAAAAAGGGAAAAAGTTAAACAGAGAAAAGCTGGGCCAAAATTACAAACACTATGCATGCAGCCTATCTGATAAATGAAGCTTGGGCGAGACACATATATCCTACGCCATCCTGTATTTAAAGAGTAAAAAGGATGAGAAAAGCAAAAAAGAAAAGGAAGTGCAGGCGGGAATCAAACCTGGATCTCCCAGGTGGAAGAGAGGGCCTTTAGCCAATACTAGAAGAACGCCCGTGCGTTGCAACGGGGCCACATTAACTTTAAGAGTTCAATATTAATCATGTTAATAGTATATTTAATATTCTCATACATATCCATCTTATTAGATACGGGATGTAGAGGTTAATTGTTTCCTTTGTTTGGATCAACTTCCAAGTTCCAAGTTCTAAAATTACCCACGTACATGAGAACTAAGTAATTTTAGTTAACAAAAGAGGACTACTACTCATGAAAAGTTAATCTGCGTATTCTCCTTGACAAGTTAAAAAGGTCATATATATGTTTGCATGGCTCTCTATTCTGTAAGGTTATTACATAAAACTCTTGTTCAATTAGAAAAAGTTATAATAAGCAGCAAACATTAAAAAAATAGGTGTCTGATTCCAGCTCGTGCTTCTTCAAATGAATGTGTCACTCACCTAAAGAACTACCAGATTACGACCAATGCCAAAATTTGGGTTGTCTTCTCCCAAGAAATTTGTACAAGCCCCTTGTCATTCTTCGTCTGATTGCATCATCTAAACCAGGCTAAATATTTTTACTTTACCCATGTGAAATTATGCATCAAGTAATCAGGTAAACAAGTATAGAATGACATGCAGATGTAACCTGACCTTTCACCTTGTTAGGGAGTCCCTTCAATCCAAGAATATACAACATCCAGAAGAAATAAAATCAATGTCATAATTAGTAATCATTTTTCAGCGACAAAAGATAAACAACAATTGGATTTTTAAAACAAAACCCGCAACTACACAAGTATATTAGCACAAGTGTGGATCCTGTCCCACTCTTCATTTGTTCACAAAAAAGTTCAGAATAGCAATCTTGGCGAGCCCTGTGCAAGCATCCCGTGATCTCGGCCGGGATCGATCTGCATGGCATGCTGCCGATTCTACCAAGAGTGGGCGCTGAAAGGAACGATCCCGAACCTGCATTGTCAATCGGACAGAGCAGCATCGGCCTTCGGATCAGAGCGTGAACGGGATCGAGGAATTTGGAGGAAGTGAGGGAGTAGGATGGAGATCACGAGAACTCACCCATATCTTGGGTCGTGTTAGTTCTTCAGGGGCTGCCACGGGCTGTCCTCGTCGCCATCGGCGACTCCGCCACTATAGCGCCATGAGCGTGGGATTGAGGGACGAAGGGAAGGAAAGGAAGCGAATTAATGACGTACCTGATGTTTGGTATGTAATAATCGGGTTAATTACTGTTATAATTCATTGAGTATGTTTCCATATATTACACTTTGGCGCTAAGAAGGTGGGACTCATATTGTAAAAAAAAGGAAGTTCGCACTGATGGACGAGGAGATCTCTTGCCTACGATTTCAATTACCAATTACCGAATCCGGCTACGCTGATTGCTCTCGATTTACTGAATCAGAACTTGCCAAAATATTTACATGATTGAATTGAATCGACACCTGCCAAAGCAAGCACGAATAAATGGAAGGAGAATCAGACGTGATTCGGTTTTAAGTGGGAAGAAGAAAAATTAAGGTGGGAGGGGTGGTGAGAGATGAGACGAAAATAAACCAAACGAAAAAAACCGACGAAACTGGGAGCCTCGGTACGAGGTTAGGCCCTGGAGTGTGTGGGGGCGGGTGGGGGCCTCGGTACGAGGTTTTTTCGGTTCGTGGCGGCTCAGTGTGAGGTGGGAGCAGGTACCAAAAAAAACCATGAAAGGTGGGACGAAAAAAAACCTGGAAGCGAGGCTACCAACTGCTCCATTAGGAGTAGAGATATTACCGAAGCACTTGTGGTGCAATCTTTCCCTACTAATAAAGCACGGAGTGCTTCTGGTCGTACGTCGTGGCAATTTTACAGAAAGGCCCCTCCGTTTACAGGAAATCAACCCGCGCTCCCTGTTTAAGTGGCAACCAGAGAAAACGTTTCGGTTTTTCAAAAAGGACCCTCCATTTTGATGTATTCAACCCGCAATCCTGGCTCTGAGAAAACATTGCAAAAAAGACTCGTGCATAACGAGCGACTGGGGGCGGCGGCTGCTCGATGCGGAACGACGCAGGCGTCTGGGGGCGGCGGCTGCTCGATGCGGATCGACGCCGGAGGCTGGAGCTTGCAGGGGCCGGATCCGTGTGCGGCAGAGGCTGGGGAGGCCGATTCGGAGGCGGGCAGCGAGGCAAGGGTCGCCGGTGATGATGAGGGAGGCCGATTCGGAGGCGGGCGGCGAGGCAGAGGTCGCCGGTGATGAGAGGGAGGCCGGAGCGTGGTTTCCCTGGCAGATCTATGGCATCCGCGGCTCCTGGGCAGAAAGAAGAATGGAGATGAGGGAGAGAAGAAGGAAGAAAGGAGGGGAGGTGCGGTGTCTGGTTCCCAGATCCGGCTCGCCCAGGCTCGAGTGTCGCGGCCGCCACCACCACCACCCGACCCCGAGCTCCTTCTCCCGTGCGGTTCCTCCCCGGCCTCCCTGCCGCCGCCCAACCTCCACCAGCCGCGCCTCCCACCACATCCCGCCGGCAGCCCAGAAACGTCGCGCCGCCTGCCGCCCCTACCTAGCAGGACGACCCCGACTACTTCCACCCCCCGTGTTGTTGCGCTCCTCTCGCGTATGGCCACCAACGTTAGATCCAACCACCGCAGAGACCTGCATCGCCAACCACCGCCTACAGCGCTGGATCCGGTCGTCCCCGACCATCTACCACCTTCTTCTACCTTGAGCGGTAGGAGAGACCCCCCCTCTCTTTGTAGTTCGGCGCTGGAAGCCAGGCTCATGGACCACGTCGCCGTGACCGGATGGGCCGTTCTCCTCCTCCCTTCTTCCTCACATGCGAGCATGCGCAACTCACATGTCGCTCACTTCTCTGTTGAGGAGGTGAGCAGCTGCTCCACCGCCTTCCTCCGGCTATCACCTCCACGACACCCACCCACACGGTGGACCGCAGTGAATACCTCGGCCATCTCACGGTGAAAATCCCAGCTGGCGGGTGAAAATCCTAGCCGGCGCGGACTTGCAATTTGTTCCGTGTGTGTGCAATACTCCAAGTGCAGTGCATCGGCCACACTGCTTAGGCATCACGGGAGTTGCAGTTCGGTGCCCAATCCCATAAGGAGCAGTGGCAAAAGTTTGATTTGTGCAATTTAAGGTTCAGTTTTCAGTTCAGCTCCCTGTTTCACGGGATATGTGTAGTTCATTACTGCGTGCTAGCAGATTCAGTGTTATTGTGTGTGTGCAGTGCAGTTCATCGGTGGGGCAGTCTGGCTGGCGGCCATGTGTTGTTCTTGCTCCTACCTCGGATCCAATTCTCCATGACATCCACGTCTGCGACTGTGGTTTGGGCAGCACATGCAGCTGACAGCACGGTGTTGTTTCAGCTCGTTGGCATGCGACTCTGTACCGTGGGCGTGCAGCTCACCAGTGTCAGGCTTGCAGTTCCTTGGCGTTGGCAACCAATAGTTGTTGGCATGCCTCTCTGGGCTCCTACCATAGACCTGGATATATCCCGTCTGGGCAGTTGGGGCGATTTTTGTGACGTACGGGCAGAAGCAATATCTGCTTTATTAGTAGGTATAGATTTATTCAATGGTTCGTTGATGCACGAGTAAACTAGCAAAGCGGCATCCTGCTTATGTAGCTTTCCATCCATTGACTAGCCGGCTATCCATGCAACTGGTGATGACTGTGCAGCAGCCAAACTTAAATAAAAATCATACATCCGGCCTCTAATCCCTTGCAATTGATTATATATTTTAACAAACACGAGATGACGAAACATCATTTAATTTTAAGAGAATCAATAAATTATAGAAACTGAAGTGGCATATATATGACAGTCTGATCTGTAGGCCTTTTATGTTTTTTTCCAAAAGCAGAGAAGGAAAAAGAATCTCATCTCCAAAGTGTTCAGTGCAGAGAAGATGAACCATGCAAAAACTCAAGGTGGATCATGGTGGCTTCACTGCTGGCGGAACGGCAGAGGGTTTGGCTGCTACCAGGGTGATTCAAAGGGAGTATATAGGTAGAGTTTTTGCGGCCTCTTGCATGAACATGATTAATGGTAGCTTATATTCCATGACATGATTTTACAGCTGTAATGATATGTTTCATGCGAGAGGACATAAATTTGCATCATATTTTTCTGTCCTGTTAGTTCCAAATTACAATGTTGAGTGGTCCAGTGAGTAGTGCTTCTATAAGCAAGGGAATGATAGAATGATGCACGATTCTGCAGGTTAGACGAGCCGCTGACAAAGACAGGCCTCTATTCTAAATTTTTACTTGCAAAGATGGACCATCAGCTACATAATATGTTGGCTAAACTCTCACAGGTCGCTAACAATTTTTATTTATTGTCATCTTGGTAATTGGCATTGGTGGTATTGTCTTTTGGTTCAACAGAATGTTGTTCAAGTGAAAATGCAGAGGAACATGTTGAACAAAAGATGTGGTATAAAAGGGAAAGGATAGCCTAAACAGTACAATGATGCAAGTTCAGATTTCATATGCTGTCTTCCCTGCCTCATGAATATGCTAGCATGGTTGTCTTCTAGATTATGCACATGTCTTTGTTTTCCATATACTATCGACGCATTGTGTAGTATGTACTAATTCTAGGGAGACTGATCTCATACTGTTCACTCTTCAGAATTAGTATTTATAAGTTTTTGTGTGGTTTTAGTACCTCAGTTAAGAAATAAACATTAGCCTTCTCTAAAGAGGTTTGCTGCCTTGCTTTTTATAATTCTATTAATTTATATTAATCTCCTTG
>NC_041387.1:234642934-234645485 GCF_002162155.2 Triticum dicoccoides | reverse complement strand
ATAGAACTTCTGTTGCATTACTCCCCGATTGCTATTAGTGGCCCTGTCACAAGAGATTGTTGTAAATCCTCAATATGTGTTTGATGTAAAACAATGTCCAATCTACTACATGGTGTCTCAGTCTCAAGTTCATAATTTCTATATCATTTGAATTGTATACAACAAGATACAAAAGCAGTAGGTCTCCAGCTGGCACAAAAATGCAGACTTGATTTGTTTTAGTTCCTTAATACATCTACTACAACCTACAAGAGACCCTATCTAAGAAAACAAAATCAAGGACCAATGTACTTCTGACATTATTTCTCATTAATATCAAATTAGAATAACATTGATGGAACATATTCTTTTTCTCTCCTTGCTTGAGTTAATGGAGTACAGTATTGCATTTTGCTGAGATGTTCTGCTCAATGCAGGTTTGGAGTCGATCAAGGAAGTCACAGTTTAAGAGCTCGAGGAGGAGGGGCGTGTGGAGGTTCCCGCCGCCAGTGGCTGCACTGCTGGTCTTCGTCGCCTGCTCCTGTCAGATCCAGCATGACCTACCCTATTGGTTCTCCGTCGCTTCACTCTGCTTCATGTGCATATGTGCAGAGAAGATGACGACCCCGCCCCTGTTCTTCGCCAGCCACACTCTCCCTTATGCGGTAATAAATCTCAAGAAATGCCCTTTTCGTTTACATGAACATCAAACCTACTTTTTTGTTTGATGTTGGTGCATGTCCAGCCTGATATGTGTGTTTGGCTGCTGCTGTGCGATTGCTGGCTGTGTTGCTACTTGTGGCAATAGTTATTTTGTTTAAGTATGTGGGACGACAATGCTTCTGTCTTTTGGTGGAATCATTTTCCTTTTAATTTAATTACCTGAGAAAAAATTCTATATTTTCTTACTTCCCTTTCTTTGTTGTTTTCATGGCTGACTATTTGAAGTTATCTGTTCACTTAAGCAGTTCTTGCCTGCGGGCAAGTTTTTGTATGTTCATCTAATAATGGAAAAGATTCAAACCTTCAATTTTGTAGGAACGATTTTATTGCTCGAGTAAGATATGTATTTACCAAAGAACATGAGAAAGGCAAGTTTTTATACATTGGAACTTTCATTACCCCCAGTATTTTAGTCCTTTTCCTTGCATCTTGCTCCCAGGAATCCTTGAGTGTATAGGTTCTCTCCATTGAAACCGTTTAGGTAGAATATACTTATGGTGGTATAGTTGTTTTACTAGTATTATAATTCAGCTGTGCAAAATTTAATTGCGGCTGTAAGGATTCAGGTTTGTCTCATGGTAAACCTTATCAGTTAGACCTGGTAAAAGTTGAATACTGCATCCATTTATATTATATTCTGCTGAATAATATATCAAATTATTTGTCTCTTTTACCGCGGTTTGCTAACTTATTTTGCATAGCATTTCTAACAGCATCAAATGTGTTCTTCGATGAATCCTAAACAGATATAGACGTACATCTTTGATTAGGCCGCCTAATTAGTTTACTTTATCTAATAGATTGAAAGTTTTTTGGTTTCTATTTATGGTGAAACAAATGGGTTCCTCACAATTTAGTTGATGGTAAAGAGTTAGTGAAGCCGACATTCCAAATTACTTTACTAGATTAATCGTATTGCACTTACCTTTCATAGAATATGAATATTTACTTTGTTTTTCATATCACATCTTTAATATTTAGTTGAATCTGCTTCTATTGGCACCCAAAAGTTTATCAAACTATTTTACTTTTCCTTTATGCAGCATTGATTTACAAAAAATACTCAACCTTATTTCTGACGTTTACAAAATTATATTAAAAAATATTGCATAGTGGCACTGGAGCAGGTTATATTTCATTTTTTGCCCGGTGCAACGCACGGGCATTTGTACTAGTACGAGACCTATACCTAGTGAACTCAACAAACGGCCGATGTAGCGACTCAAAAAAAGAACCGTTTTTGACTTACCGGTGGCATGGCGGGTAAATATTTACAACTTCAGGGGCAATTTCATGACGGACGACAGAAACCCAATTTTCTTTATTATTAGGTAAAGATAAAGATAAAGATTAGGGAAAGATAGGGAAAGATTAAAAAAATTAGGAAGAGATTTATATTAGGGAAAGAAAAAAATTAGAGAAAGATTAGGGAAAATATTAGGAAAAAGATACAGTAAGTTTTTTGTGCATGTACGATTTGGGGTACGCCGTCACCTAGCGGTTCCGTGCCGCGAACGCCTGCTGGTCGTGCACCGCAGACGCACCCGAGCCGTCCGTACCAGAATATCCGACCACGATACCCCGATCAGACGGCCTGCAGCGAACCAAACACTTTTCTGGACTTTTCTCACGTCCAGATCAAACATCTGGGCCGTTCAACTGAAACATACCCACAGATCGGACGGCCAAAAAAGGAGCCCACCTATTCCGGGGCTGCTATAAATCCGAGGACGCCGTCTTCTGCCCACCCCTCTCGCCGTCCGCCGCTACTCCCCTGCCTCCCCCAGAGCTCGTTAGGGTTTTCTGTTTTTTCGGGGGAGAAATCTCAAGAGGCGGCACCATGCTCGTG
>NC_041387.1:234636350-234642446 GCF_002162155.2 Triticum dicoccoides | reverse complement strand
CGGGCTTCGACTGGCTAGAAGCTAGATCTGATCGCTTTCGGACTAGCTAGATCTGATAGCTTTCGTGAATCGGTTGTTTAGTCATCGGTTGCTGATGCGGATTGGCTAACTGGTAACCGGGATTCGCTCGCTAATCGGTAGATCTCCGTGCGGTTTGGGGTTAGGACTAGTGCGTTCCCACGATGGATTTTACTGAATCTGCTGTGTTTGATGTGTCGCAGGCGATGAGCTTCTGTCGGATTCCTTCCCGTACAGGGAGTTGGAGAACGGCGTGCTCTGGGAAGTCGATGGCCATGTAAGCGCTATATTCTCAGCTGCTCTGTGTGCGGTGCTTGGTTTGGTTATCTTGGTAGATCACGTGCTAGTTGGTTAATTCGACCTCGTCAATTTTGTCTCACAAAACACAGATCTGAATGAGCACCTTTCATCTAGGCATGTGATAGATTGATGACTGTTTTATTATCATATGAGTTATCCAGTTACCAGGCTTGTATCTGCTTTCATGACGTGTTAGTCCTTGTTATATTGTGCAGCGTTGACACTTCTAATGTTAAAATTAAGCATGTTTGTATCCTCTATTGGGGTTGGAGGTTTGGATTGATTGGTATGTTTTTTCTACACAAGCAAAAAAGATTACTACTGGTTGGTCTGGTGGATTTGCTTGTGTAAACAATTTCATCTTCTAAAAGTTGTTGTGCACACACATTATCAACCGTTCATATCTAAAGCACTCACACTGCACATACACACATGATTTATCAACCGTTCATATCTAAAGCTCTAAAGCTCTCACACTGCACATTACTTTTCTTTGTGCTAGCATCGTTCAGATGTTTTTGTTTATTTGACCTGTATGGTTTTGAATGCTTCTAGTGGGTCGTTCAAGGAGCAGTTGATGTGGACATTGGAGCCAATCCCTCTGCTGAGGGTGGTGGTGACGATGAGGGTGTCGATGACCAGGCCGTGAAGGTGGTTGACATTGTTGACACCTTCCGTCTTCAGGTTGCTTGCTCTTTTTGATGCTCTTGACCTATCTACAGCGTATGCACTTGATGATAGTGCTAAGCCCTCGTTACCTTTTGCAGGAGCAACCTGCTTTTGACAAGAAGCAGTTTATCTCTCACATGAAGCGCTACATCAAGAACCTCACTGCCAAGCTTGAAGGGGATGACCTAGATGTTTTCAAGAAGAATGTTGAGTCTGCCACGAAGTATCTTCTTAGCAAGCTCAAGGACCTTCAGTTGTAAGTTCTCTCTTTGCCTTGCTCAAAAGTGCAGGCACTGTTTATCATTGATCTGTCCAGACACGTTAATACTTTATTCTTACTTTGGTATTTTAGATGCTGGTAATTTATTCTATTGAACTTAAATCAGTGACGGGATTTTTTTATATTTTGGGGAAGGTAGTAATAATCTATCTATTCAACTTGCGCAAGTTCTAAAACTGGTGTTTCAGCTTTGTTGGCGAGAGCATGCATGATGATGGCGGCGTGGTGTTCGCGTACTACAAGGAGGGAGCTGCTGATCCAACTTTCCTGTACTTTGCACATGGGCTGAAAGAGGTCAAGTGCTAATGGCACAGTATGCTAAAATCTATGGGGTCGTCAGTATTTTTGCTCTGCTCTATGTATGGTTGTCAGTCGACTCTCCAATGTTGGTGTCAGTAACTATCAGATGTTAAGTGTCTCGAAAACTTTCTGATAATTGTGGTATTTGCTTTGTAATGGTAATCGTGAAATTGGTGTGGTTGTGTTTTGGTCAATGCCTCGGCTTTTACTCAATAGTTGAAACAAGAGATTTTGCCCTGTGATTCTATCAGATTATCTTGTGTCTTTTGTAACACAGCAAATGAGCAAAGCAAAATGATCAATCATCGTTTGATAAGAATCATTTGAAATCAAGAACAAAATGATGAGTTTCACTTAATTGATGTGTTATCCTAAATACACATCGAGAAGAAAATATGTTCACAAGGAATGTGACTACAATTCCTAAAAATTTCAGACTCTAAATACACATCGAGAAGAAAAAGTGAAATTTAGCATGAATAGTGTCATAAAAAGACGAGAGCAACATTTGATCCTATTCATATATGAATTTGTCTTTTTTGTTTCACAATGTACATTTCAAGTTTGGACCTGAAATATTTAGAGGTTGCAGTCACATTCCTTGTGAACATTCACATTTTTTTCAGAAATTTTGAGACATTTGAAATTGATGTTCTGAAATTGTAGCATCGAGCACCCCGGGTGGGAGCACAATATTCCTCTATAGAAGGGACCATGACACCTCTCTCCCTCTCAATCCCTTCTTTGTGTTTATTTTTGGATAATATGGAGAAGTTGTATATTTACCACTAGGGACAGGATTATTCATATTTTTTCATTTAGATTGCAATAGAACTTTCAGTGGTTCTTCTACATGATTGTATCCGCCATACTCCCAAAATACTTTGTTCCCCTGAAGGACATCATTAGGAAGTCATATAAAGATAACGGATGGGTATATTATTTGTAGAACACAAGTTTGATGCCTTCTCTATGGTAAACAAATCCAGCTACAATAACTGCAAATGTGGGTTTCTGAAGTTTGTGAAGACGATGTTCTTGGAGAATCGATGTAGAAATTTGTTTGCAACATCATCTACTTCCCGTACTTGTTTATTGGCCTAGAGAATCCATATGTGCGGGTTGGATTGCCAATTACCCTTTGTTTAATGATAACAATCCGTTCTCATATACTCGCTCTATAAACTAATATAAGATCATTTAGATCACTAACAATCTTATATTGGTTTACAGAGGAAGTAGCATACATCTAAGCTCCATGCATGGTGGTTTGAAGCATCAATCACTGTACTATCTTTTGTGTTTATGTATGTTTTTTCCCAAGAATCACATATGCTTTGAGCTGAGTTGGGGCAAGGCTGGAAATCACTTGGAACTTGTGGCATGTGTTCGTACATGTTGCTCAATAGAACTTTGCTCTATCACTGTATTATAACACTAAAAATTAATTTGTGTTTTTTGATTAATGTATCTACAAATGTTTACGAGTGAGTATCTACAACTATTTATCATTGATCTGATATACATACATTAAGCATTGCGAGTTGGTTGCCCCCATTGATTACATTTTCTAGTTTCCCCAGGGTTCCTTCTCCATCAAGCTGAGGCAATGCTGCTCTTGCTTGTATTACATGGTTTTAGAAGGCACCATATTTGCAAGACAGGGTTCGACAAAAGTAGCAGAATCCCATTCTTCACTTTATTTTGTACTCCCTCCGTTCCAAAATAAGTGACTCAACTTTATACTAACTTTGTACTAAAGCTAGTACAAAGTTGAGTCACTTATTTTGGGACGGAGGGAGTACATCATTGCTATCATTGTTGTAATCTGTTCACCTAAATTTACTGAACTAGATCTGGAATCATTAGTACACATGTCTGATGCTCAAAATGAAAAGGAGATGTATATTGTAATTGATATTGATGTGCTATATTGGAGTTTATGCTTGGCAAGTTAAGTAGATTTTCCACTAAAATATTACATCTCTTAATTTCAATAATTTGTTGGTGTAGGTTGAGCATGGCTGTTTGTGGTCCCGTCTGCGTCCAGGTAAAGCTTAGTTTGATAATGGCGGAGCCAAGGCATGGCGCATGCCAAGTATGACATGTGTAGTTTGGCATGCTAAGGTAATATGCTTTTTCAACCATTGCTGCGCACGCCCATTTGGTTATTACCTAAGTTGATGCTTATATTATTAAGCATTGACCTTTCAGCTAAAGATGAATATGGTTAAAAAATATAGAGTGCACTAACTCTTGCTTAAATTTGTTCAGATACTATTAGATGACAATACTTCTGTAAAGTTTTCACTGCTCATTTACATATTTTCAAGTGTATATGACAAAACTGAAGCTTAGACTTTTTGGGGGGCAATTGAAGCTGGGGTTTAGACTATATTCTTCATGCATATATGAAAGAATTGGACATGATATAGACTGCATTACTCATCTCCCTCAAATACACATCATTTTCTTTTTCTCTGTTTTTGTTCTATAGCCAGCATTGGTAGTGAAATGAGATAGTATAGAGCGTGCGATGTGCTGCTGACGTGTACATTTTTTCTTATTATTTGCCACCTAATCTGTAGTCTCTTTTATATAATCTATTATAAATTGATATTTAAGATTTAATTAAGCTGATCAAAATGTGCTTACTAGAATTAGTTGTTTCTTCTCAAAGTCAAGTGCATAAAGCAGAGGACTTTAATGTGAGCATTGTTGATCATGATGTGCTTACTGATTTCCTCTGTTATTTTTACCACTACAACTGATTATGGCCTACAACATGGTGAAAGGTTTTATCAATTAATAGACAGTTTGTGATGGGTTGCATGCTCACCACAACCAGTTCTTCCAAGGCCACCCCTGGCTCCGCCAAACTCTTTTAGGTTTGCCTCTTGCTACCCATCTAGCTACTCCACAGTGGATGTTATTATTGTGGTTAGTCCTTAACTGAAAGAACCTGGAGGTGTTAATGCAGTTACTCCATGGACTACTTTGCACCGAAACATTTCTTTCAAAAAATTATTCACCTTGCCTTTGTTCTAGCGTACTACCTTTTATCAGCATGCTCCAGTGCCTACAAATTATTCCCTCTCAATGCTATCACAATTTGTGCCAACTTGAAATGTATGAAATTTCTAATCTCTATAAATTTCACCAATGGTCATGGCTCCAAAATATCAACTTGGTCAATTCATATGCTTAACTTTTCTTTCAGGTAAGTTTAGTTGCTCTTCCAGCCTATGCATTATTATGGAGTTTATATTGCCTGAACATTAATTATTTTGTTGCATGATCTGGGATCCTACTTTGTGAGACAACCGTTCGTTTTTAACTGCATTGGCTTTGTCATTATTTCTTTTGGGCCCACTCAGCATATCAAAATCATTTTTTGCGTACTACACATTTATGCTTTATCCGCATTTTAACTCAACGTCTTCTTTTCGGCCATGGCCGCTACCTCGGTTTCTCTCAAGCTCTTATTATTGAAGTAATGTTTTTTGGCTCATAGTACGACATGCATGCATCCTTATCCGTAACTGTTTAACATCCGCTATTTGATCAGAATAATGAGTGGCATTGATATGAAAATTAGATCTAAGTAGGACACAAAAGAAAATATCCTAATGTTTTTGAGATTAGTGAAGACGAGTCTCCTAAGAATACAAATGATCGCCTTAAATATTGCGCCTCTGACCTCTGCACCTCGAAGCACACACCTTGATGGCCGCGGCCGGAGCGGCCAGTGGCGCTGGGGAGGTGCATGGCTAACCTAGCAGAGGCTCCCTGCCCCCGTGTGGGCAAGGTCAGCAATGCACGTACGCATGGGTCAGATCGTTCTATGTTTCGTGGTTGCTTCCCTTAAAAAAATGTTCCGTGGCTACCGTATACTACAATCGGCGCCTCACAACAGGTCGGTTGCGCCGCCACCTGCTTCTACATGGGGTCATCTAGGGCAATTCTTATCTATCGAGGTGCAACTTCCGATCTAAGTCTAGAATTGTTGAGGAGGACGAGGGCGTGCGAGGGCGATCCACAGCGTGGGCACACGCCGGATCGGCCGGCCGCATAGCCTGTATGACGGGCAACGATGCAAGAAAATGATTAGGTTACCTTTATTCTCTCGCTCTCATTACCCATGACTTGTATGTTTCAATATTAGACTATTTTTGCCTTTGGAACTACAAGATTTTATCTGTAGAAATTACATGAATTAGTTTGGAAATATTCATGACGCATGAGGAAGGTTTTGCATTGTTTATCGCCTCGTGTAGTAAAGGATTTAGTTCATATATGTGAATAGATTTTCGCATTTGCTTTATGGAAGCTTTTACTCAAAATTGAATTGTTCATAGTCCACATTCCGACATCTACTTTGTTCGCTGGATTAAGATTTAGTTTATTGCCAAAAGAAATCAATTAGTTTACCAACCTAGGTTATTGCCCCCCTCCCTTCCCCTCCAAAAAAAAGGAATTCTGGTCTAGAGTCTCTGCGTCTTTTTTTGTTAGTATCCACAACACACTAT
>NC_041387.1:234613932-234635921 GCF_002162155.2 Triticum dicoccoides | reverse complement strand
CTTGAATCCTGACTCCGTCTTTGCGTCCATGTCCTCAGCAACGGCTTTTGCCGCCACCAAGGTTGCATCCGCAGCTGCCTTTGTCGGTGCTATCTTCTCCGCCGTCTCACGCTCGAGCTGCCTCCGGCGGCGCTCCTTCCGGGCAAGGTTCTCCGCCTTGCAAGGATCAAACCAAAGCTGGGGACCCCGAATGATTCTGCTGAGGCATCATCCATGGCCATGGAGGCGGATAGGACCGTGACGACGACATAAGCGAAGACGGGCGAGGACGGCTAGCAAGGAGAGGGTGGGCGGCTGTGCGGCGGTGGGAGGATTTCGGTCGATGCGGAGAACTAGTCAATTTGGTTTGCTGGGATGGGTCTGCCTCGACAGAGCCGACGTGAAGGGTGATTTCGGTTGATGCGGAGAACTAGTCAATTTGGTTCTGATTTGGGATGGGTCCGCGTTGACAGAGCCGACATGAAAGGCGTGCTCGGGCGTGTCCGGGCCTCTCCATCTCCACCCCAAATATGGGCCAGATATGGGGGGTGCTGGTCAGTCCGGGCGTTTGGGTTGGGAATGGGGCGTCCGGTCGGGTGGCATTTTTTCGTGTAGCCACTGACCTGGCAACCCGCCCGGGCGTTTGGGACGGGTATGGGGGTCCAGTTGTACATGCTCTCAAGGGACCAGAGAAATGGGATTTGGGACTTCTCAATGGTACTTTTAAGTGGCATATGTTGTAGCTCCACAAGTTTAAAATGAATACCGTGTGCTCAACATTGTCATGTATTTCAATTTCTTCATTGGTTCCTTCCATGTCTAAGATTTATGTATACCTCTACAACATTTTTCCTGATATGTTGTTTCCTTGCACCCGTACACACTTGTGCTTTCACTTCAAAACTTCAGTAGGCAATTTGAGTTGGTGGTGTGCTTTAAACATCATATTGTTGTTCTTTGGTTTTTCCCGGTCATGCCTTATTCTATTTTTCTATTTTTAAATACAGGCTCAAAACATATCTCACATGAATTTCATGTGTATCAGTTGAGACATGCATTGCACATGCACGCTTACTAGTGACTGGTAGGAGTGTCACATTTTTCTAAATATTAAGCATTTATTTACTAGTGATTGTAAGTATGGCATCTTTCCGTTGAAGGGATTCCATAAGGGAAAGTTGATTCATGGAATGTCAATGTCATGGATGATTCCCCATAAGAGCATCTCCAACAGCCGCCCAACGCGCGGCGCGCTTAAAATCAGTTTACAGCGCGTCGATCGCCTGCTTTGGCGCGACGAAGAGCGCTGGCTCCAGCGGCCGCGATAAATTTAGCGCGCGCGCTCTCGCACAAACAACATATGCGCTTCAAACACAAGCAAGAAGATCAAACACAAACAAAAAAGATAAAACATAAGTAGTTCAATTTTGTTATTACAACTCAAACAAACAGTTTATCTTTCAATTCAACAAATAATTCAACAATACAACATCAAATGCACAAATCATGATGCTCTTTGTCGGAGCCCACCACTCCTCAATGAGATCCTTCTGAAGATTATCATGCGCTTCAAGATGTCGAATGGCATGATAGGAGGCAACAAAACGGGCCAACCTTTCAGCCCTCCGCCGCACTCGCACGAGATGTCCCAAGAGCTCATAGTGAGAGTAGTCTACATCTTGGCCACACTTATTCTTGATGATCATGTTGTGCATGATCACACAAGCGTGCATGATGTACCAAAGCATCTTTTGATCCCAAAATCTAGCCGGTCCTCTCGCAATAGCAAATTGGGCTTGCAAAGTTCCAAAAGCTCTTCACATCTTTTCTAGCTGCCCCTGAGCATTGTGGAAATCAAGATTTTCTTACTTCCCTTTTTTCAACGGCTTCACAATGTTTGCCACTTTAGGTAAATGCCATCCGCAAGATAGTAGCCATAGTTGTATGTACGATCATTTGCTACAAATTGCACTAGTGGCAGTTCACCATTTGCAATCTTATTCATCAGTGGTGACCGGTTGACAACGTTGATGTCATTCAAAGATCCATGCATTCCAAAAAAGCATGACAAATCTAAGTCTCTTGATCGGCCACCGCTTCAAGGATTATAGTGGAACCCTTTTTTTGGCCGTGGAATTGTCCATGCCATGCCTTAGGACAATTCTTCCAACTCCAATGCATGCAATCTATTGAGCCAAGCATATCTGGAAAGCCGCGAGCTTTGTTCATCTCCAATAGCCTTGCGGCGTCTTCAGCATTGGGAGATCTCAAATACTCCTGGCCAAACACTTGCACAATTCCGACTGCGAAGCGCTTAACACACATGATGGCTTGGCTCTCACCCATGGCCAAGTGATCATCAACTAGATCAGCAGGGATACGTATGCCAAAATACGCCAAGCGGCTGTCACCTTCTGAAAGGTGCTATGTTCGAGCTCTCCGGCGGCATTCCTCCTTTGCTGAAAAAACCGGTCATGACTCGCTAGTTTCTCTGCAATGCACCTGAACAATTCGGTGCTCATCCTAACTGGCGACGAAAGTACGACTCGGGGTATGTGAGATTCTCCACAAAATAGTGCCTCATCAATCTGTTGTGGGCATCGATCTTATCCCTCCAAATTTTCTGCCGACCCATAACCGAACCACCGTGCTTCGGTTTTTTATTGATGTGCATAGTTAGGATCATTGCAAGATCCTTCTCCTCTTCCATATAAAATTCTTCTTCGGAAGAATCATACGATGAACTCATCTACAAAAACTACAATGTTCAATTTAAACTAGACTATAAAAACTACAAACAACACGCACCAAATTCATGTTAAAAAAATGTGAAGTTGAAGCAATACATACCTTGCGGGCGTTTTGTCGAACACCTTGCGGGCGCCGAGCGGTAGTGGGCGGCCGGGTGCTGTTCGTCGGAGGACTGCCGCGCGCGACGGGCGGCGGTGACTAGAGGGAGACGGGGGAAGCCGCGGCGGCGCGGGGATAGGCCGGGAAGCGCCGGAACGGTCGCCGGAAGAAATGGGGTGGTGCGGGCGGCGGCGGCGCCAGTGGCTAGATGGGATAGGTGGAGTTACGAGCGAGCGCTCGAGAGTCCAGCCCGAGGGAGCGGGTGCAGCAAATAAGCGGCGTGCGATGGCGTTTCGACCGGCGCGCTGAACTGGATATGCCGCGGGCGCGGTTTTTGCGCCTCCGCTGGAGCGCCCGGAGCGGTAGCGCGTGCGTAAAAAACACTAATCTTTCAGCGCGGCACTAATATAGCGTGGTTGTTGGAGATGCTCTAAGGGAAGTTGATTTATGAAATGCCAATGCCATGGATGCCTAGCGAGGCTTACGATGGGAATGAAGTCGTTTGGCCGGACTGATTACTCCGGCTAATATCTGCATACATTTGGTCATGTCCATGTGATGAAAACCGTTGGACCTAACTCCATTAATTTAAACAATAGGAAGAGTTAGTTGACCCTACTTTTCCAGCCTAAGAAGGGGTCTCCAAATAATAAGCTTAGTTAGCCCTGACAGTAAAAAGGGTAGAGAAATGTCTGCAGCCAAGGTCTGAGTACCCAGTCCTGAAGTATGAGCCTTGTGGATTAGTGATTGCCTCTCCACGAGGCTCAACAAAATGCGACTGGAAAGATAACTCATCTTGTTGAAATAGGAAACCTATAAGACCTGGTACAAGAGAATAAGCTAGCTTTGAGTTTCGGGTTATCTCTCCTTTATAAATAGAGGCTTACTTTGACTTTACTACTTTCTAGCCAACAAACTCTTAGTCAAATTGAAGGAAATTGTTTGGTCCAATATGTACAACATTGCCATGACATTTTGTTTTTCAAGAGCAAGGTCGGCAAATTTGTGGCCTGCTCGGATGGATGCATGTTTAGCTTACCGAACAACACGCTGGGTGGAATAAGATGGGCGATAGTCGGTGGGTTGGGAGCCTAGGAGGATCACCTGCGGCAATAGGCGCGCAAGCCAGGCCACATGTATGTAAATTAAGGGGCTTGATTTCCGGTTTTGTAATGTTCAGGGTGTATATTATATGGGAAGTTCTCTATTTCAACTTACTGATCGCCATGTTGCGTCGGTCACGCAACGAGCTGTCGGATCTCTTTAGATTGAACGGACGATGTGAATGCGGGTGGGCAGACGAGGTAAATCTTTGTGAAACTTTATCCCCTTGCTCATCTCGTCTTCCTCCCCTTCGCTTTTCTCTCTTTCTTTGGCAGGCATGCGGTTGCGATTGCTCACCCCCCTGCATGCGGTTGCTCACCCCCCTGCCTTGTCCGAGAGCTTTGCTACAGTGGCAGGCGGGATCGCAACAAAGGTTGTTATTGGCGCTGCTGCGAGGCCTAGTGGTGGTGCCGCTGCAAGGTTTTCGTCAACGTTGGGGACGATGCTAGCACTGCAACACCTTGTCCATATTGTCCGCAACATGGGCTATGTTGCTATGGGTGACCGTGGTCCATGTTGCAATGTTTGCAATGGGTGGGCAACAACACAACTCGTGTTGCAAAGCCACGAGTGCAACACGTTCTTTGTTGCAAATGGATGCAGTCAACGCGGGCGGAGATCGGACGGCTGTCACACATGCCATCCAACAACTGCTGAGGCGGCCAATCCAACCCAAACACCATCCTGTCAACAAGTAGCGTCCGCTAAATTATATGGTATTGAAAATCAGGGGATATTGAGACATGGGTGCTTAGATGAGGTGCTAAGTACATTTAAAATTTTAGCAACTAGTCCTCACAATGCATAGGTGCTTAGCTTTGGTAGCTAAGCTTCCCTCATGGAATTGTTTGATAATTAAACTCCCTCATGTATTGGTTGATAGTATTTCTACATACGTTTACGTGCTTAGCACCGTTTCTTTCAGTGTCACTATAATGCTCTCTCTCCTTTTTAATTGCTTTGCCACATCACTTTTTTGTCTATGTGACGTACTTAGCACCTGTACACCTTGAAGCACTGGAAAGGGCCTAAGATGGATTTGAGATGAAAACTATACTTTCCTCGGCCACATGGAAAGCATTCTTCGCTGGCAAACCCCACGGGTGCGGTGGTGTATTTATGCCAACGAAGCAGTCCAACGCAAGCAGAAAAATAACATGTTGGACTGGGTGTTTTTTTTTTCGAGGGAATGTTGGACTGGGTGTTAACTGAGCTAATACAGCAAGATCTGGGGGGCTGAAGTTGTTTTTTCTTGAAAGAAAAAGGTAGCACAAGGCCTACCTTATATTTCAAAACAGGCACAAGCCTGAAGTTGTGGTTTTGTGATTAGATAACTTAAATTCGTGCGGTAAGTTCAGATGATCAACAAACCATGCAAGAGGCAGAAACGAGCTATACCCGAATCCAAATAAGCATGTCGCAATCACTTGCAGGAAAATCATTTTTAACCACTACAATTAAACTCACTCAACTTGCAATCAGCATCGTACAGGTCATGGTAGAACATACGGCAATAACAGAGGGCTGTATCACAGCTCGCCTAATCTGTAAAATTAGGAGTAATCGTATAGGGAGATGCTCTTGTCATCTGAAGCGCTGGCGAGACGGCCAGCACGGACTCCTTCCCCTCCCGGTGGCCGGAATGCAACGGCCCAGACCTGGTCTGAGTGGTTGCTCATGGTCTGAACTGACGCCCTCGCATTGATGTCCCAGAGCCGGACGGTGCGGTCGCTGGAGCCTGTCGCCACCGCCATGCCATCCGGGCTCATGTCGATGCTCAGCACCCAGCTCGCATGACCCGACATGGCCCCGATCAGGCCCTTCTCCTTGGCATCGTAGATGTGGATGTGGGAGTCGTCACATCCGGTCAAGAGCACGTGGGGGTCCACCGGCGAGAACACCATGGACCTCACTGGCATGTGGTGCCCCTCCAGGTGGTGGAGGAACTTCATGCGGACCGCATCATACACCGCAATCGTGCCATCCATGGATCCACATGCTAAGAGCTTGCCATCTGGACTCCAGGCCACTGAAAGAACAAACTTGCCGCTGCCTGTTTTATCGGGGTGAGCTCCCTCTGGACGCGGAACAGGAAGGCTGGCAATAGGTTGCCACTTCTCCGTGTCCCAGAGTTTTACTGATCCACTGCCACCACCAGCTGCAGCCAGAGCAACACCCTGACAAGGAAATCATTTCATTCATCTGTTATTTGACAAGTGTATACAAATTGACAGAGTGATTCCACCGTAATCAGAAAAACCAGGGCAATTAATTCACAGGTTTCCTTCATAGTATGTGCTAGCTAATTGGTTACAGTGCCATCCTATATACATACATAGTCAAGGTTTCGGACAAAGTGGCATATGTTGATTGCGCTGTCAGATCACAAAAGACTCAAGCAACAACCACTAGCCCACCAAAATATATCGACTGCATATGGAATAAAATCATGTCAAACTAGATATAGATCATGCATGTTCAGAACATATTAAATTTAATCTGTAAAAGTAAAGTACACATTCGTAAAGTATGGAACAGAAATCACTTTAGAGTTAACACTATACGCTATTGCTGCCATTTCCAGCAAGAAACAGTGAGTAGCACTAGAAAATAAAATCATCTCACAAAATTCAGTACGATTGTGAAAGTAACAATGTGATTCATAAACAAGAGATGTAACAGAACGGACAACAGCTTACTTTGGCACATTATTTCAAATGTGGACTATGTAAGTATTTGTTAACCAGCTTAGTGAGGCCCCAAAACAATACTGCAGAAAGATGAACTCCAATCATGATTAATTTAACCCCACAATTATCTGCTTTGTTCCTTAGGCTATGTTTGGTAGCAAAGTATTAGAAAAACTGAAGTATTGAAAACTACAATCTTTTTGTCAGTGGGTACAAAATACCACAGTTTTGACATAGAAAGCATAGTACAGTACAACATAAACTTCACAGCGTAGAAAACAGAAGCTAATAGGTTGAATCACAAAACATACAAGCTTGCAGCCTCTAACCAAGTTATCTCACTAAATCAATGCAACAATGGAAGTAAATATTCAGTACGTACCTAAAATAGAAGACAAGGCTGGCATGTCATAAAATGCAGGCCAGTGCACCACACTGCTTTCCTAAATTGACAACTGCAAACCTCTCCCGCTACATGATTTTTGGATACACGCAAATCATCAATGGCTTACTGTAGCAAATTGGACCCGTGGCATAGTTATCATAAAAGCAGTCTTGTTTCCTTCTCATTTTTCTAAACCTACTAAAACAACAACGAGATGTCCAGCCAGGACACTATTTTCCCAGGGCATTCTATACTGAAACGTAGTAAAACACTAAAACTACAGCACTATTTGAAAGAAGCCCACAAATTTCTTCGGTTTCACCCCTCAAGTAGACTTAGTAAGAAGCAAAGCACAATGTAAACCTACAAACTCGTCAACAACCCAAACCAGGTGGTTCTATCATGGCATTCTGTGCCCAAATCAACCAAAGCTACGATAGCATTTCACTGAAGGCGCACACCTTACAAGCATCTCTCAGTCACTCAACCTCTTGGCAGTAACAACTTGTGAGCAAGATCACGGAGGAAAAGGAAGACACAAAGCCAGCGCCATACCTTGGGGTGGAACTGGACGCCCCAGACCTCGGAGGGCGCGGCATCGAGCGTGGCGACGGATGCGCCGGAGTCGACGTCGAAGACGCGGACGTGGCTGTCGATGGAGACCGCGGCGGCTATGACCCCGGCAGGATGCGCCGCGAGGGATATCACTCCGAGCGCGTGCCCTCCCGCCGGGGGGGACGCGGCGGCGAGGTCGTCGGGTTGCCAGGCGCGGACGGTCTCGTCGATGGAGCCGGTGAGGAGCAGCGCCGTGGGGCGGTGGTCAGCAGCGGGCACCCACGCGGCCGCCCAGATCGAGTCCTCGTGAGCTCCGTCCACCGACTTGAGCCCCGCAAGCTTCATCGCACCCTCTCTTCTCTCTCACGAACCAAACCCTAGGTGTTTGATCTGACTGCTGAGGGGAGGGGAGCTGGGAGGGGTTCCTGGGTTTCGGAAGAGGTTTATTAGAAAAACGAAGGAAAGAAAAGGGCAAATCTGGCTTTTTCGAGAAAAACAAATGTGGCTGAGTAGCTGGACCCCTCGTGCATCCGTGCATGCATAGTTAAAAAAACCAGACCGGCGGTCGAACCGAAAAAACCCCGGAACCGAAGGCCTCAACGGTTTTTTAAGTTAATAAGACCGTTCTGCAATCAGACCAGAGAAAACCGGTCAAACAGGCTGGTTTTTTGGAAAACCGGTGAAAAACCGGGCCATTGAACCAGGAAAAACCAAGAATTTTTTAATAAAAATTGGGAGAAGTGGAATTCAATCCCAGGACGTGTGAGTAGTACGCGGGGCATGCCCACAACCCAATAACCAACTCGATTGTGCTACTTTGTTGACCACTACATGGAAATAATTTTATTTGATCATTGTTTCGCACTATATTAGCACATATATTACTCAACAAATATTTTTTATTGCTTAAAAACCGACAATCAAACCGGTGAACCGGCGGTCCGACCAGTAAAAACCTGAACCGATAACCTTTCCGGTTCGATTTCCAGTTTGATTTTTTAAACTATGGGTGCATGGGCGTTGTTACGAATCATTGGACTGATACCCTCCCACGCCGTCGGACCGACGACACTGCATTCGTTGATCTGTCACAGCAGAACAGTCCCCATCCGGCAATGCAGCGCCGCTCATGTTGTCGGACTGGTGTTCCTATCCAGAGATGCTCCAACGCAACAATCGAGGCCCGACGATGTTTCATCGCAGCACCGACGCCAGCGAGGCCACCACAGCAAGGATGATGCTGCAAAAAAACAGGTGAGCCCCTGATTGGAACATCCACTCCAACTTTGTCGTCGTCCTAAAAAACAACAATCGTCACAACTCAGCAGCCCCCTCCTCGCAGTTATGCATGGCTCTGCCCTCGCCGCGACAGCAGCAACTTCGCCGCTGGGAGTGCGAGAGGGCAGAGTGTAGGGGAGAGGGAGGAGGTGGGTTGCTGATTGGATTTTGGTGGAGAGATGAGAAGGGTGTCAGGGGACTCTGCGGATTGGAAGGAAGAAGACGACTCGCTCGGCCAAGAGAGAAAAGGGATAAGGTTGATGGACGATGGGGTGGGTCCCATGGAGGATGCATGGTGCACGAGGGAAGGGGCTTAGAGCATCTATAACCGGACCCCTCAAACCCGTCTCAAACGCCCGGGTAGGCCACCCGGTCATGAAATTTGGACCCAGACGGGCCCCTCAAACGACCCTCAAACACCCAAGCTGACCGCCCCCCCCCATATCCAGCTCAAATATGGAGCGAATATGGGGGCGCCCGGGGAGATTAGCTTAGGTTGCAGTGGCCTCGTCAGGGGCTCGTCAAACGCTCGGGCTGACGACGTGGCCCCGCATGAAAACGCCCGAAAACCCAGCGGTCCGACGGACGCCGCGTTCGTTGGCGCGATAGGAACGCCGCGTGGCGCCGCTCTGGCTCGCCGCCCAAGAAGACATCCGACTATTTAAGCCAGCAGACGTCCCGCAACCCTAACCCATCCCCATCCCCCTGTCCGCGCCGCCAATCCGAACCCTTCCACCTGAAGGAAATATGCCCTAGAGGCAATAATAAAGTTATTATTTATTTCCTCATATCATGATAAATGTTTATTATTCATGCTAGAATTGTATTAACCGGAAACATAATACATATGTGAATACATAGACAAACATAGTGTCACTAGTATGCCTTTACTTGACTAGCTCGTTAATCAAAGATGGTTAAGTTTCCTAGCCATAGACATTTGTCATTTGATTGACGGGATCACATCATTAGAAGAATGATGTGATTGACTTGACCCATTCCGTTAGCTTAGCACTTGATCGTTTAGTATGTTGCTATTGCTTTCTTCATGACTTATACATGTTCCTGTGACTATGAGATTATGCAACTCCCGGTTACCGGAGAAACACTTTGTGTGCCACCAAACATCACAACGTAACTGGGTGATTATATAGGTGCTCTACAGGTGTCTCCGAAGGTACTTGTTGGGTTGGCGTATTTCGAGATTAGGATTTGTCACTCCGACTGTCGGAGAGGTATCTCTGGGCCCACTCGGTAATGCACATCACTATAAGCCTTGCAAGCATTGTAACTAATGAGTTAGTTGTGGGATGATGTATTACGGAACGAGTAAAGAGACTTGCCGGTAACGAGATTGAACTAGGTATTGAGATACCGACGATCGAATCTCGGGCAAGTAACGTACCGATGACAAAGGGAACAACGTATGTTGTTATGCGGTTTGACCGATAAAGATCTTCGTAGAATATGTGGGATCCAATATGAGCATCCAGGTTCCGCTATTGGTTATTGACCGGAGACGTGTCTCGGTCATGTCTACATAGTCTCGAACCCGTAGGGTCCACACGCTTAAAGTTCGATGACGGTTATATTATGAGTTTATGTGTTTTGATGTACCGAAGGTAGTTTGGAGTCCCGGATGTGATCACGGACATAACGAGGAGTCTCGAAATGGTCGAGACATAAAGATCGATATATTGGATGGCTGTATTTGGACACCGGAATGGTTCCGGGTGAGATCGGGATAATACCGGAGCACCGGGAGGTTATCGGAACCCCCCGGGAGGTATATGGGCCTTAATGGGCTTTAGTGGAAAGGAGGGGAAATGAGCAAGGGAGCCCCCCCAAGCCCAATCCGAATTGGGAGGGGGGCCAGTGATACGTCTCCAGCGTATCTATAATTTTTGATTGTTCCATGCTATTATATTACCCCTTTTAGATGTTTATGGGCTTTATTTTACAAATTTATATCATTTTTGGGACTAACCTACTAACCGGAGGCCCAACCCGTATTGCTGTTTTTTTTGCCTATTTCAGTATTTCGAAGAAAAGGAATATCAAACGGAGTCCAAACGGAATGAAACCTTCGGGAGCGTGATTTTTGGAACGAACGTGATCCAAAGGACTTGGAGTGCAAGTCAAGAAGCATCCAAGGCTCCCACGAGATAGGAGGGCGCCCCCCCTATAGGGCGCGCCCCCTGTCTCGTGGGCCCCTCGGGCGTCCACCGACGTACTTCTTCCTCCTATATAAGCCTACGTACCCCGAAAACATCCAGGGGGCAGACGAAACACAATTTCCACCACCGTAACCTTCTGTATCCGCGAGATCCCATCTTGGAGCCTTCGCCGGCGTTCTGCCGGAGGGGGAATCGACCACGGAGGGCTTCTACATCAACATCCTTGCCTCTCCGATGAGTTGTGAGTAGTTTACCACAGACCTACGAGTCCATAGTTATTAGCTAGATGGCTTCTTCTCTCTTTTTGGATCTCAATACAATGTTCTCCCCCTCTCTTGTGGAGATCTATTCGATGTAAACTCTTTTTGCGGTGTGTTTGTCGAGATCCGATGAATTGTGGGTTTATGATCAAGTTTCTCTATGAATAATATTTGAATCTTCTCTGAATTCTTTTATGTATGATTGAGTTATCTTTGCAAGTCTCTTTGAATTATCAGTTTGGTTTGGCCCACTAGATTGATCTTTCTTGCCATGGGAGAAGTGCTTAGCTTTGGGTTCAATCTTGCGATGTCCTTATCCAGTGACAGAAAGGGTTGCAAGGCACGTATTGCATTGTTGCCATCGAGGATAACAAGATGGGGTTTATATCATATTGCTTGAGTTTATCCCTCTACATCATGTCATCTTGCTTAATGCATTACTCTGTTCTTATGAACTTAATACTCTAGATGCAGGCAGGAGTCGGTCGATGTGTGGAGTAATAGTAGTAGATGCAGGCAGGAGTCAGTCTACTTGTTACGGACGTGATGCCTATATACATGATCATGCCTAGATAATCTCATAACTATTCGTTTTTCTATCAATTGCTCGACAGTAATTTGTTCACCTACCGTAATACTTGTGCTATCTTGAGAGAAGCCACTAGTGAAACCTATGGCCCCCGGGTCTATCACTTATCATATTTGCTTCCAATTTACTTTTATTTGCATCTTTACTTTTTGCATCTATATTATAAAATACCAAAAATATATTTATCTTATCATACTATCTTTATTAGATCTCACTTTCGCAAGTGGCCGTGAAGGGATTGACAACCCCTTTATTGCGTTGGTTGCGAGTTCTTTGTTTGTTTGTGTAGGTGTGTGGGACTTTTGAGGAGCCTCCTACTGGATTGATACCTTGGTTCTCAAAAACTGAGGGAAATACTTACGCTACTATTGTTGCATCACCCTCTCCTCTTGGAGGAAAACCAAGGCAAGCTCAAGACGTAGCAGCCGCCCCCCCATTTCCTTCCTCCCTCCTTCCTCTTCCTTCCCTCTCCCTCTCCAAATAGGAAAAGGAGGAGTCCTACTCCCGGTGGGAGTAGGACTCCCCCCCTTGGGCGCGCCTCCTCCTCCTGGCCGGCCCTCTCCTCCCCTCCTTTATATATGGAGGAGGGGGGCACCCCATAGACACAACAATTGATCCCTTGGATCTCTTAGCCGTGTGCGGTGCCCCCCTCCACCATAATCCACCTCGATAATATCGTAGAGGTGCTTAGGCGAAGCCCTGCGTCGGTAGAACATCATCATCGTCACCACGCCATCGTGCTGACGGAACTCTCCCTCAAAGCTCGGCTGGATCGGAGTTCAAGGGACATCATCGAGATGAACGTGTGCTGAACCCGGAGGTGTCGTACATTCGGTACTTGATTGGTCGGATCGTGAAGACGCACGACTACATCAACCGCATTGTGCTAACGCTTCCGCTTACGGTCTACGAGGGTACGTGGACAACACTCTCCCCTGTCGTTGCTATGCATCACCATGATCTTGCGTGTGCGTAGGATTTTTTTGAAATTACTACGTTTCCCATCAGTGGCATCCGAGCCTGGTTTTATGCATAGATGTTATATGCACGAATAGAACACAAGTGAGTTGTGGGCGATACAAGTCATACTGCTTACCGGCATGTCACACTTTGGTTCGACGGTATTGTTGGATGAAGCGGCCCGGACCGACATTACGCGTACGCTTACGCGAGACTGGTTTTACCGCCATGCTTTGCACACAGGTGACTAGCGGGTGTCAGTTTCTCCAACTTTAGTTGAATCGAGTGTGGCTACGCCCGGTCCTTGCGAAGGTTAAAACAACACTAACTTGACGAACTATCGTTGTGGTTTTGATGCGTAGGTAAGAACGGTTCTTGCTCAGCCCGTAGCAGCCACGCAAAACTTGCAACAACAAAGTAGAGGACTCTAACTTGTTTTTGCAGGGCATGTTGTGATGTGATATGGTCAAGGCATGATGCTATATTTTATTGTATGAGATGATCATGTTTTGTAACCGAGTTATCGGCAACTGGCAGGAGCCATATGGTTGTCGCTTTATTGTATGCAATGCAATCACCCTGTAATTGCTTTACTTTATCACTAAGCGGTAGTGATAGTCGTAGGAAGCAATAGTTGGTGAGACGGTGACGGTGGTGATCATGACAGTGCTTCGGAGATGGAGATCACAAGCACAAGATGATGATGGCCATATCATATCACTTATATTGATTGCATGTGATGTTTATCCTTTATGCATCTTATCTTGCTTTGATTGATGGTAGCATTATAAGATGATCCCTCACTAAATTTCAAGATAAAAGTGTTCTCCCTGAGTATGCACCGTTGCCAAAGTTCGTCGTGCCCAGACACTACGTGATGATCGGGTGTGATAAACTCTACGTCCATCTACAACGGGTGCAAGCTAGTTTTGCACATGCAGAATACTCAGGTTAAACTTGACGAGCCTAGCATATGCAGATATGGCCTCGGAACACTGAGACCGAAAGGTTGAGCATGAATCATATAGTAGATATGATCAACATAGTGATGTTCACCATTGAAAACTACTCCATTTCACGTGATGATCGGTTATGGTTTAGTTGATTTGGATCACGTGATCACTTAGATGATTAGAGAGATGTCTATCTAAGTGGGAGTTCTTAAGTAATATGATTAATTGAACTTAAATTTATCATGAACTTAGTACCTGATAGTATTTTGCTTGTCTATGTTTGTTGTAGATAGATGGCCCGTGGTGTTGTTCTGTTGAATTTTAATGTGTTCCTTGAGAAAGCAAAGTTGAAAGATGATGGTAGCAATTACACGGACTGGGTCCATAACTTGAGGATTATCCTCATTGCTGCATGGAAGAATTACGTCCTGGAAGCAGCGTTGGGTGCCAGGCCTGCTACAGATGCAACTGACGATGTTAAGAATGTCTGGTAAGAGCAAAGCTGATGACTACTCTATAGTTCAGTGTGCCATGCTTTATGGCTTAGAACCGGGACTTCAACGATGTTTTGAACGTCATGGAGCATATGAGATGTTCCAGAAGTTGAAGTTAATATTTCAAGCAAATGCCCGGATTGAGAGATATGAAGTCTCCAATAAGTTCTACAGCTGCAAGATGGAGGAGAATAGTTCTGTCAGTGAACATATACTCAAAATGTCTGGGTATTGCAATCACTTGATTCAACTGGGAGTTAATCTTCCTGATGATAGTGTCATTGACAGAATTCTTCAATCACTGCCACCAAGCTATAAGAGCTTCGTGATGAACTATAATATGCAAGGGATGAACAAGACAATTCCCGAGCTCTTCGCAATGCTAAAGGCTGTGGATGTAGAAATCAAGAAGGAGCATCAAGTGTTGATGGTCAACAAGACCACCAGTTTCAAGAAAAAGGGTAAGGGGAAGAAGAAGGGGAACTTCAAAAAGAATGGCAAACAAGTTGCTGCTCAAGAGAAGAAACCCAAATCTGGACCTAAGCCTGAGACTGAGTGCTTCTACTGCAAGCAGACTGGTCACTGGAAGCGGAATTGCCCCAAGTATTTGGCGGATAAGAAGGATGGAAAGGTGAACAAAGGTATATGTGATATACATGTTACTGATGTGTACCTTACCAGAGCTCGCAGTAGCACCTGGGTATTTGATACTGGTTCTATTGCTAATATTTGCAACTCAAAACAGGGACTACAGATTAAGCAAACACTGGCTAAGGACGAGGTGACGATGCGCGTGGGAAATGGTTCCAAAGTCGATGTGATCGCCGTCGGCATGCTACCTCTACATCTACTTTCGGGATTAGTTTTAGACCTAAATAATTGTTATTTGGTGCCAGCGTTGAGCATGAACATTATATCTGGATCTTGTTTGATGCGAGACGGTTATTCATTTAAATCAGAGAATAATGGTTGTTCTATTTATGTGAGTAATATCTTTTATGGTCATGCTCCCTTGAAGAGTTGTCTATTTTTGATGAATCTCGATAATAGTGATACACATAATGTTGAAGCCAAAAGATGCAGAGTTGATAATGATAGTGCAACTTATTTGTGGCACTGCCGTTTGGTTCATATTGGTGTAAAGCGCATGAAGAAACTCCATACTGATGGACTTTTGGAATCACTTGATTATGAATCACTTGGTACTTGCGAACCATGCCTCATGGGCAAGATGACTAAAACGCCGTTCTCCGGAACTATGGAGCGAGCAACTGATTTGTTGGAGATCATACATACTGATGTATGTGGTCCAATGAATGTTGAGGCTCGCGGCGGGTATCGTTATTTTCTCACCTTCACAGATGATTTATGTAGATATGGGTATATCTACTTAACGAAACATAAGTCTGAAACATTTGAAAAGTTCAAAGAATTTCAGAGTGAAATTGAAAATCATCGTAGCAAGAAAATAAAGTTTCTACAATCTGATCGTGGAGGAGAATATTTGAGTTACGAGTTTGGTCTACATTTGAAACAACACGGAATAGTTTTGCAACTCACGCCACCCGGAACACCATAGCGTAATGGTGTGTCCGAACATCGTAATCGTACTTTACTAGATATGGTGCGATCTATGATGTCTCTTACTGATTTACCGCTATCATTTTGGGGTTATGCTTTAGAGACAGCTGCATTCACGTTAAATAGGGCACCATCAAAATCTGTTGAGACGACGCCTTATGAACTGTGGTTTGGCAAGAAACCAAAGTTGTCGCTTCTTAAAGTTTGGGGCTGCGATGCTTATGTGAAAAAGCTTCAACCTGATAAGCTCGAACCCAAATCGTAGAAATGTGTCTTCATAGGATACCCAAAGGAAACTGTTGGGTACACCTTCTATCACAGATCCGAAGGCAAGACATTCGTTGCCAAGAATGGATCCTTTATAGAGAAGGAGTTTCTCTCGAAAGAAGTGAGTGTGAGGAAAGTAGAACTTGATGAGGTAACTGTACCTGCTCCCTTGTTGGAAAGTAGTTCATCACAGAAACCGGTTCCTGTGACACCTACACCAATTAGTGAGGAAGTTAATGATATTGATCATGAAACTTCAGATCAAGTTACTACCGAACCTCATAGGTTAACTAGAGTAAGATCCGCACCAGAGTGGTACGGTAATCCTATTCTGGAGGTCATGTTACTTAACCATGGCAAACCTACGAACTATGAGGAAGCGATGATGAGCCCAGATTCCGCAAAATGGCTTGAAGCCATGAAATCTGAGATGGGATCCATGTATGAGAACAAAGTATGGACTTTGGTTGACTTGCCCGATGATCGGCAAGCCATCGAGAATAAATGGATCTTCAAGAAGAAGACTGACGCTGATGGTAATGTTACTGTCTACAAAGATCGACTTGTTGTGAAAGGTTTTCGACAAGTTCAAGGGGTTGACTATAATGAGACTTTCTCACCCGTAGCAATGCTTAAGTCTGTCCGAATCATGTTAGCAATTGCCGCATTTTATGATTATGAAATTTGGCAAATGGATGTCAAAACTGCATTCCTGAATGGATTTCTGGAAGAAGAGTTGTATATGATGCAACCAGAAGGTTTTGTAGATCCTAAAGGTGCTAACAAAGTGTGCAAGCTCCAGCGATCCATTTATGGATTGGTGCAAGCCTCTCGTAGTTGGAATAAACGCTTTGATAGTGTGATCAAAGCATATGGTTTTATACAGCCTTTTGGAGAAGCCTGTATTTACAAGAAAGTGAGTGGGAGCTCTGTAACATTTCTAATATTATATGTGGACGACATATTATTGATTGGAAATGATATAGAATTTCTGGATAGCATAAAAGGATACTTGAATAGAAGTTTTTCAATGAAAGACCTCGGTGAAGCTGCTTATATATTGGGCATCAAGATCTATGGAGATAGATCAAGATGCTTAATTGGACTTTCACAAAGTACATACCTTGATAAAGTTTTGAAAAAGTTCAAAATGGATCAAGCAAAGAAAGGGTTCTTGCCTGTAATACAAGGTGTGAAATTGAGTCAGACTCAATGCCCGACCACTGCAGAAGATAGAGAGAAAATGAAAGATGTTCCCTATGCTTCAACCATAGGCTCTATCATGTATGCAATGCTGTGTACCAGACCTGATGTGTGCCTTGCTATTAGTTTAGCAGTGAGGTACCAAAGTAATCCAGGAGTGGATCACTGGACAACGGTCAAGAACATCCTGAAGTACGTGAAAAGGACTAAGGATATGTTTCTCGTTTATGGAGGTGATAAAGAGCTAGTCGTAAATGGTTACGTCGATGCAAGCTTTGACACTGATCCGGACGATTCTAAATCGCAAACCGGTTACGTGTTTATATTGAACGGTGGAGCTGTCAGTTGGTGCAGTTCTAAACAAAGCATCGCGGCGGGATCTACATGTGAAGCGGAGTACATAGCTGCTTCGGAAGCAGCAAATGAAGGAGTCTGGATGAGGGAGTTCATATCCGATCTAGGTGTCATACCTAGTGCATCGGGTCCAATAAAAATCTTTTGTGACAATACTGGTGCAATTGCCTTGGCAAAGGAATCCAGATTTCACAAGAGAACCAAGCACATCAAGAGACGCTTCAACTCCATCCGGGATCAAGTCCAGGTGGGAGACATAGAGATTTGGAAAATACATACGGATCTGAATGTTGCAGACCCTTCGACTAAGCCTCTTCCACGAGCAAAACATGATCATCACCAAGGTTCCATGGGTGTTAGAATCATTACTGTGTAATCTAGATTATTGACTCTAGTGCAAGTGGGAGACTGAAGGAAATATGCCCTAGAGGCAATAATAAAATTATTATTTATTTCCTCATATCATGAGAAATGTTTATTATTCATGCTAGAATTGTATTAACCAGAAACATAATACATGTGTGAATACATAGACAAACATAGTGTCACTAGTATGTCTCTACTTGACTAGCTCGTTAATCAAAGATGGTTAAGTTTCCTAGCCATAGACATGAGTTGTCAGTTGATTGACGGGATCACATCATTAGGAGAATGATGTGATTGACTTGACCCATTCCGTTAGCTTAGCACTTGATTGTTTAGTATGTTGCTATTGCTTTCTTCATGACTTATACATGTTCCTATGACTATGAGATTATGCAACTCCCGTTTACCGGAGTAACACTTTGTGTGCCACCAAACGTCACAACGTAACTGGGTGATTATAAAGGTGCTCTACAGGTGTCTCCGAAGGTACTTGTTGGGTTGGTGTATTTCGAGATTAGGATTTGTCACTCCGACTATCGGAGAGGTATCTCTGGGCCCACTCGGTAATGCACATCACTATAAGCCTTGCAAGCATTGTAACTAATGAGTTAGTTGCGGGATGATGTATTACGGAACGAGTAAAGAGACTTGCCGGTAACGAGATTGAACTAGGTATTGAGATACCGATGATCGAATCTCGGGCAAGTAACATACCGATAACAAAGGGAACAACGTATGTTGTTATGCGGTTTGACCAATAAAGATCTTCGTAGAATATGTGGGAGCCAATAGGAGCATCCAGGTTCCACTATTGGTTATTGACCGGAGACGTGTCTCGGTCATGTCTACATAGTTCTTGAACCCGTAGGGTCCGCACGCTTGAAGTTCAATGACGGTTATATTATGAGTTTATGTGTTTTGATGTACCGAAGGTAGTTTGGAGTCTCGGATGTGATCACGGACATAACGAGGAGTCTCAAAATGGTCGAGACATAAAGATCGATATATTGGACGACTATATTTGGACACCGGAATGGTTCCGGGTGAGATCGGGATAATACCGGAGCACCGGGAGGTTATCGAAACCCCCCGGAAGGTATATGGGCCTTAATGGGCTTTAGTGGAAAGGAGGGGTTAGGAGAAAGGGAGCCCCCCAAGCCCAATCCAAATTGGGAGGGGGGGGGGGGTCGGCCCCCCTTTCCTTCCTCCGTCCTTCCTCTTCCTTCCCTCTCCCTCTCCAAATAGGAAAAGGAGGAGTCCTACTCCTGGTGGGAGTAGGACTCCCCCCCTTGGGCGCGCCTCCTCCTCCTGGCCGGCCCTCTCCTCCCCTCCTTTATATACGGAGGAAGGGGGCACCCCATAGACACAACAATTGATCCCTTGGATCTCTTAGTCGTGTGCGGTGCCCCCCTCCACCATAATCCACCTCGATAATATCGTAGCGGTGCTTAGGCGAAGCCCTGCGTCGGTAGAACATCATCATCATCATCACCATGCCGTCGTGCTGACGAAACTCTCCATCAAAGCTCGACTGGATCCGAGTTCGAGGGATGTCATCAAGCTGAACGTATGCTGAACTCGGAGGTGCCGTACGTTCGGTACTTGATCGGTCGGATCGTGAAGTCGTACGACTACATCAACCGCGTTGTGCTAACGCTTCCGCTTACGGTCTAGGAGGGTACGTGGACAATACTCTCCCCTCTCGTTGCTATGCATCACCATGATCTTGCGTGTGCGTAGGATTTTTTTTTGAAATTACTACGTTCCCCATCACCACCTCCTCCCTCTCTCGCTCCAGCGCTCTGCTCACGCTCCGGCAGTCCAGCATGATCCGGAGCAAAGATCACCTGCTATGCCATGCTGATGCCGGAGCGCCGCTACGAGATCCAGCAGCAGATCCGGGCGAGGGAAGCCGCGTGCGCCGCCCGCATCGCTTCCGGGCTGCCTCCGGACTCGCCGGAGCCGAAGGAGGAGGGGGAGCACGGGGGGAGGAGGAGGGGATGGCTCTGATGGGGGTGGAGGAGGTGGAGGAGGCGGACTAGCAGGTGCCGCCCTTCAACATGGAGCAGGCGGAGGCGGAGTTCGCCATCGCCCAGTCCGATGAGATGGCCGAGCAGCAGGCCCTCCTGGAGTCCATCCAGGATGAGGCCTATGTGAAGGCCAACCAGGCGTTCCTCCGGCGGGAGTAGGCGGAGACCGACGCACTCTTCGCCGAATTCGACGCAGAGGTAGAGGCGGAGTAGGCCGGAGCGGAGCAGCCGGAGGAGCCGGAGCTGCAGCTACCGCCCATGCTGCCGGAGCCGGGCATGGAGATCGTCGTGATCTTTGACTAGGAGTAGATAGGATTGACGTAGTACGTTAGTTCTACTTCTTTTGCATGTCTTTGTATGGATAAGAATCTAGTATGAGATGTCCGGATGCAAGAAGTGAAATTTGAGACACGCAGGCTCCCGGGCGTTTGAGGGGCCGGATTTGCCCTATGTGTGGCTGTAGATGCTCTTATTTCTCAAGAGATGGCCGGTTGAAATAGAACATTTTTTGAGATAGAACGTTTTTCCTCCTGCATTGTGCACAACTGGCCCATATGCCGATTTGATTTAGCTCACCCAACCCGACATGGGCATTGCCCCGCCGCGCGCCCCAGCTGGGCCCTTAGAGCATCTCCAGCCGTTTGGCCCCCAGGGCGGCGAAAAAAGGCTGCCTAGGGGCGAACCGGCGCAAGTTTGGCGCTTGAGGCGGCTCGGTCCCCAGTCGTCGCCCGTAAGGTCGCCCTAAGTTCGGCGAAATTACGTAGATCTGGTACAAACTTGGCGAAATTTTATTGAAATTTGTACAAAAAGTAAAAACATGCAAACTACGCCAAACTAAAACCAAACTACGTCGCTAGCCACTACCCCCCGTCCACCGCCCGCCATCTACATGCCGAGAAGTCTGTAGAAGCGGGTGTAGTCGCCACCCCCGCCGTCGTCGTCATCGTCGTCGCGCGCCCCGCAGGAGCCAACGTCCCTGCTGCAACCCTGCCCGGGGTCACCGACGCACGACCGGGATTTGGACAACCTAACCTCTTCCTCCTCGTCGCTGTCGAGGACGTTGACGCCGCCCTACTCACGGCCGCGACGCCGGGCCTGGAGTTCCGTGCATGCCTGGCGCTGGCGGTGCACCTGCTCGCGGACGTAGTCCTCCTTCGCCCACTTCAGGGCGGACTCGTCGTCGAGAGCCACCATGTCGGCATGCTCCGGCTTCACGGGGAGCAGGCCTGACTCGGGCTTTGGCCGGACTAGGCGAAGGGAGCACGGGGAGGGGCGGGCACCCTCGTTGATGACGAGGGCCCGCTGCGGCGTCTCCTCCGGCTCTGGCTTGACGGGGAGGAGAGCCGGCGAGCCGGAGCCCGACGACGAGGACGTCGGCTCCATTCGCCGCGGCATCCAGGAACTGTCGCTGCGGCGAGAGAAGGACGGCCGCGTCGGGTACTCCAGCCGCGACACATTGTCGGTCTCGATGTGGTCGAGGACGGCCTCGAGGGTGCGGCTGGGGACGCCCCACAACTTGTGCCGTCCTTCGGCATTGAGGTGGCCGTGGGGAATGACGCCGTTGACGGAGGCGATCTGCTCCTTGCAGCGGCACTGGAAGTACATCGTCCACAGCGTTTCGCTGTCGGGCGCGTACCTCGGCTGATTCCGCTGCTCCTCCGTCAGGGAGGAGCGGATGCGGCCGATCTCTGCCTGCCGTGCCGCCCCTTCGGGCACCGGCAGCACCGGGACGCCGCCCGCGCTCAGCCTCCACGCCTCCGGCACGCGCATGTCAGGGGGCGCCGGGTACTCGGCCTCGTAGAGGAGGCGCGCCTCCGGCTCTTGGCCATCTTTGCTTCGCTCGCCGTGCCACCGTCGCCTGATGGCCTCCGCCCGCCGTGCCACCATCGCCTGGGAACCTCTCGGCCATCTTTG
>NC_041387.1:234603911-234613738 GCF_002162155.2 Triticum dicoccoides | reverse complement strand
CTTTCGCGAGATGGGGAGGGTGTGGCGTTCACCGGCGGGGAGTGGGTGCATTTAATAGCCCAAGTGGGGCGGCCGGGAGGCAGCATGTCGGGCGATGCGTGACGGGAGCGGGCAGGAGGCATCAATGGAGGCTGACCGGCGCGACAGCGCGACAACCTTGGCTTTGATTACCGCGGGAACCGAGGCGATAAGGGCGACGAAGCGGCGTCTCGCTGACTAGGCCCCCCATTCGCGTCAAAACCGCTCGCCCCGGCGCCCCCCAGCGCGCCGGGTTCGGCCTGGGTCCACCGGCACTAACTTCGACCCAAACCGACGAAAAACGGACTCTTGGGGGCGTGACTGGACCGTTTTTTCGGCGCCAGCACAAAAAAACCGCCTTGGGGCGCCGTGTTGGGGGCGCGACTGGAGATGCTTTTGGTACCGCACGCGGCAGACGCCAGCCTTTCAGTACTAGTCATAGTTCTCTCTTCTCAAAAAAAAAACTAGTCGTAGTTCTCATATTTTGTTGTTAATTTGACTAGTCGTACCTTTGATCTAGCGATAGATTCCCGGCCGCGATTCGATTCTTTATTCTCTTGTGATCTTCTCCCGCTCCGGCAGGTAGTCGACAGTTGAGTAGAGTAGTTGCAACAGGTAGTTAAAACTAGATAGATCCCTGATTCTCTCGCAGGTTGGTTGCAAGAGGAGCCACTATAAGTAGAGCCTACGTCCTACCACATCTTCTGAGAAACCCAACCCAACGAGAGCTAATATCCATCCTTGCAGCTAACCGATCAGATCATGGCCATGGGGACTAGGCGCGCTGCTCTCTGCTTTCTTCTGCTAGTCTCCATCTTCTTACAAGGCAACCCTACATTGGTTTCAGCGGACGGTTCGTTTCTCCCCCTCTGCGCCATTCTTGAGCTGGTTTTAAATTGGAATTTAATGTGATGAGAAAGATTATACTGCAAGTTACTTACTGATCTAGTACGTATCATCTGTGAACTTCAGAGGAGTGCAAGTATAGGATTCCGTATGTACCCTTCTGCAAGGGGTGGAGCTGCAAGGTGGAGTGCTGGCTGGAGGCCAAGCTCTTCCGCGCCCGTCTACAGGAGCACAAGTGCATCAGGGGCGGCATCAAGGGCGCCTGCTACTGCCTCTTCTGCGGGAAGCACCTCCAATGAAACACATACATCATCCATCATTTGCTCGCTCGTCCAGTAGGCATTACCACTAGTTATTTATCTCAAACATTCCTCATCCACGTTTGCTTATCCAGCTGAAGCCAATAATTCCTTTTCTCATAAACGAATTGCGACTAGTTTATATTAAGGTAGCAGCAGCAGCTCTAGTACGTAGCAGCTTCAGATGTAGTTAGTCCCAGTTTGGAGATTGAATTCTCTTTTTTTGTTTTTGCCTTCCTAGATAGCTGCCACGACCATGTAATGTCTTGCTTCAATTAATGTTATTATGGATTAATAAAGTTACATGATTGTCTCTGCGTAACTGAAATGCTCAGAACTGTTTCAGAGATGTCAGTATGTCACGTCATAAAAAAAGGTTAATGTCAATTCTTGTATACGTAACTCGATTAACCATCCTACGTGTCACTTCGTTAAAAAATTAAGACATTTCTGGAACTCAAAAAATATCTGGGTCCTAAGGTAACTCATGCCCTTGGAATCCAACAGAAGAAAACGTTTCAAAATATCTTCAGCCATAGATTCCTCCCTTCATACTTCAGAGCTTATTTTTAGCTCATCATGTCTTTGGAGATCGACCGTGCTACTTAGTTACTGCTTGCTACTAGTATTCAGTTGTCCACCACATACCACATGATTTTAACATAACATAAGGAAATTTTGCGCGCACACTACCAAGAAATAAGGGGTCTATGGTCAGTTGTACACCTCTGCCATCACAACCTTAATACCGTAGTCCGGGAGGTACAAGATAGCTGTAGCGACGGAGATCATGCTGCGAGGTCACTCTCGGATTTCATCTCCTGAGCTGTTTGCCTGTTCAGTGACAAGTGAGCACAACACTTGTTCGAATGTGGTGTAATCAAATTCAGAGTATGCAGTTGCTAGTTTACTCAATCTACACATTAACAATGCCGCGCTAGTTTAGTTTTATCTATGTCCAGATCATTAATGTTAGCTACATGTACAAAATAAGCTCAAAACTTTCATTGCTCTAACTACATGGGTGAATGGAACCTGAAATGCCACAACCACACGAGGCAGGTTGATGCCGCAGGGACATGAAAAAAAGGGACTATAATGAAGACATAGGAATAATTTGTACTTAGCCATGTATCCGACTGTGAATAGTCCAGCGACTCAGGCAGCAGCGAACGAAAAAGCGGCAGCGCGGCAAAATAACCAGTCGGGGGGTCACTAAAAGGGCATGCCATTGTGGTTGCCGAACACCGTGGACCACGGGATGCCCCTACAAAGAAGAAAAGGAAGGTGAGGTTCAGAGATTACTATTCTGAATAGCCATGGTTGTTCTGTCTCTTGCCGGTCGGTTGTGCGGGTCATTCGTCCGTTTTCCCAAGGTAAGCTTCTTCCTGCTCGTCTGCTTGTTACCTGTTTGATGAAACACGCCTCTGTTCCGGTAGATTAGTTAGGGGCTGGTCATGTTAGATCTGCTATGTGATGCTTCTAGGAGTTCGTTTGGTCCGTTCATTGGACTGGATTAGCCTTTGTTTACCTTAATCTGCTCTATGATGTTTCGATTTAACCAGGGCCGCCGACGCTTGCCTTTGTTTCTAGGGTTGCTTTGTCTCCTATGCGTGGTGTGAATCGTTGTTTCTGTCTTTTCTTTGCAAATGCTTGTCGTTAAGGTTTAGATGCCGTTTGGTTCTGAAGACCAATAATAATGTTGCGTTCTCTGTAAGAGGGAGGTCTGTCAGGCTGCAGGTGGGGCTGACCGTGGGCGTCCCATCATAACCCACTTAATTCCATCAAGGTTTGGTGGGTGATAACCAACAACCCAGCACATCTTAAGTGGATTGGGTGGGGATAAGTGGGATTCCACTTCCCTGAGTAACTCAACAACACAGAGGCTAGCTAGTCCACTTGCCCAGTTTGCCTCTGTTCTCCAACTACCGGCGGATGGTGACTGTGTGATCCAGGGAGTGCCTGCTTGAGCTTGAGTGGCAGGAAAAGCGCTCGTCCAGGTGCTCGTCGACGAGCGCGACGACTCTATCTACGGCGCAGTCTTCAAGAGGGACCACCAGGCCGCGCAGTCCAGCTACATCCCGTTCCGCCCTACCCGCGCACCGACAACCATTGTCGCGCTGTGCGACACGCTACTCCGTGCGCCCACGTTAAGCCGCGACGTGCCAGTGACCTGGGGGTCGGGGTTGGGACTGCCGGCGTCCTGGCCATCGCTGTCCAGCGGTGGTAGTCCATTGGCGGCGGGGGCGCAAGGAGGATGGGATGCGGCAGTGGCGGGCATCGAGCATCGACGGTGGGAGTCCATCGGACTTCTGCATCTATGTACGTATTGTAACACAACCATTATATATAATGAGATAAGCCACCCCTAGAGGGTTGTGCTGGTTCCCAAAACTTATTGTCTTACATGGTATCACGCTAGGTTACGATCGCTTCCGCTTCTAAACCCTAATACCCGCACCGCCGCCGCAGCCGCCGCCGCCTTCACCGCCGCCGCCGCGCCACCGATCGCGCCGCCGCCATGTCGAGCGCCGCCACCACCGGTTCCACTGCTGCGGGCTTCCTCCCGGCCTCTCTTGCGGCTCTGCTCAACCTCCCGCTCGATGCCGTCTCCGTTCCGGCTCCGATCGGGACAAGGAGCATCGGCTCCGTCTTCTCCACGCCGCCGGCGCCCTCGCTCGGGCGTGACCTCGTGGTCCACACCGCGGCGCCGCCGTCCGCTGCGGATTCCGCAGGCGTCGTCCCGCCGCTCCTGCCGCGAGCGGATCACACCGCCCCGCTGGCGGGGTTGGCGGCGTCCGCCCCGGCCGCGGGCCTTGCGGCATTCGCACCGGCCGCGAGCTTTGCGGCGCCCGCCCTGGCTGCGGTCCCGCCTCCTCCCGCATCGGCTTCGGTGCCTCCGGCTGCCTCCATGGTGTTTGCACCCCAGGCAGCCTCCTCGATGGGATCGTCTTCGCCGCCGCCGTTTCACGTCGGTCATCTCATCACCATCAAGCTCTCCGCAGACAACTACATCTTCTAGCGTGCGCAGGTTCTCCCGCTCTTGGGGAGTCACTACCTGCTAGGCTACGTCGACGGATCGCTTCCCTGCCCACCCGCGCTGGTAGACAGCGTGCACGGTCCGGTCTACAATCCAGCCCATCGCGTCTGGACGGGGCAGGACCAGGCGAACCTCTCCTTCATCCAGGGGTCGCTCTCGCCGGCAGTTGCCGGCCTTGTTGTCTTCGCGAAGACGTCTCATGAGGCCTGGACCATCCTTGAGCGCACCTTTGCAGCGCAGTCCCATGCTCGTGCCTCTGCACTCCGTCGTCAGCTTGAAGAGTGTCAGAAGCTTGACTCCACGGCCACTGAGTTCTACAACAAGGTCAAGGGCCTTGCCGACACATTGGCCTCCATTGGACAGCTCCTCACCGACTCCGAGTTCAACTCGTTTATTGTCAATGGTCTTGATGAGGAGTATGATGCCTTAGTCGAGATCATCAACGAGCGGGGTAACTCGACACCCATGTTGGCACACGAGGTTTTCTCTCGGCTTCTTCTCACTGAGCAACGGGTCGAGACTCGCCGCACCAGGGGCACTGGCTCTCTCTCGGCCAACGTCGCCACCAAGGGTGGCCGCTCTTCTTCATCACCCCGGTCTCCCTTGGGGCTGCCACCGTCGCCCGCCTCGGCCCCCCCACCTACTGCGACCTTACCGGGGGCTGGCGGTCCACGTGTGTGTCAGCTTTGTGGCCGCGATGGGCACTGGGCCTCCAAGTGTCATAAGCGCTTCCAGCGAAGCTTCCTTGGTCTTGGCAATGACGGCAAAGATACACGCAACAATGCCCGTCAGGTCGCCATGGCTGATCGTCCCGCGCCGCAGAAGCACCAGGGACACACTCAGTCCTACTCCATCGATCCACACTGGTACATGGACTCTGGGGCGACAGAGCATCTGACCAGCGAGCTGGGGAAGCTTCACACTCGTGAACCCTATCATGGCTCCGACAAGATCCACACCGCCAATGGAGCAGGTATGCACATCTCTCATATTGGTCAAGCATCTCTTCTCACTAGACATGCCAATAGGAGTCTTCAGCTTCGCAATGTTCTTCGCGTTCCATCTGTGACCCGCAATCTTCTTTCAGTTCCTAAACTCACACGTGATAATAATGTGCTTTGTGAATTTCACCCTTTTGATCTTTTTATTAAGGATCGGGGCACGAGGGACATTCTTCTTAGTGGGCGGTTGTGCCAGGGCCTCTACCGTCTGGAGCATCCTGGTGTCGCTCGCGTTTTCAGTGGAGTTCGGGTCTCTCCGTCACAGTGGCATGCTCGTCTTGGTCACCCGGTCACACCTATTATCCGTCATATTTTGCGTCGTCATGAGCTTCCTAGTTTGTCTAGTAATAAAGATGTAGCAGTGTGTGATGCTTGTCAGCAGGGGAAGAGTCATCAACTTCCTTTTTCGGAGTCCAATCGTGAGGTGAAACATCCGTTAGAACTTGTGTTTTCAGATGTATGGGGTCCTGCTCAGACTTCTGTCAGTGGTCATAATTACTATATCAGTTTCGTTGATGCTTATAGTCGCTTTACCTGGCTTTACCTTATTAAATGCAAATCTGATGTGTTTGATATTTTTGTTCAGTTTCAAAAACATGTTGAACGTCTTCTCAAGCACAAAATTGTTCATGTCCAGTCGGACTGGGGGGGGGGGCGAGTATCGCAACCTCAACTCCTTCTTTCAGTCGCTTGGGATAGCTCATCGTTTAGCATGTCCACATACACATCAGCAGAATGGTTCAGTCGAACGTAAGCATCGTCATATTGTTGAAGCTGGTCTTACTCTTTTGGCCCATGCATCTGTTCCGTTTCAGTTTTGGAGTGATGCTTTCACCACTGCATGCTTTCTCATCAATCGTACTCCTACTCGTGTTTTAAACATGAAGACTCCCATTGAGGTTCTCCTTAATGAACAACCTGATTATACCTTTCTCAAGGTATTTGGGTGTGCTTGCTGGCCGCATCTTCGTCCATATAACAAGCGCAAGCTTGAGTTTCATTCTAAGAAGTGTGTTTTCCTTGGCTATAGCTCTCTTCATAAAGGTTACAAATGTCTTCATGTTCCCACTAATCGTGTCTATATATCTCGGGACGTCGTGTTTGATGAGCATGTTTTTCCCTTTGCCAACCTTCCTGTGTCCACTGTCGAACCACCATCCCTGCATTCATCCTCTGTTGCTTCTGACCAATTTGATGATGTTGCATACTCTCCTTTGCTGTTACCTAACCATGGTGCAGGAACCGGACGTGGAGCTCGTTTGGAGCTGCTGGAGGATTCACCATCATCATCGTCGTCTTCTGGTGGGCATGTCGATCGCCCTCTGTTGCATGGCATCGATTCGCGTGCCCATGCATGGTCACCCGACGAGCCCGTCGCGCCGAGCATCTCCACTGTTCGGTCTGCTACGCCAGTGATCGCCGAGTCTCCAGCGGCTCGGCCTTTTTCGCCAGCGGCCGCCGAGTCGCCCGTGGCTCGGCCCGTCACGCCGTCTTCGCCCGCGGCTCGGGTCCTCACGTCGCCTTCATCAGCGGATTGGCCCGCGACACCGGCCGCGCCACGGCCCACTATGCCGAGCTCGCCATCGGCCCGGTCTGGGATGCCGGAGTCGCCAGCTGCTTCGTCTGCTCTGCCGGTTTCGCCGGTGGGCCGGCCTTCTTCGCCGACTGAGTCCGAGGCTACCGTGCCTGGCTCCTCGTCACCGGCTGACTCGTCAACGTCGCCGTCCTCCAGCCCGTTGCAGGCTGCTCCGTCGACCTCGGTGGTTCCTGTGTCTCGACCACATACACGCAGTCGCAGTGGCATTTTCAAACCTAAGGAACGTATGGATGGTACGGTTGCTTGGTTGGCTGCTTGTTTGGCTGCTGCTGTTGCGGATCCATCTTCTGAGCCTCGCTCATATCAGGCTGCCCTGCGCATTCCACATTGGCGAGAGGCTATGGAGCAGGAGTTTCATGCTCTCCTTCGTAACAAGACATGGACTCTCGTTCCTCCACCACCACGGGTAAATGTTATTGACTCAAAATGGGTATTCAAAGTGAAGAAGCATTCGGATGGATCTATTGAGCGTTACAAAGCGCGACTTGTTGCTCGCGGTTTTCGGCAGCGTCATGGTCTTGACTATGAGGACACCTTCAGTCCTGTCATCAAGCCTACCACTATTCGGCTTCTTCTCTCCATTGCTGTTTCTCGTGGTTGGTCCCTTCGTCAACTTGATGTGCAGAATGCTTTTCTACATGGATTTTTGGAGGAAGAGGTTTATATGAAACAGCCGCCTGGTTTCTCTGATCCTGATCGTCCTGACTATATCTGTCGTCTTTCCAAAGCACTATATGGTTTGAAGCAAGCTCCTCGTGCCTGGCATGCCCGCCTTGCCTCTGCCCTTCGTGCTCATGGGTTTGTGCCGTCCACTGCTGACACTTCATTATTTCTTCTACAGAAGCCAGAAGTCACTATGTATCTTTTGGTATATGTCGATGATATTATCCTTGTCAGCTCTTCTCAGTATGCTGCTGATGCTCTTGTCTGCTCTCTTGGTGCTGATTTTGCGGTCAAAGATCTTGGGAAGCTTCACTACTTTCTTGGAGTTGAGGTCACTTCTCGTGCTACTGGTCTTGTCCTTACGCAGAAGAAGTACTCCTTGGAGTTGTTACAAAGAGCCGGCATGCTGAAGTGCAAACCGACCACCACACCCATGTCGTCTACCGACAAGATAACAGCTGTTGATGGTGAGCTTTTGTCTCCTGCGGATGCCACAGAGTACAGAAGCATTGTTGGTGGACTTCAGTACTTGACGATCACGAGACCAGATATCTCTTATGCTGTTAACAGGGTTTGTCAGTATCTTCAGGCTCCCAGAGATACTCATTGGGCTGCTGTTAAACGCATTCTTCGTTATGTTCAGTTCACCCTGACTTTTGGTATGCATATTCGGCCGACTTCCTCTCGGGTCCTTTCGGCCTTCTCTGATGCAGATTGGGCTGGTAGCCCAGATGACAGGCGATCCACGGGGGGTTATGCAGTATTCTTTGGCTCTAATTTGATCGCCTAGAGTGCTCGGAAACAGGCTACTGTGTCACGTAGCAGTACTGAAGCTGAGTACAAGGGTGTGGCTAATGCTACTGCAGAGATTATTTGGGTGCAGTCTTTGCTTCAGGAGTTGGGTTTGTCTCAACCACAGCCTCCTATTCTTTGGTGTGATAACAACGGTGCTACATACCTTTCTGCAAATCCAGTATTTCATGCCCGAACGAAACACATTGAAGTTGACTATCACTTTGTACGGGAACGTGTATCACAGAAGCAACTTCAGATCAAGTTTATCTCATCTAAGGATCAACTTGCAGATATCTTCACTAAGCCTTTACCACTGCCACAGTTTGAGGCTTGTAGGCGCAATCTTACCCTTCTCAGTTCTTTAGAAAGTGGCTAAGATTGAGGGAGGGTGTTAGACTATGTATAACTTCTGTACCTATGTACGTATTGTAACACAACCATTATATATAATGAGATAAGCCACCCCTAGAGGGTTGTGCTGGTTCCCAAAACTTATTGTCTTACAATCAGCGTCGGCTACGCCGTAGCGCCTCCTCTGTTCGGTCCTCTCTGCCCGCTAGTGGATTAAGTGGGATTCCAAATGGGCTAATAGGGCTAGCCCACTTTTTTCTTCTTGTCCAATGAGAGTCCAGTAGAACAGTTTAAGTGGGATGGGACTTCTAATCCCACTCCCATCTGCAGCTTGAGAGGTCTGCAACTTCGTCTTTGTTTTCTTACACTTTTTTGCATTTCCATGTGTTGTAGGTCTTTCTTTCTATGTTTTGTCTGCTGCCGACATAGCTCGTCTCTTTGCTCCAGCTTTGCAAAGGTCTTGCTGCAGTTCAGCTCACGAGGCACCTCGTTTGTTCTTGACTGTCGTGCAAAGGTACCATCTACCTCCTTCACTTGCTTTTGTTATGCTTGTTTCAGAAATTGTCATTTACCCGGATCAAACTGTGTGTTATGTACGGTGTGTTGTTTTCTGTCTTCGTCTACTGTTTCTTACTGTTGGTTGTGGATTCTACTTCCTGCTTACATATGTTTTTTTCCTGTTAATCATTGTGTGCTTGCTCCGCATGACCAGAATGTCTGCTATAGGTCCATTTTGCATCATGTTTTCCTACTATTATTTATGTTATTTTATTGTACAATAATGCTTTTTAGAGTAATTCCAATGCCTTTTCTCTCATATATACAAGGTATACACAAAGGGGGAGAATCTGGCAGCTGGAAATCTGGACCTGAAAAAGCTACGTCAGGCTACCTATTCTGCACAACTCCAAATGAGCTGAAACTTCACGAGGATTTTTATGGAATATTTAATAAATATTGGAGCAAATAAGTACCAGAGGGGGCCCACCAGGTGGGCACAACCCACCTGGGCACGCCAGGAGGCCCAGGCGCGCCCGGGTGGGTGCTGCCCTCCTCGGCCCATCTCCGGTGCCCCTCTTTTGGTATATAAGTCATTTTGACCTAGAAAAAATAAATAAGGAGAGGACTTTTGAGACGAAGCGCCGCCGTCTCGAGGTGGAACTTGGACAGGAGCACTTTTGCCCTCTGGCGGGGGAAATCATCGTCATCATCATCAC
>NC_041387.1:234578435-234603657 GCF_002162155.2 Triticum dicoccoides | reverse complement strand
ACCAAGTCCTCTCAAACCCTAGTTCATCTCTTGTGTTCAATCTTTATACCGGAACTATAGATTGGTGCTTGTGGGTGACTAGTAGTGTTGATTACATCCTGTAGTTAATTACTATATGGTTTATTTGGTGGAAGATTATATGTTCAGATCCATTATGCTATTTAATACCCCTCTGATTTTGAGCATGATTATCATTTGTGAGTAGTTACTTTCGTTCTTGAGCTCACGGGAGAAATCATGTTGCAAGTAATCATGTGAACTTGATATGTGTTCGATATTTCGATGATACGTATGTTGTGATTCCCTTAGAGGTGTCATGTGAACGTCGACTACATGACACTTCACCATATTTGGGCCTAAGGGAACACATCGTGGGGTAGTTATTAGATGATGGGTTGCAAGAGTGATAGAAGTTTAAACTCCAGTTTATGCACTATTCCGTAAGGGACCAATTGGATCCAAAAGTTTAATGCTATGGTTAGAATTTATTCTTAATACTTTTCTCGTAGTTGCGGTTGCTTGCGAGAGGGTTAATCATAAGTAGGAGGTTTTTGTTGGGGAACGTTGCAGAAAATTAAAATTTTTCCTACGGTTTCACCAAGATCCATCTATGAGTTCATCTAAGCAACGAGTCAAGGTAGATGCATCTACATACCACTTTGTAGATCGCGAGCGGAAGCGTTCAAAAGAACGGGGTTGAAGTAGTCGTTCTCGTCGTGATCCTATCACCGGAGATCCTAGCGCCGAACGGACGGCACCTCCGCGTTCAACACACATACGGGCGGATGACGTCTCCTCCTTCTTGATCCAGCAAGGGGGAAGGAGAGGTTGATGATGATGGCTCCAGCAACAGCACAACGGCGTGGTGGTGGTGGAACAGCAGCACTCCGGCAGGGCTTCGCCATGCACGCGACGGAGGAGGAAGAGGTGTAGCAGGGGGAGGGGGCGCCAGGACTTCAGGGTGCGGCTGCCCCTCTCCCCCTCCCTTTATATAGGCCCCCAGGGGGGGGGGGTGCCGGCCCTGGGAGATTCAATCTCCCAAGGGGGCGGCGGCCAAGGGGGGAGGAGTGCCCCCCAAGGCATGTGGTGCGCCCCCCCACCCTAGGGTTTCAACCCTAGGCACAGGGGGTGGGCCTAGGGGGGCGCACCAGCCCACTATGGGCTGGCTCCCCTCCCACTTCAGCCCATGGGGCCCTCCGGGATGGGTGGCCCCACCCGGTGGACCCCCGGGACCCTTCCGGTGGTCCCGGTACAATACCGGGTGACCCCGAAACTTTCCCGATGGCCGAAATACCACTTCCTATATATAATTCTTTACCTCCGGATCATTCCGAAACTCCTCGTGACATCCGGGATCTCATCTGGGACTCCGAACAACATTCGGTGTACTGCATACTCATATTCATACAACCCTAGCGTCACCGAACCTTAAGTGTGTAGACCCTACGAGTTCGGGAGACACGTAGACATGACCGAGACGGCTCTCGGGCAATAACCAACAGCAGGATCTGGATACCCATGTTGGCTCCCACATGATCCTCGATGATCTCATCGGATGAACCACGATGTCGAGGATTCGAACAACCCCATATACAATTCCCTTTGTCATTCGGTACGTTACATGCCCGAGACTCGATCGTCGGTATCCCAATACCTCGTTCAGTCTCGTTACCGGCAAGTCACTTTACTCGTACCGTAATGCATGATCCCGTGACCAAACACTTGGTCACTTTGAGCTCATTATGATGATGCATTACCGAGTGGGCCCAGAGATACCTCTCCGTCATACGGAGTGACAAATCCCAGTCTCAATCCGTGTCAACCCAACAGACACTTTCGGAGATACCTGTAGTGCACCTTTATAGTCACCCAGTTACGTTGTGACGTTTGGTACACCCAAAGCACTCCTACGGTATCCGGGAGTTACACGATCTCATGGTCTAAGGAAGAGATACTTGACATTGAAAAAGCTCTAGCAAAACGAACTACACGATCTTGTGCTATGCTTAGGATTGGGTCTTGTCCATCACATCATTCTCCCAATGATGTGATCCCGTTGTCAATGACATCTAATGTCCATAGTCAGGAAACCATGACTATCTGTTGACCAACGAGCTAGTCAACTAGAGGCTCACTAGGGACATGTTATGGTCTATGTATTCACACGTGTATTACGATTTCCGGATAATACAATTATAGCATGAATAAAATACAATTATCATGAACAAGGAAATATAATAATAATGCTTTTATTATTGCCTCTAGGGCATATTTCCAACAGTCTCCCACTTGCACTAGAGTCAATAATCTAGTTACATTGTGATGAATCGAACACCCATAGAGTTCTGGTGTTGATCATGTTTTGCTCGCGAGAGAGGTTTAGTCAACGGATCTGCGACATTCAGATCCGTATGTACTTTGCAAATATCTATGTCTCCATCTTGAACATTTTCACGGATGGAGTTGAAACGACGCTTGATGTGCCTGGTCTTCTTGTGAAACCTGGGCTCCTTGGCAAGGGCAATAGCTCCAGTATTGTCACAGAAGAGTTTGATCGGCCCCGATGCATTGGGTATGACTCCTAGGTCGGTGATGAACTCCTTCACCCAAATTGCTTCATGTGCTGCCTCCGAGGCTGCCATGTATTCCGCTTCACATGTAGATCCCGCCACGACGCTCTGCTTGCAGCCGCACCAGCTTACTGCTCCACCATTCAACATATACACGTATCCGGTTTGTGACTTAGAGTCATCCAGATCTGTGTCGAAGCTAGCGTCGACGTAACCCTTTACGACAAGCTCTTCGTCACCTCCATAAATGAGAAACATGTCCTTCGTCCTTTTCAGGTACTTTGGGATATTCTTGACCGTTGTCCAGTGTTCCTTGCCGGGATTACTTTGGTACCTTCCTACCAAACTTACGGCAAGGTTTACATCAGGTCTGGTACATAGCATGGCATACATAATAGATCCTATGGCTGAGGCATAGGGGATGACGCTCATCTCTTCTTTATCTTTTGCCGTGGTCGGGCATTGAGCCGAGCTCAATCTCACACCTTGCAATACAGGCAAGAACCCCTTCTTGGACTGATCCATTTTGAACTTCTTCAAAATCTTATCAAGGTATGTGCTTTGTGAAAGACCTATGAGGCGTCTCGATCTATCTCTATAGATCTTGATGCCTAATATATAAGCAGCTTCTCCAAGGTCCTTCATTGAAAAACACTTATTCAAATAGGCCTTAATGCTGTCCAAGAATTCTATATCATTTCCCATCAAAAGTATGTCATCTACATATAATATGAGAAATGCTACAGAGCTCCCACTCACTTTCTTGTAAACGCAGGCTTCTCCATAAGTCTGCATAAACCCAAATGCTTTGATCATCTCATCAAAGCGAATGTTCCAACTCCGAGATGCTTGCACCAGCCCATAAATGGATCGCTGGAGCTTGCATACTTTGTTAGCATTCTTAGGATCGACAAAACCCTCCGGCTGCATCATATACAGTTCTTCCTTAAGATGCCCGTTAAGGAATGCCGTTTTGACGTCCATCTGCCATATCTCATAATCATAGTATGCGGCAATTGCTAACATGATTCGGACGGACTTAAGCTTCGCTACAGGAGAGAAAGTCTCATCGTAGTCAATCCCTTGAACTTGCCGATAACCCTTAGCGACAAGTCGAGCTTTATAGATGGTGACATTACCATCCGCGTCCGTCTTCTTCTTAAAGATCCATTTGTTTTCTATCGCTCGCCGATCATCGGGCAAGTCAGTCAAAGTCCATACTTTGTTTTCATACATGGATTCTATCTCAGATTTCATGGCTTCTAGCCATTTGTTGGAATCTGGGCCCGCCATCGCTTCTTCATAGTTCGAAGGTTCACCGTTGTCTAACAACATGATTTCCAGGACAGGGTTGCCGTACCACTCTGGTGCGGAACGTGTCCTTGTGGACCTACGAAGTTCAGTAGCAACTTGATCCGAAGTACCTTGATCATCATCATTATTTTCCTCTTCAGTTGGTGTAGGCATCACAGGAACATTTTCCTGAGCTGCACTACTTTCCCGTTCAAGAGGTAGTACTTCATCGAGTTCTACTTTCCTCCCACTTACTTCTTTCGAGAGAAACTCCTTTTCCAGAAAGGATCCGTTCTTTGCAACAAAGATCTTGCCCTCGGATCTTAAGTAGAAGGTATACCCAATGGTTTCTTTAGGGTATCCTATGAAGACACATTTTTCCGACTTGGGTTCGAGCTTTTCAGGTTGAAGTTTCTTGACATAAGCATCGCATCCCCAAACTTTTAGAAACGACAGCTTAGGTTTCTTCCCAAACCATAATTCATACGGTGTCGTCTCAACGGATTTAGACGGTGCCCTATTTAAAGTGAATGTAGCTGTCTCTAGAGCGTATCCCCAAAATGATAGTGGTAAATCGGTAAGAGACATCATAGTTCGCACCATATCCAATAGAGTGCGATTACGATGTTCAGACACACCGTTTCACTGAGGTGTTCCAGGCGCGTGAGTTGTGAAACGATTCCACATTTTCTTAAGTGTGTACCAAATTCGTGACTTAAATATTCTCCTCCACGATCCGATCGTAAGAATTTTATCTTTCGGTCATGTTGATTCTCTACTTCATTCTGAAATTCCTTGAACTTATCAAAGGTCTCAGACTTGTGTTTCATCAAGTAGACATACCCATATCTACTCAAGTCATCTGTGAGAGTGAGAACATAACGATATCCTCCGCGAGCCTCAACACTCATTGGACCGCACACATCGGTATGTATGATTTCCAACAAGTTGGTTGCTCGCTCCATTGTTCCGGAGAACGGAGTCTTGGTCATTTTGCCCATGAGGCATGGTTCGCATGTGTTAAATGATTCATAATCGAGAGACTCTAAAAGTCCATCAGCATGGAGCTTCTTCATGCGCTTGACACCAATGTGACCAAGGCGGCAGTGCCACAAGTATGTGGGACTATCGTTATCAACTTTACATCTTTTGGTATTCACGCTATGAATATGTGTAACACTATGTTCGAGATTCATTAAGAATAAACCATTGACCATCGGGGCATGACCATAAAACATATCTCTCATATAAATATAACAACCATTATTCTCGGATTTAAATGAGTAGCCATCTCGTATCAAACGAGATCCAGATACAATGTTCATGCTCAAACTTGGCACCAAATAACAATTATTAAGGTTCAAAACTAATCCCGTAGGTAAATGTAGAGGTAGCGTGCCGACGGCGATCACATCGACTCTGGAACCATTCCCGACGCGCATCGTCACCTCGTCCTTCGCCAGTCTCCGCTTATTCCGCAGCTCCTGCTATGAGTTACAAATATGAGCAACGGCACCGGTATCAAATACCCAGGAGTTACTACAAGTACTGGTAAGGTACACATCAATTACATGTATATCAAATATACCTTTGGTGTTGCCGGCCTTCTTATCCGCTAAGTATTTGGGGCAGTTCCGCTTCCAGTGACCCTTCCCCTTGCAATAAAAGCACTCAGTCTCAGGCTTGGGCCCATTCTTTGACTTCTTCCCGGCAACTGGCTTATCGGGCGCGGCAACATCTCTGCCGTCCTTCTTGAAGTTCTTCTTACCCTTGCCCTTCTTGAACTTAGTGGTCTTATTGAGCATCAACACTTGATGTTCTTTCTTGATTTCAACCTCTGCTGACTTCAGCATTGAAAATACTTCAGGAATGGTCTTCACCATCCCCTGCATATTGTAGTTCATCACAAAGCTCTTGTAGCTTGGTGGGAGCGACTGAAGGATTTTGTCAATGACCGCCTCATCCGGGAGGTTAATGTCCAGCTGGGACAGGCGGTTGTGCAACCCAGACATTTTGAGTATGTGCTCACTGACAGAACTATTTTCCTCCATCTTACAACTATAGAACTTGTCGGAGACTTCATATCTCTCGACCCGGCATGAGCTTGGAAAACTAGTTTCAGCTCCTCGAACATCTCATATGCTCCGTGTTGCTCAAAACGGTTTTGGAGCCCCGGTTCTAAGCTGTAAAGCATGCCGCACTGAACGAGGGAGTAATCATCAGCACGAGACTGCCAAGCATTCATAATGTCTTGGTTCTCTGGGACGGGAGCGTCACCTAGCGGTCCTTCTAGGACATATTGTTTCCTGGCAGCTATGAGGATGATCCTCAGGTTCCGGACCCAGTCTGTATAGTTGCTGCCATCATCTTTCAGCTTGGTTTTCTCTAGGAACGCGTTGAAGTTCATGTTGACATGAGCGTTGGCCATTTGATCTACAAGACATATTATGCAAAAAGTTTTAGACTAAGTTCATGATAATTAAGTTCATCTAATCAAATTATTTTAATGAACTCCCACTCAGATTAGACATCCCTCTAGTCATCTGAGTGTTACACAATCCGAGTCGACTAGGCCGTGTCCGATCATCACGTGAGATGGACTAGTCATCATCGGTGAACATTCTCATGTTGATCGTATCTTCCATACGACTCGTGTTCGACCTTTCGGTCTCCGTGCTCCGAGGCCATGTCTGTACATGCTAGGCTCGTCAAGTTAACCCTAAGTGTTTTGCATGTGTAAAACTGTCTTACACCCGTTGTATGTGAACGTAAGGATCTATCACACCCGATCATCACGTGGTGCTTCGAAACGACGAACTTTAGCAATGGTGCACAGTTAGGGGAGAACACTTCTTGAAATTTTTGTAAGGGATCATCTTATTTACTACCGTCATTCTAAGTAAACAAGATGCATAAACATAATAAACATCACATGCAATTATATAATAGTGACATGATATGGCCAATATCATATAGCTCCTTTGATCTCCATCTTCGGGGCTCCATGATCATCTTCGTCACCGGCATGACACCATGATCTCCATCATCATGATCTCCATCATCGTGTCTTCATGAAGTTGTCACGCCAACGACTACTTCTACTTCTATGGCTAACGCGTTTAGCAACAAAGTAAAGTAATTTACATGGCGTTCTTCAATGACACGCAGGTCATACAAAAATAAAGACAACTCCTATGGCTCCTGCCGGTTGTCATACTCATCGACATGCAAGTCGTGATTCCTATTACAAGAACATGATCTCATACATCACAATATATCATTCATCATTCATCACAATTTCTGGCCATATCACATCACATGACAATTGCTGCAAAAACAAGTTAGACGTCCTCTAATTGTTGTTGCATCTTTTACGTGGCTGCAATTGGGTTCTAGCAAGAACGTTTTCTTACCTACGAATAACCACAACGTGATTTTGTCGACTTCTATTTACCCTTCATAAGGACCCTTTTCATCGAATCCGCTTCAACTAAAGTGGGAGAGACAAACACCCGCCAGCCACCTTATGCAACTAGTGCATGTTAGTCGGTGGAACCGGTCTCACGTAAGCGTACGTGTAAGGTTGGTCCGGGCCGCTTCATCCCATAATACCGCTGAAGCAAGATAAGACTAGTAGCGGCAAGCAAGTTGACAAGATCTACGCCCACAACTAAATTGTGTTCTACTCGTGCAATAGAGAACTACGCATAGACCTAGCTCATGATGCCACTGTTGGGGAACGTTGCAGAAAATTAAATTTTTTCCTACGGTTTCACCAAGATCCATCTATGAGTTCATCTAAGCAACGAGTCAAGGTAGATGCATCTACATACCACTTTGTAGATCGCGAGCGGAAGCGTTCAAAAGAACGGGGTTGAAGTAGTCGTTCTCGTCGTGATCCTATCACCGGAGATCCTAGCGCCGAACGGACGGCACCTCCGCGTTTAACACACGTACGGGCGGATGACGTCTGCTCCTTCTTGATCCAGCAAGGGGGAAGGAGAGGTTGATGATGATGGCTCCAGCAGCAGCACAACGACGTGGTGGTGGTGGAACAGCAGCACTCCGGCAGGGCTTCGCCAAGCACGCGACGGAGGAGGAAGAGGTGTAGCAGGGGGAGGGGGCGCCAGGACTTCAGGGTGCGGCTGCCCCTCTCCCCCTCCCTTTATATAGGCCCCCAGGGGGGGCGCCGGCCCTGGGAGATTCAATCTCCCAAGGGGGCGGCGGCCAAGGGGGGAGGAGTGCCCCCCAAGGCATGTGGTGCGCCCCCCACCCTAGGGTTTCAACCCTAGGCGCAGGGGGTGGGCCTAGGGGGGCGCACCAGCCCACTATGGGCTGGCTCCCCTCCCACTTCAGCCCATGGGGCCCTCCGAGATGGGTGGCCCCACCCGGTGGACCCCCGGGACCCTTCCGGTGGTCCCGGTACAATACCGGGTGACCCCGAAACTTTCTCGATGGCCGAAATACCACTTCCTATATATAATTGTTTACCTACGGACCATTCCGAAACTCCTCGTGACGTCCGGGATCTCATCCGGGACTCCGAACAACATTCGGTGTACTGCATACTCATATTCATACAACCCTAGCGTCACCGAACCTTAAGTGTGTAGACCCTACGGGCTCGGGAGACACGTAGACATGACCGAGACGGCTCTCGGGCAATAACCAACAGCGGGATCTGGATACCCATGTTGGCTCCCACATGCTCCTCGATGATCTTATCGGATGAACCACGATGTCGAGGATTCGAACAACCCCGTATACAATTCCCTTTGTCATTCGGTACGTTACATGCCCGAGACTCGATCGTCGGTATCCCAATACCTCGTTCAGTCTTGTTACCGGCAAGTCACTTTACTCGTACCGTAATGCATGATCCCGTGACCAAACACTTGGTCACTTTGATCTCATTATGATGATGCATTACCGAGTGGGCCCAGAGATACCTCTCCGTCATACGGAGTGACAAATCCCAGTCTCGATCCATGTCAACCCAACAGACACTTTCAGAGATACCTGTAGTGCACCTTTATAGTCACCCAGTTACGTTGTGACGTTTGGTACACCCAAAGCACTCCTACATTATCCGGGAGTTACACGATCTCATGGTCTAAGGAAGAGATACTTGACATTGAAAAAGCTCTAGCAAAACGAACTACACGATCTTGTGCTATGCTTAGGATTGGGTCTTGTCCATCACATCATTCTCCCAATGATGTGATCCCGTTGTCAATGACATCTAATGTCCATAGTCAGGAAACCATGACTATCTATTGACCAACGAGCTAGTCAACTAGAGGCTCACTAGGGACATGTTATGGTCTATGTATTCACACGTGTATTACGATTTCCGGATAATACAATTATAGCATGAATAAAAGACAATTATCATGAACAAGGAAATATAATAATAATGCTTTTATTATTGCCTCTAGGGCATATTTCCAACAGTTTTTTCAAGTAAGAACAGCACCTAAGCACCGATCCACCCACATATCAAATTATCAAAGTAGCAAACACGAATTAAGCAAACATGATGAAAGTGACTAGATGAAATTCCCGTGTACCCTCAAGAACACTTTGCTTATCATAAGTGGCCTATCCTTTGCCTCCAAAGGATTGGGCTACCTTGCTGCACTTTTGTTACTACTATCGTTACTTGCTCGTTACAAATTATCGTGCTATCAAACTACTCTGCTACTTACAATTTTAGCACTTGCAGACATCACCTTGCTGAAAACCACTTGTCATTTCCTTCTGCTCCTCATTGGGTTCGACACTCTTACTTATCGAAAAGGCTACAATTGACCCCATATACTTGTGGGTCATCAAGGCTATTTTCTGGCGCCGTTGCCTGGGAGTGAAGCGCTCTTGGTAAGTGGAAATTGGTAAGGAAACATTATTACTACGTGCTTAAAATTTATTGTCACTTGCTGCTATCGAAAACAATCCTTTGAGGGGTTTGTTTGGGGTATCTTCACCTCGATCGGAACCACAATTAGTTTCCCTTCAACCTACTGCACCTACTAAAAATGTTGAATATGAAAGTTCTTCGGGTATGGTAGAACAACTGCTCGCTAATCCTTATGCAGGAGATGGAACCGAACATCCTGATATGCACTTGATATATGTGGATAAAATTTGTGGATTGTTTAAGCTTGCAGGTTTGCCCGGAGATGAATCTAAGAAGAAGGTTTTCCCTTTACCTTTGAAGGAAAAAGCATTGACATAGTATAGGCTATGCAATGATATTGGATCTTGGAACTGGAATCGGTTGAAATTGGAATTTCATCAAAAAAATATCCTATGCATCTAGTTCATCGTGATCGGAATTATATATATAATTTTTGGCCTTGTGAAGGAGAAAGTATTGCTCTAGCTTGGGGGAGGCTTAAGTCAATGTTATATTCATGCCCCAATCATGAGCTCTCAAGAGAAATTATTATTCAGAATTTTTATTCTCGGCTTTCTAATAATGATCAATCCATGCTCGATACTTCTTGTACTGGTTCTTTTATGAAGAAGACTATTGAATTCCTGTGGGATCTTTTAGAAAGAATTAAACACAATTATGAAGATTGGGAACTCGACGAAGGTAAAGAGTCAGGTATTGAACCTAAGTTTGATTGTGTTAAATCTTTTATGAATACTGATGCTTTCCAAAAGTTTAGCACTAAATATGGACTTGACTCTGAGATAGTAGCTTCCTTTTGTGAATCTTTTGCTACTCATGTTGATCTCCCTAAGGAGAAGTGGTTTAAATATCATCCACCTATTAAAGAAGAAGTTAAAGAACCGGTAAAATCTAAAGAAGAAACTATCATTTACAATGTTGATCCAGTTGTTTCCACTGCTTATATTAAAAAACCACCTTTCCTTGTTAGGATTAAGGAACATGCTAAAGCTTCAACTATGGTTAACAAAAGTTATGTCAGGACACCCAAACCAGCTGAACAAATCAGAGTTGAACCTAGTGTTGCTATGATTAAAGATCTCTTAGTAAATAATATTGATGGGCATGCTTCTGTGATGAAGCTTCTAGAATTGCCAAACCTGATGAAAAAGATAAACATAGACCAGTTGTTGGCATGCCTGTTGTCTCAGTTAAGATAGGAGATCACTATTATCATGGGTTATGTGACCTAGGTGCTAGTGTGAGTGCTATTCCTTTTTCCTTATATGAAGAAATTAAGAATGACATAGCACCTGCTGAAATAGAATACATAGATGTCACTATTAAACTTGCCAATAGAGATACTATATCACCAATTGGGATTCTTAGAGATGTTGAAGTCTTGTGTGGGAAAATAAAATACCCTACTGATTTTCTTGTTCTTGGTTCCCCACAAGATGACTTTTGTCTCTTTATCTTTGGCAGACCTTTCTTGAACAATATTAATGCCAAAATAGATTGTAATAAACAAACTGTAGGTGTTAGCTTTGGTGATGAATCTCATGAATTTATTTTTCCAAGTTTAGTAGACAACCTCATAAGAAAGATTTGCCTAGTAAGGATGAAATTATTGGTCTTGCTTCTATTGCCGTACCTCCTACTGATCCTTTGGAACAATATTTGCTAGACCATGAAAGATTTGCATATGTGTGAAAGAAATTAAATAGATAGAATCTTTTTCAAACAACAACCTCTGCTTAAACACAATTTGCCTATTGAAACTCTAGGAGGTCCTCCTCCACCTAAAGGTGATCCTGTGTTTGAATTAAAACAATTGCCAGACACTTTGAAATATGCTTCTCTTGATGAGAAAAAGATATATCCTTTTATTATTAGTGCTAACCTTTCAGAACATGAAGAAGAAAGATTATTGAAAGTTCTAAGGAAGCATAGAGCTGCTATCGGATATACTCTTGATGTTCTGAAGGGCGTTAGTCCCACTCTATGTGAGCACAAGATTAATATGGAACCTGATGCTAAACTCGTTGTTGATCACCAACGTAGGTTAAATCCGAAGATGAAAGAAGTGGTAAGAACAAAAATATTGAAACTACTAGAAGCAGGTATAATCTATCCTATAGCTGATAGTAGATGGGTAAGTCCTGTTCATAGTGTCCCTAAGAAGGGAGGTATTACTGTTGTTCCTAATGATAAGAATGAACTTATTCCACAAAGAATTGTCACAGGCTATAGAATGGTATTGATTATAGAAAATTAAACAAAGCAACTAGAAAAGATCATTACCCTCTGCCTTTTATGGATCAAATGTTAGAAAGATTATCTAAGCACACACAATTTTTCTTTCTTGATGGATATTCTGGTTTTTCACAAATACCTGTTTCACAATCTGATCAAGAAAATACCACTTTTACTTGTCCTTTTGGAACTTATGCTTATAGACGCATGCCTTTTGGTTTATCTAATGCACCTGCTACCTTTCAAAGATGTATGACTGCTATATTATCTGATTTTTGTGAAAAGATTGTTGAGGTTTTCATGGATGACTTTTCTATTTATGGGAAATCTTTTGATGATTGTTTAAGCAATCTTGATCGAGTTTTGCTAAGATGTGAACAAACAAGTCTTGTTTTGAATTGGGAGAAGTGCCACTTTATGGTTAACGTAGGCATTGTTTTGGGCCATAATTTTTTTGAAAGAGGCATTGAAGTGGACCAGGCCAAGGTTGACACAATTGGGAAAATGCGATGTCCTAAAGATATCAAAGGTATTCATAGTTTCCTTGGTCATGTTGGTTTCTGTAGAAGGTTTATCAAAGACTTTTCTGAAATTTCTAGGCCTCTTACGGATCTTTTGCAAAAGGATATTCCTTCTGTGTTTGATGATGATTGTTTGGAAGCCTTTGAAACACTAAAGAAATCCTTAATTACTGCACCTGTTGTTCAACCACCTGATTGGAACTTGCCTTTTGAGATTATGTGTGATGCTAGTGATTATGCTGTTGGTGTTATTCTAGGGTAAAGAGTTGATAAGAAACTGAATGTTATGCATTATGCTAGTAAAACTCTAGACAGTGCTCAACGAAATTATGCTACTACTGAAAAATAATTCTTAGCAGTGGTGTTTGCTTATGATAAATTCAGATCTTACATTGTTGATTCTAAAGTGATTGTTCACACCGATCATGTTGCTATAAAATATCTGGAAAAGAAAGATGCTAAACCTAGACTCATTAGGTGGGTTCTCCTGCTACAATAATTTGATTTGCATATCACTGATAGGAAAGGAGCAGAGAACCCCATAGCTGATAACTTGTCTAGGCTTGAAAATATTCTTGATGACCCACAACCTATTAATGATAGCTTTACTGATGAACAATTAGCTGCGATAAATGTTTCTAATAGTACACCTTGCACTGGTATGCATTGGTGCTATACAAACGGGTTTTAACCCCTTTCCATGACGACATTTGGAACCGTCGCCAAGTGAGTGTGGGTGATAGGGGGTCCTTCCCATACGACCCAGAAACTGTCGGGGATATGCCCTCCTGGCACACACGCTCGGCGAAATGAGGTCGTGTGTGACCGACGAGCGAGCAAATATGGTTATACGTACAGTAGTGCTAAAAAAATATAATTATACAGGCGAAATCGTTTCCGGTCGTAAGTACATCCCACACAGTCAGCCCCCGCTAAATGTTTTCGTTCGTATATACATTCCACATAGTCCATCCAAGGAATACGTTTCTGTTAGTATGTACATCCCACACAGTTAATTCAAGAAGTACCAAATGTTTGCGATGCGCACAACATCACAAACAGTCAATAATTTCGAAGCGTGTGTGAGAAGGTGACTATCGCAAACATTTAATAAGAAAGAATTGTGAGTGATGCTGTTGTTATTCGCACACATTTTTTCTTGGTTGACCGTGTGTGTAGTGGAGATTGATCGCACACGTTTTTTCCTGGCTGATCGTGTGTACGGTGGAGATTGATCGCACACATAGTAGATCCTCGAAACGTGTCTGATCTCCACGTCTATCGCAGACGTTTCACTTTTGCAAACCATGTGCAGTGTAATCCCTAATTAATCCCTAATTTAAAAATCAAAATTTTGAATTTGAAAGTAGGCAATCACTTATTTCATATCCAACCATGTTTATTACAAATATAAGTTCAACCATGAATGCATAATTCGATGCACATGTACATATACCGAAGAACTACAGAAGCACCAAGTAAAGAATGATGAACCACAGTTGTACTAAAGACTGTAAAGAGAGAGGCGAAAGACATTCTGGTTGCTGGAGAAGCTGAAGCGGAATGCCCATATTGTTCCCTCCTCCATGCGTAATGCACGCACGACTCTAGGCCAACCCCTTGTGATGGCCGCCCGTCCATCCTTAACTGTCTTCATTACGACTTCTCGATGCTCATTGTAGTCTAGATGAAATACTTTAACCTTCATTACGTGTCCACTAATCATGTATTTTGCGAGGTAATCTTGAGAGAACTGCTTCGGGAAGCACTGCGAACGAAAAAGATTCAGACATTGTTGTCTAACAACTCTAGGTAGTAAAAAGAGAAGGCTGTAGAGTTTGTAGTTACCATCCTACAACTCACGTTTGTGTTGGATAGAGCATAAACAAATAATTTGCTTGCCACCATTCGTATCTTTTTGCTAATAATCCTTATCAGTTTTCTCACTTGATACTTGTTCATGAATATCTCATTGCCCCATACGCAAAAAGGGTCGATGCGTGGGTCCTTGCCAAGGGCATATGTACCTACAAGCAACAAGTCAATATTAGAAGCTAACAAGTGTCCAGGTCTGGATCTATATGCACTACATTATGGAACGACGGGGGAGTACTGTTGGGGAATGCGGTAATTTCAAAAAAAATCCTACGATCACACAAGATCTATCTAGGTGATGCATATCAACGAGAGGGGAGAGTGTGTCCTTGTACCCTCGTAGACCGAAAGCGGAAGCGTTTCAATAATGCGGTTGATGTAGTCGAACTTCTTCGTGATCCAACCGACCCAAGTACCGAACATACGGCACCTCCACATTCAGCTCGATGATGTCCTTCACGCTCTTGATCTAGTTGAGAATGAGGGTGAGTTCCGTCAGCACGACGGCATGGTGACGGTGATGATGATGCTACCAGCATAGGGCTTCTCCTAAGCACTACGATGGTATGATCGAGGTGTGTAACTATGGAGGGGGGCACCACACACGGTTGGGAGAGAAACTTGCGTGTTCTAGGGTGCCCCCTGCCCCCGTATATAAAGGAGCAAGGGGGAGGCCGGCCGGCCCCTTAGGGCGCCCCCAAGAGGGGAGTCCTACTAGGACTACTAGTCCTAGTAGGATTCCACCAAGAGGGAGAGAGGGGAAAGGAAGGAGAGGGAGAGTAGTAGGAAAGGGGGGGGGGGCGCTATAACGCCCCGGAACCGATGCGCCAGGTATCTTCCAGCTATTCGTCGTTGTTGCCATCTCATTTGCTTGCGTGTTGCATTTTGCCATGTCATCATCTGCATTTCATTTGCATGTTTTCCAAAACTTGAATCTGCTCGGGTTCCACCGGTTCTCTCCGTTGTCCGTTCTGAGCCCAACCACACTCGCATGCACCCGTCGCCCCTCTCAGTCCTTGTTTCGTGAGCGGGAGAAAAACATTCTCGAAATGGATCGAGATTTGCCGAGTGGCCTTGGCATATCACGGGTAGACCGCCCGTCAAATTTCGTTCCATTTGGAGGTCGTTTGATGCCCCAATGGTTAACCGAGTTAACCGAAACCCCCTTCTCTTTGCAGCCCAACACCTCTTCACACATCCCACCTAGCCAATCTAAACCCCTTCCATGCTCTCCGCCGTTCGATAACGATCGTGTGGGCGAAAACCGCTCCTCATTTGGACTCTCCTAGCTCCCTCTACCTATAAAAGGCCCTCCCCTTCCAAATTCGCGGTGAAACCCTAGCCTTCCTCCTCCTAGCGCCGACAGACGCGTCCACCCCATGTCCGGACTTGTCCGCCCGTCCCCGCGCTGCCACTCCCAGCCTCTCCCGGGCCGCCGCGTGGCAAGCGCCGCCGCAGGCCCGCGAGCCCCGAGGCTGGCCCGCCCGAGCCGCACCGGGCCTGAGCGCCCGAGCCCCGCGCCGCCGCCCTGATCCCGTGCAGCGCCCGCGCCCGTCGGATCTTCGCCACTCTCCCGCCGCCGGACCACCACGGCACCGCACCGCCACAGCTCTCCAGCTCCCCGCCGCCTCCCGCCGTCCCGACCCCGACCTCGCCGGACCGCGCCTCCGCCCGTGCCGCCCTGCCGGGATCCGGCCCGGATCCGCTCCTCCCCGTGTTCTCCGGCGACCTCGCCCTCGCCGGCGACCTCTCCCCCAACTCCGGTCGTCGTCTCCCTCGTCCCCGGCCAGATCAGCCTCGCCTTGAAGTCCGCGTTGGGTCAAACCCTAGATCTATTTTCGGAGGGTAATTTTCACGAAGTCCCTAAAATCCTTACATTCTAGTGCCCACTTTGCCATCCCATAACTTCATGCTTGGTGCTCCAATTCATGCACATAATATATCAAAGTGTTCATTGTGATATTGTTTACATTTTATTCCACTGTGCCATGCTTGTGAGATCATATTGATTCCCTAATCATAGTTGCAAGAGTGATATATGATGTTAACCTGCCGAGACTGTTATAACTTGCTGTTTTGTCTTTTTCGTTGCATTTTGTGTGTGCATCCTATGAGCATGATGTCTACATGTTTTAGGAGCATTTGTATGCCATCTTTGCAGTGGTGCAATCCATGTTTTTTTGTGTCTTGTAGTGATTGCATCAAGCTCGTGAAGTAGGGTACTTATTGTTACTGTTTTGCTAGGCTGAAACTGCTATATCATGTTGCTGTGTTTGATTGATGCTACCATCCATTATATGCATAATCTGGAGATGTTCACTAAGGATGTTTTTTTATACATGTTATGATCTATCCGTACATGCCCTTGTTTGCATTTATAGCCTGCTGTAGCTTATTGTAAGCTTGCTCTAAATTTGCTAAATAATGTTGCTGTCATCCTGTTAACATTAAGTTCAGTTTTGCCATGTGTTTTGCTAGTGATCCATGCACCCTATGAACTTGATCTTGCCATGTGTAGCTTCATAATTATGTCATCTTACTGTTGGTTGAATTCACATGCCATGAAATGCTCTGCGGAGAGTGGTACAAGCTCACCAACATGCCTACTTATCGTTGTTCCTGCCATGTGCTGTTATTCACTGTCTGAATCTGTCATATCACTTGCCATGTTTGCATGGATCCTACCATCTTTTCTGTTGATCTTTGTAATTAGTTCATTAAGGGAGTTTTGTTCTTTGTCTTTATTATTAGCATGCCATGCTCTAATTTGCCATGATAGCTTGATGTAACATGTCGTTTGATAGCTCTAAACATTGCAACCTGCTGCCATGTCCAGTGATTTCTGCCAAATCTGTGAAACCGTTATTATTTGCAATCTTTCCTTGTCCTTTTGAGCATGTTCTAGTGATTTCTGGAGATATCTCAGTGTTCATGTTTTGTCATGCTTTACCTGTACATCATGTGCATGCCTTTTGTTTTCATGTTGAGGTGCTATAGCATATTGTTTTGATGCTTCCTAGATGCCTAGTTGCTGTTTTGGACAGCTTGTCCTTTAAACTTGTTTCATGTGTGTGTTGAACCGTTGCTCCGTTTTGAGTGTGCTCTATATGAAACTTGATTAATTTTGCATATAGTTTCATGTTACCTTGTTGCATCCATGTTTTGAATGTGTTTGCTTGATGTTTGTATGCATTTTGCATCAATGCCATGTTTAACTTGTTTTGCTCATACCTTCTAGGCTGTAGCTCCGAACTAAATGAACTTTATATGTAACTTGACTAGAATTTCATGTAGATCATCTTGGTGCATTTTAACTTGCCGTTTAACAACTTGAACATAAGGTTTATTCAGATCTGGACCAATTTCGAAATTTGCATATGAGGACTGACCGGATTTGTTATATGTTGTTTCCGGCCTCATTTAAACTTGCTTTGATGTGTTGTTCTTGCTTGCATCATCTCTTTCTATGAGTAGCATCATATATCCTTTGTCTTGCATCATGCTTGGTTGAGCATCTTGTCCTGTTTATGTGTGGTGTGATTACCGTGTGTTTGCTTCTTTCCGGTTGTGCTTCTTCTCGATAGTTCCTGTTTCGTTGCGTTTGTGAGGATTCGTTCGTCTACGCTTGGTTCGTATTCATGGCTTCATATTCTTCATGGACTCGTTCTTCTTTCTAGCGGGATTTCAGGCAAGATGACCGTCACCCTGGATCTCACTACTATCATTACTATGCTAGTTGCTTCGTTCTATCGCTATGCCGCACTACCTATCTCTTGTTGATCAAGCCTCCCAAACTGCCATGTCAGACTCTAACCTTTTCACCCTTCCTAGTAAACCATTTCTTGGCTATGTTACCACTTTGCTCAACCCCTCTTATAGCGTTGTTAGTTGCAGGTGAAGTCGAAGATTGCTCCATGATGGACAGGATTATGTCGGGATATCACAATATCTCTTATTTAATTAATGCATCTATATACTTGGTAAAGGGTGGAAGACTCGGCCTTATGCATGGTGTTTTGTTCCACTCTTGCCGCCTTAGTTTCTGTCATACCGGTGTTATGTTCCTTGATTTTGCGTTCCTTACGCGGCCGGGTGTATGGGACCCCCTTGACAGTTCGCTTTGAATAAAACTCCTCCAGCAAGGCCCAACCTTAGTTTTAACATTTGCCACCTAAGCCCTTTTCCCCTTGGGTTCCGCAGACTCAAGGGTCATCTTTATTTTACCCCCCGGGCCACTGCTCCTTTGAGTGTTGGTCCAAACTAGAGCACCATGCGGGACCGTCCCTTGGCAACTTGGGTTATGTTGGTACTTTTACGCTTAGCTTATCCGGTGTGCCCTGAGAACGAGATATGTGCAGCTCCTATCGGGATTTGTCAGCACAGTCGGGTGGTCTTGCTGGTCTTGTTTTACCATTGCCGAAATGTCTTGTAATCGGGATTCCGAGACTGATCGGGTCTTCCCGGGAGAAGGAATATCCTTCATTGGTCGTGAGAGCTTATAATGGGCTAAGTTGGGACACCCCTGCAGGGTTTAAACTTTCAAAAGCCGTGCCCGCGGTTATGTGGTAGATGGGAATTTGTTAATCTCTGGTTGTAGAGAACTTGACACCAGATTCGAATTAAAATACCCAACCGTGTATGTAACCGTGATGGTCTCTTTTCGAGTGGGTCGAGAAGTGAACACGGTTTGTGTTATGTTTGAACGCAAGTAGTTTCAGGATCACCCCTTTATCACTTCTAGCTTCTCGACCGTTGCTTTGCTTCTCTTCTCACTCTTATTTGCGTATGTTAGCAACCATATATGCTTAGTCGCTGCTGCAACCTCACCACTCATCCTTTCCATACCCATTAAGCTTTGCTAGTCTTGATACCCATGGTAATGGGATTGCTGAGTCTTCGTGGCTCACAGATTACTACAACAACAGTTGCAAGTACAGGTTTTGCGATGATCATGACACGAGAGCGATGTTACTTGTTTTGGAGTTCTTCTTCTGCTTCTTCTTTGATCAGGGGATAGGTTCCAGGTCGGCAGCCTGGGCTAGCAGGGTGGTTGTTGTTTGAGCTTCTGTTTGTGTTTCATCCGTAGTCGGATGTTGATCTTATGTATGATGTATTGTTCTACCCTTGCGGCATTTGTATGACTTGTATGTATCCCCATCTATTATGTAATGTTGATGTAATGATATCTGTCGTGGTTCTAAGTCTGACAGTAGAATAGGGGGGGTAGGAATGGAGAGGCAAGATCCTAGCTATGGAGTAGTTGTATACGCAAGAGATTTACGAGTCCAAGCCCTTCTCGGAGGAAGTAATAGCCCTACGTCTCGGATCCCGGAGGCGGTCGACTGGATTATATGCGTATGAGTTACAGGGGTGCGAACCCTTGACATTGAGGAGGGGGGTGGCTTATATAGAGTTCGCCAGACCCCTCCGGCCCTCAGTTATGTAGGGTTTAAAGTACATTAAGATCGGGGGTTACTGGTAACGCCCCACATAAAGTGCTATGATGACCATAAAAGCTACTTAATGACCGACCGTTTGTATGCAGACTGACTTTAGATCTCCTGGCGGTCGAGTGGTTGGCTTCATGGTCGAGTGTCTTCAAGTCCCTCGAGTGGAATACTTCTGAGTCGACTGACAAGTGGTTTCTTCTAGAGATGTCCTTGGGGAGGGTATCTTGGACAGGTCCATGACCCTACCCTAGGTACATGGCTTCATCATTAGCCTCGGAATGGATCGAGGTTTGAGTGGGGAAGGAGTTGAGAACTCTTCCAACCTACTTTTCGTGATATGAGTATGTCTTGTTTTGGATCAATGAACTTAGGTGACAACACCAACTTCTTTTTCAGTCGCCTTGATCCATTCTTTGCATTCATCGAGTGAATTTTCTTTGCTTGGAGAACTCCGAATGACAGAGCGGAGGAAATCTCTCGTCTGACAAGTTGTTCTATAGCTCGCGGATTTAGCGGGATTCTAATTTTGGGAAGCGCGCGGGGCAGAGGAGGCCGCGGTAATCAGACGAGATAAGGCAGGGACGCCTCGATCTCCGCGCCACCTTTTTCGGCACGTATCGCGCGCGCGACTGTTGCGAGATTTGATAGGATCGCCCGGGCCTACAAGTCAGTCACTCGGAAGTAACCTCATATAAGGCGTCAGACGGGGTTTTTTGAACAATGCACTCTCATTTCCTCCTCTCTTCCTCAGATTTATCTGCCACATTCGCTTCCGTCTTAGTGCCGCTGCCCCGTGCGCGTCTCACCGGCGACGATGGTGAAGGAGAAGACGGCGGCCCTGGAGCGGGCGAAGAAGGCGACGACGAAGGCGAAGGGAAGGGCGACCAGTCGGGGCGGATCTTCATCGAGGGTCGGCCTGCCGTAGGGCTGGATCCAGGGCGACTGGATCCGCTCGATGATTCATCAGGCGGACCTCGACGACCTGGCCAATGGAGGACCGATCCCCCATGGATCGGCACGGCTCCCGGGGAAGGAGTCTGAGCGGTAGCCTGAGGAGGGCGAGGTAGTTCTCTTGGCCACCCATGTCGACCGTGGGTTTTCTCTGCCGCCTCATCCTTTCTTTCGAGGATTTCTGAATTTCTTTGGGGTGCAACTCCACCACTTCACACCCAACACCATCGTGTACCTCGCTGCTTTCGTGTCTTTGTGCGAGAATTTCTTGGGTTGCCGGCCTCATTGGGGTCTTTTCAAGCACATTTTCACCTGTCGCTCCCAGACGGTGAAAAAGGCCAATCCGAGTGACGAGAGAACCCAAGTGATTGAGATGTGTGAAGGTCTTGGGGTTCAAATGAGGGGGAAAAGTGCCTTTCCGGCCATGGTCCTTCCTGACTCAGTCCGTGGATGGCAATCAACCTGGTTTTACTGCAAAGACCAGCCGATGCCAGGGCAGTCGACCGGACTCCCTCCTTTTTCTATGGACCGAGTGAGGAAGCCTTCCTCTTTGAAGGTGATCCTGGAGGAGAAGGTGTAGGTTAAGGTGCTGGTCGAGCGTGTAGTCCAGCTTATCCGTGACGGGGTGACCAACATGGATCTCTTGGAGGTCTTCCTCCGACGACGCATCCAGCCGCTTCAATATCGAGACCACCCGATATGGATGTATTCTGGCACTGAGGACACCACTCGGACCCACCCGGAGGAGGTCGAGGAAGCCACGCTGGAGAGGTGGCTGACGGCCATCACAGGAACAAAGACAACCACCGAGGAGCCAGGAGGATTCCTCCACTCGACCAATCATACAAAGTAGACAAGGTCCAATTCTGCATCTCCGACTGTGATCCTGTTTTCTTCACTCTGCTTTGCTTAAAATCAGTCGACTGACTTCCGTCTTGTTTGTTGTCTTCTAGGCCACTACTGATATGTACTTGATGCCCAACGGGGCGCAAGAACAGGTCGAGGAGGAGGAGGCGAGCGGAGGTGAAAGTCAGGAGGAGTGGCAATCTGATGGTGAGGGGGATGAAGATGACGACGGCTTAGGTGAAGAGGAGGAGGAGGTAGAGGAGGAGGAGGAAGAGGAGGAGGAAGTCGACCCTCCTTGTACGGAAAGGCGATCCAAGCTCACCCATGACCCCGCGGTCGAGCGTGGTAAAGCGACTGCGCCTGTTGGACAGTCGACGAAACACCCTCGGACGTCCTCTCCTGCACCGACTGAAAAAGCGCCGAAGCATCCCTGAGCGGCGTCATCAAAGCCGTCGAAGGCCCTGCCCAAGATGAGAATGGCCATTCCCACCATTTCCGGGTAACAGCAGAACTTGTGTTTTCTCGTTTAGCATGGATAGGCTCTTGGTCGACTCGTTGTCTACCGACTGATTTCTGAAATCTGCAGTGCTGCTACCTCCGAGACCTCAGCCAGGAACGAAGACCAAGAAATGGAAGATGCTGCGACCTCCAATCTTGGTATGATCTCTGTAGTTTCGCTTTTGGTCGATTGGATCTTCATTTTTAGTTTTGAATCTTTCCTGTAGCCCCACCTCATGTCATTGATCTCCCTGATGATGACGATGAGGCACCGCTGAGGCCGAGGAGGAATAAAAAGGCGCCTGCTGGCAAGACTGCTCAGGTTGCGTCATCACCTGAGATGCTGGTTCAGGAGGGTGGCAACGTCACTCGGACTTCCGTGTCCTTCGCTGTGCCGCTGACGAGTGCCCGACCTTCATCGTTGACATCTGATCCGCCTTCCCTTTTTGCCACACACCACGTCCCAGAGGACCAAGAGGGTGCTGCTAAGGAGGCTATACGCCAGGCGGGGGTCATGATGGAGCACGTGAAGGCGATCCGGGACGCCAGCCAAGCGACTTATGATGCAAGCTCAGCTCTTCAGAGCAACGTCCAGGTTAGTTGGTCACCCCTTGTTCTGCTAGGATATGGTATCTGAAAACTCTTCTTTCTGAAGACCTTTGTATCTGAACACCCACTGGGTGCGTCGATTGAATTTTTGGATTGGTGGGGGCACGCTGAGTGCACCCACTGGGTGTAGTCCCCGAGACTATGGTGGACTGCTGGTAGTCGACTGTAGTCTTTATACTTTGAATTTCTTCACTCTAACTTCTCCACTCGGTCTGGTCGAATGGAATCTTGGAACCAGTGGGGGCACGCTGAGTGCACCCATTGGGTGTAGTCCCCGAGACCATAGTCGACTGCTGGCAATCGACTAAGGTCTGAAGAACCTGTTTTTTTGTTCTCTTTTGGTCGACTGGTCGGACTGAGTCGGTAGAACCAGTGGGGGCACGCTGAGTGCACCCACTGGGTGTAGTCCCCGAGACTACTGTTGAATGTTTGATTCGGCTGTAGTCTTAGAAATGCTATGATTTTTCTCTTAGTCACTCGAAAGCAACCTGTCTTTGATGTCTGTCGACTGACCCTTCGCAGAAATCTTGCAAGCTTGTGGCTCGCTATACTGAATTGGAGAACAAACATATCCAGCTCGAACTTGACTTGAAGCTTGTCCAGGAGAACTTCACGAAGGCGAAGGATGAAGCAAAAGGTATGTTTGGTGAGAATCTTGACGACTGTCTTTACCTTTCTATCCATTCCTGATTCTGACCTCATTGTCACTTTGCAGATAAATTGAAGGAGGCTCTGAAGAAGAAGGACCACGACCTCGCTGAGGCGCAGAAGGCGGCTTTGGACAAAACGAAGCTTGCGGAAGAGAAACTGGCTTCTGTCGGTAAACTTGAAGAGGAGAACGTCAATCTGAAATCTGCTCTCGAGGCGGCCAACAAGGAGGTCAGCCGTCTGAAGAATGACAAGATAGCTCTGAGTGACAAAGCTAGTGAACTGGCAGGGAAGAAGAACGATCTGGAAGCTTATCTGGGAGGGCTCGCCAAGAAGTTATTCATCATGCTTGAAGGTAATCTTGTTTATCCGACTGGCTTATTATCGTCGACTCATCATAGAACTGTTGGCTTAACTTCGAGTTGTGTTTACAGAATTCTACCAAAACTTCGAGGAGGAGACCAGTCGACTGGAGACAAGCTTGGACCCCATCAACTCTCCTGTGAAGGATGAAGCTGCTATGAACGTGCTCCGATTGGAGTCTCGTGTTGCTGGAGTTGTTGACTACCTCGCTCGACTGAAGGTTGCGGTGTCACGACTCGACACGACACTCTAGCCAGGAGAGACGCTTCAAAATGACCTCGAGTCTTTAATGACTCGACTGAATGACGTTCCAGGTCAAGTGCAAGAATGGAAAAAATCTTCTGCCAGGTGTGGTGCTGACGTTGCTCTATCCCTGGTCCGTGTTCACTGCAAGGACGCGCGAGAGGACAAGCTGGCGTCCATCAAAGTGGCCAATACCAAGAAGCATGACTTCCAATCTTTCATGGAGACCTTCATTGCTGCTGCCACTCGGATTGCTGATGGAATCGACCTGGACCAGTTTGTCGCGCCCTCCAGTCCTCCACCTGAGGAGTAAGAAAAACTTTTATGCCTCACCTTAAATTTGCCTTGGAATGCCGAGTGGTTTTGTAACCGATAAACTTTTACAGGCTTGACACCTGAGCACTTCTGAATCCGTTATCTGAACTTTGCTTATCGTTGAATATGCTTGCATTTGCCTTCGAGCAAACTTTGTTCTTCACTCGGAATATACTTTAATGCTTGAGACGTAGCTCTGAGGTGGAAAGTCCAGTCGACCTGCACTTCATCGCTCTTGCAGGTAGGGATGGAGCACGGATTGCAGTCGACCTGCGTCCTTGCGGATCAGGATGGAACGCACATTGTATTTGTGGCGTAGCTCAAAAGGAGAAGGTAGCAGTCGACCTGCACCTCGTCATCCTTGCAGAGTGCACATTGTATTTGTGGCGTAGCTCGGAAGGAGAAGGTAGCAGTCGACGTGCACCTCGTCGCCCTTGCAGAGCGCACATTGTATTTGTGGCGTAGCTCAGAAGGAGAAGGTAGCAGTCGACCTGCACCTCATCATCCTTGCAGAGCGCACGTTGTATTTGTGGCGTAGCTCCGAAGGAGAAGATAGCAGTCGACCTGCACCTCGTCATCCTTGCGGATCGGAATGGATTAAGTACTTAGGCGAGTACTGGACTGCAGCTAAGCCCCTGAGTGGGAGGATTGCTCTCCACTCGGTAGGATTTTCAAATACTTAGGCGAGTACTAGACTGCAGCTAAGCCCCCGAGTGGGAGGATTGCTCTCCACTCGGTAGGATTTTCAAGTACTTAGGCAAGTACTGGACTGTAGCTAAGCCCCCCGAGTGGGAGTTGCTCTCCACTCGGTGGGAATTTCAAATACTTAGGCGAGTACTGGACTGCAGCTAAGCCCCCGAGTGGGAGGACTGCTCTCCACTCGGTAGG
>NC_041387.1:234557028-234577999 GCF_002162155.2 Triticum dicoccoides | reverse complement strand
ACTCCTCTCCACTCGGTAGGATTTTCAAATACTTAGGCGAGTACTGGACTGCAGCTAAGCCCCCGAGTGGGAGGATTGCTCTCCACTCGGTGGGATTTTCAAATACTTAGGTGAGTACTGGACTGCAGCTAAGCCCCCGAGTGGGAGGACTGCTCTCCACTCGGTAGGATTTTCAAATACTTAGGCGAGTACTGGACTACAGCTAAGCCTCCGAGTGGGAGGGTGGCTCACCACTCGGTAGGATTTTTTTTAAACTTAGGCGAGTACTGGGACTGCAGCTAAGCCTTCGAGTGGGAGGCTGGCTCACCACCCGGTAGGATTTTTAAGTACTTAGGCAAAACAGATTCGCACCTAAGCCCCTGAGTGGAAGGCTGGCTCACCACTCGGTAGGGATTTTTTTACAAACTTAGGCGAAACAGATTCGCAGCTAAGCCACCCACTCGGGGATTTCTCACGTAAACAAAAGTAACAACAATCACTGGGAAAATTATAACACTCTTGTCTTTGATAAATAAACTACAGAGGTACTTTTATTACATCTCATCCGAGTGAGTACTTAAGTATAAAAGGGGCGGAGCAGCTCCGCGTTCCAAGCTCGTGGCTTGTCAATCTGGCGACCGACATTGTAAAGACGGTACGCTCCATTGTGGAGAACCTTGGTGACGATGAAGGGGCCTTCCCAAGTAGGAGCAAGCTTGTGTGGCTTCTGTTGATCCACTCGGAGGACCAAATCTTCTTCTTGGAAGGCTTGACTCTTCACGTTTCTGGCATGGAATCGACGCGAGTCCTGATGATAGATAGTCGACCGGATCATGGCCATATCTCTTTCTTTTCTAGAAGGTCGACTGCGTCCTGCCGGGCTTGTTCCGCTTCATCTTTAGTGTAGAGCTCGACTCGGGGTGCATTGTGAAGTAGGTCACTCGACAGAACTGCTTCGGCTCCATAGACCAGAAAGAATGGAGTTCGTCCAGTCGACCGATTAGGTGTGGTCCTTAATCCCCAAAGAACTGATGGAAGTTCGTCGACCCATGCGCCTGCTGCATGCTTGAGGTCACACATCAACCGGGGTTTCAGTCCTTTGAGAATTATGCCGTTTGCTCTTTCTGCTTGTCCATTCGACTGGGGGTGAGCGATAGAAACATAGTCGACTCGCGTGCCTTGAGAAGCGCAAAAAGCTCTGAATTCGTTGGAATCGAAGTTTGACCCATTATCAGTGATGATGCTGTGCGGAACTCCATATCTGAATACCAACTCTCTGATGAAGCTGATAGCAGTGCCGGCATCAAGGTTCTTGATAGGTTTAGCTTCAATCCACTTAGTGAACTTGTCGACTGCCACCAGTACATGGGTGAAGCCGCTCCTGCCAGGTCTCAGTGGTCCAACCATATCCAATCCCCAAACAGCGAAGGGCCAGATGAGTGGAATGGTCTTCAAGGCTGAGGCGGGTTTGTGTGACATATTGGAATAGAACTGACATCCTTCACACTTGTCGACTATTTCCTTCGCCATTTCATTTGCTCTTGGCCAGTAAAATCCCGCTCGGTATGCTTTAACCACAATGGTCCGAGAGGACGCATGATGACCACAGGTCCCCGAGTGGATATTGTCAAGAATTATCTGACCTTCTTCTGGTGTTATACATTTCTGGCTGACTCCAGTCGCGCTTTCTCTTTACAACTGTCCCTTGATCACAGTAAAGGCCTTGGATTGGCGGACGATCTGTCGAGCCTCTTCTTTGTTCTCTGGGAGCTCTTTCCTTAGGATATACGCGATGTACGGCACTGTCCAGTCGGGAGTGATGACCAAAACTTCCATGATCAGGTCGACCACAGCTGGGACCTCAACTTCAGTCTGATCAGTGACACTTTTTGGCTGCGGGGCTTCTTCGGTGAAAGGATCCTCTTGAACTGATGGTGTGTGGATGTGCTCCAAAAACACATTACTGGGAATGGCTTCTCTCTTGGACCCTATTTTTGCCAAATCATCAACAGCTTGATTTTTCAGTCGGGGTATATGATGAAGCTCTAACCCCTTAAATTTCTTCTCTAGCTTTCTCACTGCATTGCAGTAACCAGTCATGGCTGGACTTCTGACGTCCCTCTCCTTCATCACCTGATTAACCACCAAATCTGAGTCACCGTAGACCATGAGGCGACGTACGCCGAGTGAAATGGCCATACGCAACCCATACAAAAGTGCTTCGTATTCTGCTTCATTATTGGAGGAATCAAAGTGGATCTGGAGCACATATCTGAGCTTATCTCCTCGGGGGGAAACCAACACTACCCCAGCACCGGAACCATTCAGCATCTTAGAACCATCAAAGAACATGGTCCAGTGCTCCGAGTGAACTTGAGTCGTTAGTTGCTGTTCAATCCACTCGGCGATGAAATCTGCTACTGCTTGGGACTTGATGGCTTTCTTTGCCTCAAACTTGATATCAAGGGGAAGGAGTTCAATCACCCATTTTGCCACTCGACCAGTTGCATCTCTATTGTGCAGAATCTCTGACAATGGGGCGTCGTTGATGACTGTAATGGAATGGTCAGAGAAGTAATGAGCAACCTTCTTCGTGGTCATATAAATCCCATATACAAGCTTCTGATAATGAGGGTATCTTTGCTTTGATGGGGTCAACACTTCAGAAAGATAATATACTAGGAGCTGAACTTTGAAGGCTTTTCCTTCTTCTTCCCGCTTGACCGTAAGTACTGTACTGACGACTTGTCCTGTGGCCGCAATGTAAAGCAGCAAAGGCTCTTTGCTGATTGGGGTAGCAAGCACCGACTGGGTGGAGAGCAGAGCTTTTAGCTCTGCAAACGCTGCATCAGCTTCAGGAGTCTACTGGAACTTGTCTGACTTCTTCATCAGTCGGTATAGAGGCAATGCCTTTTCACCGAGACGAGAGATGAATCGACTTAAAGCGGCCAAGCATCCAGTAAGCTTCTGGACATTGTGCACATGCACAGGGCGTTTCATTCGGAGTATAGTATCAACTTTTTCCGTGTTGGCGTTGATTCCTCGTTCGGAAACGAGAAAAGCAAGTAACTTTCTGCCAGGAACTCCGAATGTGCACTTTGATGGATTTAGCTTGATATCATACCTCCTGAGATTGGCAAATGTTTCAGCAAGGTCAGTCAATAGGTCGGAACCCTTCCGTGATTTGACCACAATATCATCCATGTATGCTTCCACATTCCGACTGATTTGAGTGAGCAAACAGTTCTGAATCATCCTCATGAACGTGGCTCCGGCATTCTTGAGGCCGAATGGCATGGTGACATAACAGAAGCATCCGAATGGAGTGATGAAAGCTGTTTGGATCTCGTCGGGTCCATACAGACAAATCTGATGGTAACCGGAATAGGTGTCTAAAAAAGACAGGCGCTCACATCCCGCAGTTGAGTCGACTATTTGGTCGATGCGGGGGAGAGGAAAATGATCTTTCGGGCAGGCCCGATTGATATGTTTGAAGTCAATGCACATGCGAAGTGACTTGTCCTTCTTTGGGACCATGACAACGTTGGCGAGCCACTCAGAGTGGTAAATCTCTCGGATAAACTCTGCTGCTAAGAGCCGAGCCACCTCCTCGCCAATGGCCTTTCTCTTCTGGACGGCGGACCATCGAAGATGTTCCTTGACAGGTTTCACTTTTGAGTCGACTCGTAGACGATGCTCAGCCAGCCCCCTGGGAACACCCGGCATGTCTGAAGGCTTCCATGCGAAGATGTCCCAGTTCTCACGGAGGAACTGGATGAGTGCTTCTTCCTATTTGAAGCCGAGTGTTTTAGAAATATGGGTCGGAGCATCACTGGGGTCAGTCGGGTGAATTTGAATCGGCTTGGTCTCACCGGACGACTGAAACGCTGATTCCGTAGCAGGCTTCTTGGCTCGCAACAAGTCACTGGCTGAGCCCTCCAACATAAGAGGCAGATGTTTCATGGCCACCTCATCATTGCCATCGCCAATCTGAACAGCCACTCGGTAGTCCTCAAGCCAAGTATTAGGCTTGGACTCACCAGTGAACTTACTGACTCCAGTCGCCAACCTGAAGTTGGGAGGAATCACCGCGGCCCTGATGGCTCTGCTAAAACACTCTGGTCCTGAGACGTGTACTCTGCTGCTGGTGGGCACATCTCTGTCATGGCCTTCTCGGTGAGCTCTGTTCCTGTCGACCAAACCTTGAACGATAATGGATCTTGCATCAAAGCCTGGTTCCCTGGGGTCGACTGGAATCCTTCGCCCAACACTGTGATGGCGTCTGTCATCCTGCTGTCGAGGCACGTACGACCCACCCCTTGGGGGAGGAGTGGGCACTCGATGTCGATCATCACGATCGAATCGGTCATCATACTGATCACGCCGGCCTCCACGTCCCTCACGCCTCGGGGGCGATCTTGGGCTATGGGCCGACTGGACTGTATTCGCAGCGACGGATCTGCTGTGAATCCTATTCCGTGACTGCGATATAGCTGAATTTTGATCACCTGCCGCCCGGAGTAAATCTCTGATCTGTAGCAAGCCTCTGCCAGCCTCCGACTAGGAAGGTTGAATTGACTCTGCTATACGGACTGCAGCTGCTAGATTCTGAATCGGAGTTCGATATACCTGAGTCGATGGTGGAAAGAGTTGACGTCGACTGGAGTCTGGAACCCGTTGCCGCGCACGCTCGTCGAGTGCTCGCTGGAGGTTCTCCAGTCGAGTGCTCTCAGCCAAGTTGGCCAAACGCGCGTCCTCTAAGGCACGAGCCTCGGGTTTTTTTCCAATGATAGGAGTATGCAGCGCATCCATGTTCCGACGGCGAAGTTCTTCCCTTTGTAGTGACGTGAGGGGCTCAAGCTGATATTCTTTGTGGGCGTGCACCAGATCGCCTCCGCCATCGACTCCGTCGATGCAGGGAAAACCGGGAGGACTGCGTGGTCCATTGACCATCAAAACCTCCACCGCTGGATCACTGCTGTCGCACTCGGATGCAGTCTCTACAGAGCCAGTCGACAGGTCGAACAGGCCGTAGAGAGATTCGTCAGGCTCGATCGCCGCGACTTGGGGAGTGGCCGACTGGCGAGCCACCGCGTGCCTCACCCACCGCTGAAGCCTCGACTGACCGGAGCACTTGCGCCGGTAGGAGACAGGGAGGGAGGACGACACAGGGGTCGACCGATACTGGGTCGACGATTGCCGCATGAGGACGCCGCGGACACACGCGCGAAAGTGCGTCGCCCCGCGGACGGGGAGCGCGTTGATGTCAAGTGGAGCCTCCTGAAGCCAAGCGGAGTCGTCGGCGATGAACGTGAGCGCGCCGAGACGGATCTCGTGGCCCTCAACCAAACTCCGCCTGAAACCATGATGAAGGAGATCGGAACAATTGCAACTTCTCCAATAAGTTGCTAAGACACCTGCCCCATGGTGGGCGCCAACTTTCGTGGTTCTAAGTCTGATAGTAGAATAGGGGGGTTGGAATGGAGAGGCAAGATCCTAGCTATGGAGTAGTTGTATACGCAAGAGATTTACAAGTTCAGGCCCTTCTCGGAGGAAGTAATAGCCTACGTCTCGGAGCCCGGAGGCGGTCGACTGGATTATATGCGTATGAGTTACGGGGGTGCGAACCCTTGACACTGAGGAGGGGGGGTGGCTTATATAGAGTTCGCCAGACCCCTCCGGCCCTTAGTTATGTAGGGTTTAAAGTACATTAAGATCGGGGGTTACTGGTAACGCCCCACATAAAGTGCTATGATGACCATAAAAGCTACTTAATGACCGACCGTTTGTATGCAGACTGACTTTAGATCTCTTGGCGGTCGAGTGGTTGGCTTCATGGTCGAGTGTCTTCAAGTCCGTCGAGTGGAATACTTCAGAGTCGACTGACAAGTGGTTTCTTCTAGAGATGTCCTTGGGGAGGGTATCTTGGACAGGTCCATGACCCTACCCTAGGTACATGGCTTCATCAATATCCACCTTGCAAAAGCGTATCAATATGCGGTTCTATCCTTGGTGGGACCTTCGAGTCTCTTTAGGATAGTATCGCATATTGGGCGTGACAGGCGCCGCCCCCCTTCCCTAGTCCAATTCAGACCCAAGGGGGAGGGGGCGCGCGGCCTGCCCTGGCCGCCCCTCTCTCTCTCCACCAAGGCCCAATGTGGCCCATTAGTTGCTCGGGGGGTTCCGGTAACCCCTCCGGCACTCCGGTTTTACCCAAAACTTTCCGGAACACTTCCGGTGTCCGAATATAGCCGTCCAATATATCAATCTTTATGTCTCGACCATTTGGAGACTCCTTGTCATGTCGGTGATCTCATCCGAGACTCCAAACAAACCTCGGTCATCAAAAACACATAACTCATAATACATGTCATCATCGAACGTTAAGCATGCGGACCCTACGGGTTCGAGAACTATGTAGACAGGCTCCTACATATTCTACGAAGATCTTTATCGGTCAAACCGCATAACAACATACGTTGTTCCCTTTGTCATCGGTATATTACTTGCCCAAGATTCGAATGTCGGTATCATCATACCTAGTTCAATCTCATTACCCGCAAGTCTCTTTAGTCGTTCCGTAATACTTCATCCTGCAACTAACAATGCTTGCAAGGCTTATAGTCATGAGCATTACCTAAAGGGCCGAGAGATACCTCTCCGAAACACGGAGTGACAAATCCTAATCTCGATCTATGCCAACCCAACAAACACATTTGGAGACACCTATAGAGCACCTTTATAATCACCCATTTACGTTGTGACGTTTGGTAGCACACAAAGTGTTCCTCCGGTATTCAGGAGTTGCATAATCTCATAGTCCGAGGAACATGTATAAGTCATGAAGAAAGCAGTAGCAATGAAACTGTAACGATCATAATGCTAAGCTAACGGATGGGTCATGTCCATCACATCATTATCCTAATGATGTGATCCCATTTATCAAATGACAACACATGTCTATGGTTAGGAAACATAACCATCTTTGATCAACGAGCTAGTCAAGTAGACACTGGTACGCGTCGGTGCTATACAAACTGTTTAAAACCCCTTTCCGCGACGGCATTTGGAACCGCCATAGTGTGGGTGATTAGGGGGTCCTTCCCACACGACCCAGGAACCGTCGGGGATAGGGACCCTATAGTACTCTTTTTCATTTGTGGTCGCATTGCCATCGCAGTCGGTATTCTGTGGTGCTACGTTTACGATGCCCGACCCATCACAAACGATTCACTATTATAGAACGTGTATGATAAGCATACAATCACACACATTCTCTTGCCACAAACCGTATGCGATAACTAATTAAGAAGATTAGCTAATCGTCGTATGAGTGTCGGATAGGATTACGAAACGTCGGACCATCGTAACATCGTCGTACATGACAACTGTCGCACACGCTATTCTGTGGTGCAACGTTTACGATGCATACTTCATCAGAAACAGTTCATGGTTGCGAATCGTGTACGATAAGGCAACTATCACAAATGGTTAGTTTGCCAGCACCGTTTGTGATACTGTCTGACATCTCACACACTTTGCAAAAGGCAACTGTGTGCACGCTTGCACACGTTTCCTCTCTGTGAACCGTCTCGGATTATGGTGTATATCGCAAACGTTTGTATTTTACCAACCATGTGTGCCGTAACAACCTGGAGAGCATAATTTCACCGTAATTTAATTGCTGCTATATCAAATTGAAATTGAAATTCAATGTATGCTATAGCTTTATTCATATCCATCAGGTGCAAACAACCAATGAATTATTCGATTCATAGGTACACATCAAGAATTACATAAGAACCAAATAAAGAATGATCAACCACAGTTGTATACTTGTATTATTAAAGACGGTAAAGAAAGAGGCGAAATACATTCTGGCTGCTGAACAAGGTGAAGCGAAATGCCCATATTGTGCCCTCCTCCATGCAGAAGGCACGCATGACTCTAGTCCACCCCTCTATGATCGCCGACCGCCCACCCTTCACGGTCTTCATGGAAACATCTAGATAATCATCGTGTCCTGGTAGAAATACTTTAACCTTTGCATGCCCACCAATCATGTAGTTTGAGAGGTAATCTTTAGTAAACTGCTTTGGGAACCACTGCAAAGGAAAAAGATTCAGACATTGTCATCTAACACAACTCATTATGGGCAGTAAAAAGAAGGCTGCAGAGTTCTTACTTACCATCCCGCAGTTCGCTGTTGTATTGGATAAAGTGTACACAAATAGTTTAATTGCCATCTTTTGACCCATTTTACTAACAATCTTTATCAGAATGGGTCGATGCGCGGATCTTTACCAATGACATATGTACCTAAAAGCACCAAGTTAATATTAGAAGATAAACACCAATTGCACAATGATGTAGTACAACACTCTTATATAATATCTTATAACATCCAATATACTCACATATTAGATGAATTAACATCTTATATTATGGGCCGGAAGGAGTTTATTGCATTCTTACAAATTATCAGCTGATTAACTGCTGCTGTATCCATGGGTTAGAGTTAGTTTGAGCTAGTTCGGGCTCAAATAGCCCTAAAGTATATCTAAACATGAGGGCTAGTTTGAGCTAGTTGCATCTATAACCCACCCAAAAAACTATCCAACCCAAGAGGTGCTAATTGGAGCTAGTTCTCCTAGTGCATTTATTGTCAATCTAAGTATCTAATCCTGTCATCCAGACACCTCTTCGGATGGAGTTAGTTCAGGGTTAGTCATGAGCTAGAAACTAACTCTAACCTCTAAGATAAGTTGAGTATCCAAATAGGGCTGTGTTATTGTTGTTGTTGTTGTTGTTGTTGTTGTTGCTGCTGCTCTTCTATGTGTATCTAGACATCATCAGAACATTAAGGTAACACTCTTCCTTGTTGCTATGTAGCCTAGGATTGCATATGTAGACATTAAGTACAGTGCATGTTGCTATGTAGCCTCAGATATATTACATATGGCCCTAGTGAACCTAAGGATAAATGGGTTGCATATATATTCAGTTAAAAGTCAGATTCACCGATTAGTCCCTTATCAGCCCCCGGCCTATATGGTACTAGCTACCGATATCCTGAACAGTGAGCATATATAAGCCATGGGATGAAACTAACCTCGATGGAAAACAACAGTCGTTCCCAAAATTGTCCTGTGCAGGGACATTGAGAAGCATGTTAAGCACAACAGGCTAAACATCAACCAAAATTATCCATGACAGGCAAAATAATCTCCAAAAGATAGCTTCAGTGTACAAGTTTAAGCATGCTAGTAAAGAAAAACAAGTGAAAAGGTGTGTTAACTGCAACAGGCCTAACATTTAACAACAAGCAAACGCAGTCATTCAAACTGGTATTGTGCCGGTCTAAGTACACTAGTTATTGTTAAATAAAAATGGAAAGGCGTGTTTAACTACAAGATGCAGCAACCAAATGTAGTCATTCATGCCATGTTTGTTTCAGCTTCGCTTGGATTTTAATCACCTATGAATTCGCTTCAGTGGTGAAGCTATTTCTGCAAACCAGCTTCACCACCGTAGTACACTTTGAGGTGCTTCAGGAAATTGCACTAAAAATGACCCAAATCCAGATTCAGCTTCACTGGCAGAGCTGATTCCAAATAGCTGTTTGTTTCAGATTCCAGATTTAGCTTCACTCGCAAAGCCGAATCTAGTCCCAGAATCCAAAACAAACAAGGCCATAGTGGTATTGTTGAAATTGGTACTAATGAAATTGAACTGCATAGTTCATAGTTGCACATATAGAACATCACGTTGTGAATAATCGGAATAAACAAGGCATACTATGAACAACCAAAGATAGCATTTGAAACTGGACATATGCTAATTACAAACAACAGAACAATCAAAAAACTTTAAAAGAGGCATATGCTAGCTATAACAGGCTTAACAACAAGCAAATATATGCATTCCCATCGGTATGTTTAAAAATGGATTGATGAAATATAGTGCACAGTAAATAATTTCACATACAGAGCATTGCATTGTGAACAACTGAAATAAACAAGGCATACTGCAAACAACCCGATATAGCAATTAAAACTGGACATATTTGATGAACCACAAGTATAGGGGATCTATCGTAGTCCTTTCGAGAAGTAAGAGTGTCGAACCCAACGAGGAGCAGAAGGAAATGACAAGCGGTTTTCAGTAAGGTATTCTCTGCAAGCATTGAAATTGTAGGTAACAGATAGTTTTGTGATAAGATAATTTGTAACGGGTAACAAGCAATGAAAGTAAATAAAGTACAGCAAGGTGGCCCAATCCTTTTTGTAGCAAAGGACAAGCCTGGACAATTTCTTATAATGAGAAAAGCGCTCCCGAGGACACATGGGAATTATCGTCAAGCTAGTTTTCATCACGCTCATATGATTCGCGTTCGGTACTTTGATAATTTGATATGTGTGTGGACCGGTGCTTGGGTACTGCCCTTTCTTGGACAAGCATCCCACTTATGATTAATCCCTATTGCAAGCATCCACAACTACAAAAGAAGTATTAAGGTAAACCTAACCATAGCATGAAACTAGTGGATCCAAATCAGCCCCTTACGAAGCAATGCATAAACTAGGGTTTAAGCTTCTGTCACTCTAGCAACCCATCATCTACTTATTACTTCCCAATGCCTTCCTCTAGGCCCAAATAATGGTGAAGTGTCATGTAGTCGACGTTCACATAACACCACTAGAGGAGAGACAACATACATCTCATCAAAATATCAAACGGATACCAAATTCACATGACTACTAATAGCAAGACTTCACCCATGTCCTCAGGAACAAACATAACTACTCACAAAGCATATTCATGTTCATGATCAGAGGAGTACTGATATGCATTAAGGATCTGAAGATATGATCTTCCACCAAGTAAACCAATTACCATCAACTACAAGGAGTAATCAACACTACTAGCAACCCACAGGTACCAATTTGTGGTTTTGATACAAGATTGGATACAAGAGATGAACTAGGGTTTTGAGAGGAGATGGTGCTGGTGAAGATGTTGATGGAGATTGACCCCCTCTCGATGAGAGGATCATTGGTGATGACGATGGTGATGATTTCCCCCTCCCGGAGGGAAGTTTCCCCGGTAGAACAGCTCCGCCGGAGCCCTAGATTGGTTTCGCCAAGGTTCCGCCTCGTGGCGGCGGAGTTTCGTCCCGTAAGCTTGCTTATGATTTTTTCCAGGATAAAAGCCTTCATATAGCAGAAGATGGGCACCGGAGGGCCAACAGGGAGCCCAGGAGACAGGGGGTGCGCCCGGTAGGGGTGGGCGCGCCCCCACCCTCCTGACCATGGTGTGGGCCCCCTCTGGTATTTTCTTCTCTCAATAATTCTTATTAATTCCAAAAGTGACTTTCGTGGAGTTTCAGGATTTTTGGAGCTGTGCAGAATAGTTTCCAATATTTGCTCCTTTTCCAGCCAGAATTCCAGCTGCCGTCATTCCCCCTCTTCATGATAAACCTTGTAAAATAAGAGAGAATAGCCATAAGTATCGTGACATAACGTGTAATAACAGCCCATAATGCAATAAATATTGATATAAAAGCATGATGCAAAATGGACGTATCAACTCCCCGAAGCTTATACCTCGCTTGTCCTCAAGCGGAAGCTGAAATCAAAAAATATGTCCACATGTTTAGAGATAGAGGTGTCGTTAAAAATAAAATACGGACATGAAGGCATCATGATCATTCTTATAATAGCAACATATAAGGATTTTGTCATATGATTTCTTATGCTCAAGTAACAATCTATTCACAATGTCAAGTATGGTTCATAAACTTTATTGAGAACTAGCAAACTATAATCTCACTCATTGAAGCAATTGCAATTTATCATAACATCAGAAAGAGTCAAGAGTAGAGCTTTTCAGCAAGTCCACATACTCAACTATCATATAGTCTTCTACAGTTGCTAACACTCACACAATACTTATGGTTATGGAGTTTTAATCGGACACTGAGAAAGATAGGGGCTTATTGTTTCGCCTCCCAACATATTCACCTTTGGGTGATGTCAACAATAATAGTTCATGCTAACTTACATCCAATTGGATATATATATATATATCAGGATCTTTCCAACACGAGGTGCTTGCCAAAGGATAAAATGAAAAAGGGAAAGGTGAAAATCACCTTAACTCTTGCATAAAAGTAAAAGATAGGCCCTTTGCAGAGGGAAGCAGGGATTTGCAGAGGTGCCAGAGCTCAATTTTGAAATAGAGATAAATAATTTTGAGAGGTATGATCTCATTGTCAACATAACAACCAAGAGTTCCCAATATCTTCCATACTACATACATTATAGGCGGTTCCCAAACAGAATGGTAAAAGTTTTTACTCCCCCTCCACCAACAATCATCAATCCATGGCTTGCCCGAAACAACGGGTGCCTCTTGCATATATATCCAATATCAGGATCCTTCGCAGAGGGAAGCAGAGGTTGTCATGTGCTTTTAGGGTTGGATGCACAAAATCTTAATGCAAAAGAACGTCACTTTATATTGCCACTTGTGATATGAACCTTTATTATGCAGTCCGTCGCTTTCATTACTTCCATATCACACGGTCATATAAAGCTTATTTTCTCCGCACTAATAAGTCATACATATTTAGAGAGCAGTTTTTATTGCTTGCAGCAAGACAACTTACTTGAAGGATCTTACTCAGTCCATAGGTAGGTATGGTGGACTCTCATGGCAAAACTGGGTTTAAGGATATTTGGAAGCACAAGTAGTATCTCTACTTGGTGCAAGGAGTTTTTGCTAGCATGAGGGGGAAAGGCAAGCTCAACATGTTCGGAAGATCCATGACAATATACTTTAACTGAGATGTGAGAAAACATAAACCATTACGTTGTCTTCCTTGTCCAACATCAACTCTTTAGCATGTCATACTTAATGAGTGCCCACAATCATAAAAGATGTCCAAGATAGTATATTTACATGTGAAAACCTCTCTTTCTTTATTACTTCCTATTAATTGGAACGATGACCAAAACTACGTTTGTCAACTCTCAACAACTTTTATGCCTCATACTCTCTATATGTGAAGTCATTACTATCCATAAGATCACTATGAACTCTTTTTATTCTTTTTATTCTTTCTACTTTCTCAAGATCATAGGAAGATAGCAAAGCCCTTAACTCAACACTGATCTTTATTTTAGATAGCTCACAGACTCGATTACATAGAGAGATCACAAAGCAAAACTAAAAACTAATTCATACCAAAAATTCATTCTACTAGATTAAGGTACTACTAAAAGGATCGAACTAAGAAAAACGGTAAAGATAGGAGTGTGATGGTGATACGATACCGGGGCACCTCCCCCAAGCTTGGCAGTTGCCAAGGGGAGTGCCCATACCCATGTGATTATGTCCTCGGAGGTGATGAAGGTGGTGATGATGACGGTGGATAATCGCACATCGAGCGTGAAAGCTCCTCCAACTTGCGGATAATGCCCTTGAGTCCGGCGATATGATGCTTCAACAAAATATTCTCCTGTGTGAGATACTTGTTCTATATACGAGCTAACTCAATCATCTTGAAAGCTTCAATCTCAGTTGGAGTAAAGAGGTTAGGTAAAGGTTGAGGGATGTTTTCTTCTTTCCACCGTCGGAGCTTGATCCTCCATGGCCTTCTTGATCCCTTCATCTTTGCTGATCTCCTTAGGTTCTTCTCTTTTCAGCTCTTTCTTCAATAGCCAAGCATCCTTGTCTTCATTGTTGAAGGAGGGTGACGTCATGATGCTCTAGATCTGTCAGAAAAATAGCTCAAAACGAAAATAGAGGATATTTACGTGATACGGTGGTCAAAACCTTTGGGAGATTATATAATGAATTTTTACCGACCAAAATACGTAATGTGCAATAAAACGGAGTCCGGGAGGCACACGAGGTGCCCACAAGACAGGGGGGCACGCCCAGTACGGGTGGGCGCGCCCTCCACCCTCGTGGAGGCCTCGTGTCCTTCCCGGATTACTTCTTGCTTCCTAAAATTCTTAAATATTCCAAAATGGAGAAAAATTGCCATTAGAATTGTTTTGGAGTCGGTTTACTTACCGTACCACATACCTATTCCTTTTCGGAGTCTGAAACAATCTGGAAAGTGTCCCTTATGTATTCCTCCGGGGTTACGGTTTCAATAATATTAGTTTCAACATTGATAGGATTACCTGAGATATAATGTTTAATTCTTTGACCGTTCACCACCCTCGGACTTGTGCCTTCGAAGTTGTTGATTTTTATGTCACTAGAATGATAGACCTCCTCGATAACGTAAGGACCTTCCCATTTAGGGAGAAGTTTTCCTGCAAAAAATCTTAAACGAGAGTTGAATAGCAACACATAATCACCTACGTTAAATTCTCGCTTCTGTATCCTTTTGTCATGCCATCTTTTAACTTTTTCTTTGAACAGCTTGGCATTCTCATAGGCTTGGGTTCTCCATTCATCAAGTGAGCTAATATCAAATAACCTCTTCTCACTGGCAAGTTTGAAGTCATAATTGAGCTCTTTAATAGCCCAATATGCTTTATGTTCAAGTTCTAGAGGTAAGTGACATGCTTTTCCATAAACCATCTTATACGGAGACATACCCATAGGATTTTTATATGCAGTTCTATAGGCCCATAATGCATCATCAAGTTTCTTGGACCAATTCTTCCTAGATCTATTGACAGTCTTTTGCAAAATTAATTTGAGCTCTCTGTTGCTCAATTCTACTTGACCACTAGACTGTGGGTGATAAGGAGATGCAATTCTATGATTAACATCATACTTAGCAAGCATCTCACGGAAAGCACCATGAATAAAATGTGAACCACCATCAGTCATAAGATATCTAGGGACTCCAAACCTCAGAAAAATAACTTCTTTAAGCATCTTAATAGAGGTGTTATGATCAGCACTACTAGTTGGAATAGCTTCTACCCACTTAGTAACGTAATCAACAGCAACTAAAATATGTGTGTATCCGTTAGAGGGAGGAAAAGGTCCCATATAATCAAAGCCCCAAACATCAAATGGTTCAATAACAAGAGAATAGTTCATAGGCATTTCTTGACGTCTACTAATATTACCAATTCTTTGACATTCATCACAAGACAAGACAAACATACGAGCATCTTTGAAGAGAGTAGGCCAATAAAAACTGGATTGCAATACCTTATGTGCAGTTCTATCTCCAGCGTGGTGTCCTCCATATGGTTCAGAGTGACACTTGCGTAGGATCTGTTCCTGTTCACGCTCAGGTACACAACGTCTAATAACACCATCTACTCCTTTATAAAGGTGTGGGTCATCCGAGAAGTAATGTCTTAAATCATAAAAGAACCTTTTCTTTTGCTGGTATGTGAAACTAGGTGGTATAAATTTAGCAACAATGTAATTAGCATAATCAGCATACCATGGAGCAGTACGAGAAGCATTAATGACCGCTAATTTTTCATCAGGAAAGCTATCATCAATAGGTAGTGGGTCATCAAGAACATTCTCTAACCTAGACAAGTTGTCTGCAACGGGGTTCTCAGCTCCCTTTCTATCAATAATATGCAAATCAAATTCTTGGAGCAAGAGAACCCACCTAATAAGTCTAGGCTTAGCATCTTTCTTTTCTATAAGATATTTAATAACAACATGATCAGTGTGAATAGTAACTTTAGAATCAACAGTATAAGGTCTGAACTTATCACATGCAAATACAACTGCTAAGAGCTCTTTTTCAGTAGTAGCATAATTACTCTGGGCAGTAGCAAGAGTTTTACTAGCATATTGGATAACATTCAATTTCTTATCAACTCTTTGCCCTAGAACATCACCTACAGCATAATCACTAGCATCACACATAATTTCAAAGGGTAAATTCCAATCAGGTGGCTGAACAATAGCTGCAGTAATCAAAGCTTTCTTAAGTATTTCAAATGCTTCTACACAATCATCATCAAAGACAAAAGGAATATCTTTTTGCAATAAATTAGTCATAGGCCTAGAGATTTTAGAAAAATCCTTAATGAACCTCCTATAAAAACCGGCACGACCAAGGAAACTTCTTATACCTTTTATGTCCTTGGGACATGGCATCTTTTCAATAGCATCAACTTTAGCTCTATCAACTTCAATACCTCTCTCAGAAATCTTATGCCCCAAGACAATGCCTTCATTAACCATAAAGTGGCACTTTTCCCAATTCAAGACAAGACTAGTGTCTTCACATCTCTGCAAAACTCGATCAAGGTTGCTCAAGCAATCATCAAAAGAGGATCCATAAATGGAGAAATCATCCATGAATACCTCAAAAATCTTTTCACAAAAGTTAGAGAATATAGCCATCATACATCTTTGAAAGGTAGCAGGTGCATTACATAAACCAAAAGGCATACATCTATAAGCAAAAGTACCGAAAGGGCAAGTAAAAGTAGTTTTTGATTGATCCTCCGCTGACACAGGTATTTGAGAGAAACTAGAATAACCATCTAGAAAGCAGAAATGTGTATGTTTGGATAGTCTTTCTAGCATTTGAGCAATAAAAGGTAAAGGGTAATGATCTTTCTTAGTAGCTTTCTTTAATTTATGGAAATCAATTACCATCCTATAACCTGTAATAATTCTTTGCGGGATCAATTCATCTTTATCATTAGGAACAACTGTAATACCTCCCTTTTTAGGTACGCAATGGACATGACTTACCCAATCACTATCAGCAATGGGATAAATTATACCTACCTCAAGGAGCTTTAGTATCTCCTTTCTTACCAGTTCTTTCATCTTAGGATTTAACCGTCGTTGAGGGTCTCTAACTGGTTTGGCATCTTTCTCCACTTTTATTTTGTGTTGGCATAGAGTGGGACTAATGCCCTTAAGATCATCCAAAGTATATCCAATAGCAGCATGGTGCTTCTTTAGAGTTTTCAATAATCTTTCCTCTTCTTGCTCTGAAAGGTTAGCACTAATAATAACAGGGTATACTTTCTTTTCATCAAGATAAGCATACTTAATATTATCAGGTAATGGTTTGAGCTCAAACACGGGATCACCCTTGGGTGGAGGGGGATCCCCTAGGATTTCAACAGGTAAGTTGTGTTTCAGAATAGGACCCTATTGAAGGAATACTTTATCTATTTCCCTTCTTTCGTCCATAAACATATCATTTTCATGGTCTAGCAAATATTCCTTCAACATCTCTAACAATCCCAACTGGCTTAATGGTATCCCTACTGGCAAGTTTAATAGTAACATCAATACCTTCTATTTCAGCGGGTGCAATATCATGCATAATCTCTTTATATAAGTCAACGGGTATTGCACTAGCACTAGCACCCATATCACATAAGCCATGATAACAATGATCTCCTATTTTAACAGAAATAATAGGCATGCCTACGACAGGTCTATGTATCTTAGCATCGAGTCTAGCAATATTAGCAATTTCACCACGGAAATAAATAACATGCCCATCTAAATTATCATCCAAGAGATCTTTAACCATAGCAATACTAGGTTCAACTTTGATTTGCTCAGGGGGTGTATAAGTTCTAGTATCACTCTTACGAAGTACAGTTGAAGTTTTAGCATGATCCTTCATCCTAACAGGAAAAGGTGGTTTCTCAACATAAGTAGTAGGAACAATAGGATCATTATAAGTGATAGTCTTTTCTTCAACTATAATAGGTGCAACTACTTTTACTTCGGTGGGAGGATTATATTTAAACCACTTTTCCTTAGGGATTTCAACATGAGTAGCAAAAGATTCACAAAAAGCAGCTACTATCTCAGAGTCATTTAGTGCTAAATCCACAAAAAGCATCGGTATCCATAAAACATTTAACACAATCAAACTTAGGTGTTATACTTGACTCCTTACCATCACCGGAACCTCAATCTTCAGAGTTGCGTTTAATTCTTTCCAATAATTCCCACTTGAATTCAGTAGTATTCAGCATATAAGAACCAGCACAGGAAGTATCGAGCATGGTGCGATCATTGAGAGAAAGCTGAGCATAATTTTTTTGAATAATCATATCTCTTGAGAGCTCATGATTGGGGCATGAATATAACATTGACTTAAGCCTCCCCCAAGCTTGAGCGATGCTTTCTCCTTCATGAGGCCAAAAATTATATATGTAATTACGATCACGATGAACAAGATGCATAGGATAGAATTTCTGGTGAAATTCCAACTTCAATCGTTTATAGTTCCAAGATCCCGTATCATCACATAGCCTATACCATGTCAATGCACCTCCCTTCAAAGATAAAGGGAAGACCTTCCTCTTAACAACATCATCGGGAATACCTACAAGCTTAAATAATCCACAAACTTCATCCACAAAGTTAAGGTGTAAATCGGGATGCAATGTTCCATCTCCTGCAAAGGGATTAGCTAGCAGTTTCTCTATCATACCCGAAGGAATCTCAAAGTAAACATTTTCAGTAGGTTCAGTAGGTTGAGGATCAACTCTTTGCTCTATTGGTAGAGGTGAAGATACCCCGAACAAGCCCCTCAAAGGATTAGTTTCCATAGTAACAAGTGACAGAAAATTTCAGCACATTATATAAATGTTTCCTTACCAAGTTCCACTCACCAAAGGCGCTTCACTCCCCGGCAACGGCGCCAGAAAAGAGTCTTGATGACCCACAAGTATAGGGGATTTATCGTAGTCCATTTGATAAGTAAGAGTGTCAAACCCAATGAGGAGCAGAAGGAAATGACAAGCGGTTTTCAGTAAGGTATCTCTGCAAGCACTGAAATTGTAGGTAACAGATAGTTTTGTGATAAGATAATTTGTAACGGGTAACAAGCAATGAAAGTAAATAAAGTACAGCAAGGTGGCCCAATCCTTTTTGTAGCAAAGGACAAGCCTGGACAATTTCTTATAATGAGAAAAGTGCTCCCGAGGACACATGGGAATTATCGTCAAGCTAGTTTTCATCATGCTCATATGATTCACGTTCGGTACTTTGATAATTTGATATGTGGGTGGACCGGTGCTTGGGTACTGCCCTTTATTGGACAAGCATCCCACTTATGATTAACCCCTATTGCAAGCATTCGCAACTACAAAATAAGTATTAAGGTAAACCTAACCATAGCATGAAACTAGTGGATCCAAATTAGCCCCTTACGAAGCAACACACAAACTAGGGTTTAAGCTTCTGTCACTCTAGCAACCCATCATCTACTTATTACTTCCCAATGCCTTCCTCTAGGCCCAAATAATGGTGAAGTGTCATGTAGTCAACGTTCACATAACACCACTAGAGGAGAGACAACATACATCTCATCAAAATATCGAACGAATACCAAATTCACATGACTACTAATAGCAAGACTTCACCCATGTCCTCAGGAACAAATGTAACTACTCACAAAGCATATTCATGTTCATGATCAGAGGAGTATTAATATGCATTAAGGATCTGAACATATGATCTTCCACCAAGTAAACCAACTAGCATCAACTACAAGGAGTAATCAACACTACTAGCAACCCACAGGTACCAATTTGTGGTTTTGATACAAGATTGGATACAAGAGATGAACTAGGGTTTTGAGATGAGATGGTGCTGGTGAAGATGTTGATGGGCATTGACCCCCACTCGATGAGAGGATCGTTGGTGATGACGATGGTGATGATTTCCCCCTCCCGGAGGGAAGTTTCCCCGGCAGAACAGCTCCGCCGGAGCCCTAATTGGTTCCGCCAAGGCTCCGCCTCGTGGTGGCGGAGTTTCGTCCCGTAAGCTTGCTTATGATTTTTTCCAGGGTAAAAGCCTTCATATAGCAAAAGATGGGCACCGGAGGGCCAACAGGGGGCCCAGGAGACAGGGGGCACGCCCAGTAGGGGTGGCCGCGCCCCCACCCTCCTAGCCAGGGTGTGGGCCCCCTCTGGTATTTTCTTCGCTCAATAATTCTTATTAATTCCAAAAGTGACTTCCGTGGAGTTTCAGGATTTTTGGAGCTGTGCAGAATAGGTTTCCAATATTTGCTCCTTTTCCAGCCAGAATTCCAGCTGCCGGCATTCTCCCTCTTCATGATAAACCTTGTAAAATAAGAGAGAATAGCCATAAGTATCGTGACATAATGTGTAATAACAACCCATAATGCAATAAATATTGATATAAAAGCATGATGCAAAATGGACGTATCAATATTCTCACTACACTACAAAAGGGACTCGACAAAACAAATCATGGGTTTCCCCCTGTGAAGAGGCACAGCAAAAGAAATCATGGGTTTCCTCACTTGTCACAGATGGGCTCGTTCCCGTGGGAAGAGAACGGACCCTGGATGAGCTCCATGTTGTCACAAATGGGCTCCTTCCCCTTGGAAGAGCACGGCTGTAGGGTGCCCTCCCTGATGTCGCAGACGGGCTCTTTCCCCTTGGAAGAGCAGATGGGCTCTTTCCCCTTGGAAGAGCCGGAGAGGGTGCCCTCCTCGTGGTTGCCGTCGATGAGGTCTGACTTGGAAGCTATGGATCCCAAGCCAGCGTCGCAGAACGTGTCCTTCAGAAATGACAAAAGGGGCTCGATGGCGATGTAGGATGGAAAGTTGTTGACAGCGAGCCAGAGGAGATCAGCGGTAGGGCCATGCATGAGATCGACGGCGGTTGAACCCGAGGTGTTGGTGGTGGTCCACTTAACCTGTGACATAGCCCGCCTCAGGCCGTCACTGTCCATGACCTCGATGTCGTAGCCGGTGGAAGAGACATGCCCGCATACTCTAGTCTGCTGCTTGAGTTCCTACCGCAAGTAATGGTCATCAGCTTCCTCGGCAATGTTGAGAAAAGAGACCATGATACACCTCTTTTGGGCCAGTCACTCCTCGAGCTCCACGGGAAGCGTAGCCGGGCTTAGGCTATGACGCTCCGGAGTGGGGGATGGGGATGGGGATCTAGGGAAAAGGGGCGTTTGGCAGGCGTCATCTAAGAAACTCAGGGAGGCCTCATGGGAAAATTGACAGATGTTGACAACGGAG
>NC_041387.1:234546523-234556745 GCF_002162155.2 Triticum dicoccoides | reverse complement strand
TGTGTGTGTGCCCATGCCCGAGGAGGTTTTGGTGTGTGTGTGTGTGTGTGTGTGTGGAGGGGGGGTGTGTTTGAGGAAATGACGCGGGTACTGAAAATTTTACAATGCGAGAGTCAAACACGGGAGTGAAATGCCGGGGCTAATGAAAATTTTGATGATGGTTGATAACCCACAAGTATAGGGGATCACAACAGTTTTCGAGGGTAGAGTATTCAACCCAAATTTAGTGATTCGACACAAGGGGAGCCAAAGAATATTCTCAAGTATTAGCAGTTGAGTTGTCAATTCAACCACACCTGGACAACTTAATATCTGTAGCAAAGTATTTAGTAGCAAAGTAGTATGGAAGTAAAGGTAACAGTAGCAGTTTCGTAGTAATTGTAACAGTGCCAACGGTAAAGTAACTAAGCAAAGAGCAATATTTGAAAAGCTCGTAGGCATTGGATCAGTGATGGATAAATATGTCGGATGCGATTCCTCATGTAGTAGTTATAACATAGGGTGACACAGAACTATCTCCAGTTCATCAATATAATGTAGGCATGTATTCCGAATATAGTCATACGTGCTTATGGAAAGGAACTTGCATGACATCTTTTGTCCTACCCTCCCGTGGCAGCGGGGTCCTATTGGAAACTAAGGGATATTAAGGCCTCCTTTTAATAGAGTACCGGACCAAAGCATTAACACTTAGCGAATACATGAACTCCTCAAACTACGGTCATCACCGAGAGTTGTCCCGATTATTGTCACTTCGGGGTTGTCGGATCATAACACATAATAGGTGACTATAGACTTGCAAGATAGGATCAAGAACTCACATATATTCATGAAAACATAATAGGTTCAGATCTGAAATCATGGCACTCGGGCCCTAGTGACAAGCATTAAGCATAGCAAAGTCATAGCAACATCAGTCTCAGAACATAATGGATACTAGGGATCAAACTCTAACAAAACTAACTCGATTACATGGTAAATCTCATCCAACCCATCACCATCCCGCAGGCCTACGATGGAATTACTCACGCACGGCAGTGAGCATCATGAAATTGGTGATGGAGGATGGTTGATGATGACGACGGTGACGGATTCCCCTCTCCGGAGCCCCGAACGGACTCCAGATCATCCCTCCCAAGAGAGATTAGGGCTTGGCGGCGGCTCCGTATCGTAAAATGCGATGAATCCTTCTCTCTAATTTTTTTCTCCCCGAACGTGAATATATGGAGTTGGAGTTGAGGTTGGTGGAGCTCCAGGGAGGCCACGTGGCAGGGGGCGCGCCCTAGGGGGGGGCGCCCCCACCCTCGTGGACAGGGTGTGGGCCCCTTGACGTTGATTCTTTCGCCAATATTTTTTATTAATTCCAAAAAGTTGCTCCGTGGATTTTCAGGTCATTCCGAGAACTTTTATTTCTGCACAAAAATAACACCATGGAAGTTCTACTGAAAACAACGTCAGTCCGGGTTAGTTCCATTCAAATCATGCAAGTTAGAGTCCAAAACAAGGGCAAAAGTGTTTGGAAAAGTAGATACGACGGAGACATATCAACTCCCCCAAGCTTAAACCTTTGCTTGTCCTCAAGCAATTCAGTTGACAAACTGAAAGTGATAAAGAAAAACTTTTACAAACTCTGTTTGCTCTTGTTGTTGCAAATATGTAAAGCCAGCATTCAAGTTTTCAGCAAATATTATGAACTAACCATATTCACAATAACACTTAGGTCTCATGTTTACTCATATCAATGGCATAATCAACTAGCGAGCAATAATAATAAATCTCGGATGACAACACTTTCTCAAAACAATCATAATATGATATAACGAGATTGTATCTCGCTAGCCCTTTCTGAGACCGCAAAACATAAATGCGGAGCACCTCTGAAGATCAAGGACTGACTAAACATTGTAATTCATGGTAAAAGAGATCCAATCATAGTCATACTCAATATAAATTAATAGTAATGCATGAAAATGACAACGGTGCTCTCCAGCAGGTGCTTTTTAATAAGAGGATGATGACTCAACATCAAAGTAAATAGATAGGCCCTTCGCAGAGGGAATCAGGGATTTGTAGAGGTGCTAGAGCTCGATTTTCAAATAGAGATAAATAATATTTTGAGCGGTATACTTTCATTGTCAACATAACAACTGAGAGATTTCGATATCTTCCATGCTACACACATTATAGGCGGTTCCCAAACAGAATGGTAAAGTTTATACTCCCCCACCACCAACAATCATCAATCCATGGCTTGCCCGAAACAACGGGTGCCTCCAACTAACAACAATCCTGGGGGAGTTTTGTTTGCAATTATTTTGATTTTATTTGAGCATGGGACTGGGCATCCCGGTTACCAGCCATTTGAGTGAGGAGTGGAGTCCACTCCTCTTGAGAATAACTCACCTAGCATGGAAGATACAGACAACCCTAGTTGATACATGAGCTGTTCGAGCATACAAAACATAATTTCATTTGAAGGTTTAGAGTTTGGCACATACAAATTTACTTGGAACGGCAGGTAGATACCGCAGATAGGAAGGTATGGTGGACTCATATGGAATAACTTTGGGGTTTATGGATTTTGGATGCACAAGCACTATTCCCGCTTAGTACAAGTAAAGGCTAGAAAGAGACTGGGAAGCGACCAACTAGAGAGCGACAACAGTCATGAACATGCATTAAAATTAATCAACATTAAGTGCAAGCATGAGTAGGATATAATCCACCATGAACATAAATATCGTGGAGGCTATGTTGATTTTGTTTCAACTACATGCGTGAACATGTGCCAAGTCAAGTCACTCGAATTGTTCAAAGGAGGATACCACCCTATCATACCACATCACAACCATTTTAATAGCATGTTGAGACGCAAGGTAAACCATTATAAACTCCTAGCTAATTAAGCATGACATAAGCAACTATAATCTCTAATTGTCATTGCAAACATGTTTATTCATAATAAGCTGAATCAGGAATGATGAACTAATCATATTTACAAAAACAAGATAGGTCGAGTTCATACCAGCTTCTCTCATCTCAATCAGTCCATCATATATCGTCGTTATTGCCTTTCACTTGCACGACCGAACGGTGTGTATAATAATAATAGTGCACGTGCATTGGACTAAGCTGGAATCTGCAAGCATTCAATTCAAGGGAGAAGACAAGGTAATATGGGCTCTTGGTTAAATCAACAATAATGCATATGAGAGCCACTCAACATTTTCATCATGGTCTTCTCCTCTCGACCCCCAAAGAAAAGAAAAGAAATAAAACTATTTACACGGGAAAGCTCCCAACAAGCAAAAGAAGAATGAGAAATCTTTTTGAGTTTTCTTTTAATTACTACTACTACAGGCATGGAAAGTAAACTAGCTAAAAGCTATAACTATTTTTTTTGGTTTTCTTAAGGTTATTCAAACATACAAGAAGAAAGCAAGAAAAGGAAAATAAACTAGCATGGATAGTACAATGAAAAAGTATGAGTACCGACAACTAGAATGAGTGTGTAAACATGAATGTAACGTCAGTGAGAAATACGTACTCCCCCAAGCTTAGGCTTTTGGCCTAAGTTGGTCTATGCCCATGGGTTAAAGTTATAGCTGGGGTCGTACTGAGATGAAGCAGCTACTACCTCACGAGCTGCAGCTTGGAGGCGAGCTGCCTCCGTCCTCCTCTCGTACTCGTTCACCTCCTCCCTGGTTATAATATATCTCCTTTTGGCCTGAAATTTAAAGAAACCAGGAGCAGGGAGAGCAACATGGACAGTGCGATGTCTGTCAAAGATTAGTCGGTATTGGAGGAACTGTTCATTCCTCTCTAGAAACTGATGGCTAACCATGGCATTATAATCTAGATAAGAGGAGGCAACTCCATATCACTTCCATGTATGGGTATACCAAGATAATTAGCTACACGAGTTGCATAAATCCCTCCAAACAAATCTCCACATGTACCATTAAGATGCAGCCTTCGTGCAACAATGGCCCCCAAGTTATATTGCCCCAAGTTATATTGTTTATCACCTAATATAGCACTCTTGAGAACACTAAGATCTGGAACACACATGTGACAAGCTTCATCTTTACTGTTAATGCATCTACCTATGAAGAGAGCAAAATAATGTATAGCAGGAAAATGAATGCTCCCTATGGTAGCTTGTGTGATTTCTCTGGATTCACCCACAGTGATACTAGCAAGAAAGTCTTTATATTCATATTTACGAGGTTCATTGATATTTCCCCACTGCGGGAGTTTACAAGCAGTATTAAAATCTTCTAGGTCCATGGTATATGATTTATCATAAAGATAAAAAAATAGTTTGAGAATTGCGTGTAGATGTGAATTTAAACCTTCTCACAAAGGAATCAGTAAGGTAGTAGTGTTGGGAGCACTTACTTGACATGAAGCCCTCAAGATCGGCATTACGCACATATGTGTCAAATTCATCCTTAATGCCTGCTTGGACCATAAACTCCTCTGACGGCCATTCACAAGGCCGTTGATCTTCCCTCGGTGGTTCATCGTCCGGCTCACGTATTGCGAGCCTGGGTCCTTGCTTCCTTGAAGAACCGCCTTGGTACATTTTCCTAGACATAATTCTTCCTTCGAAAAATTTCTGAAAATTTTAGTAAACTCAACAAAATTGATAGCAACTACTCCCACAAGTGCCTAGAGACGATATCATGGATTAGAACTACTTGGGACAAATTAAATTTGACATGCAAGCTCAAGAATTGGGTCACCTTGGCAGCAAAAATTCGCAATGAATAAAGCACTAGAACAAAAACTAATTGGACCATTGGAGGAGTCACATACCAAAGAACAATCCCCCAAAGCAGTTTTGTGAGTGGAGCTTTGAGCAAGGAGATAAAAAATGGCAGCAAAATGAGCTAGAACTCGTGCTTGAGCTAGATGGTAATTTTTTGGGAGGAAGAAGAAGTGTGTGGGTGCAGGAATAAGTGGAGCGGGCCCACCATGGCCCATGAGGCAGGGGGCGCGCCCCAGGGGGGTGGGCACGCCCTGGACCCTCGTGGCCGGGTTCTTGCTCCCCCTGCTGTGTTCTCAGTGCCAAATATTCTCAAATATTCTAGAAAAAAATCATATTTCATTTTCAGGGCATTTGGAGAACTTTTATTTTTGGGGTATTTTTTCATTGCAAGGATAAATCCAAAAACAGACATAAAATACTATTTTTGCTTTATTTAAACTAAATAACAGAAAGTAAAAGGAGGATATAGAGAGTTATGCTTTCTAACTTCATCCATCTCATACTCATCAAATGGAATCCACTAACAAGGTTGATCAAGTCTTGTTAACAAACCCATTCCAAATCGCATGAAACCGGAGAAATTTCGAATAGCACTAGGTTACCTCAACGGGGATATGTACATCCCCAATAATAAGAATATCATATTTCTTCTTGACAGTAGGAAGAGGAAATTCAAAACCTCCAATAATAATCGATGGAATTTTTCCAATAGAATTGATACTGTGAACTTGAGGTTGTTTCTTCGGTAAGTGTACCGTATGCTCACTACCATTAACATGAAAAGTGACATTGCCTTTGTTGCAATCAATAACAGCCCCTACAGTATTCAAAAAGGGTCTACCAAGGATAGTCGACATACTATCGTCCTCGGGAATATCAAGAATAACAAAGTCTGTTAAAATAGTAACATTTGCAACCACAAGAGGCACATCCTCACAAATACCGACAGGTATAGCGGTTGATTTATCAGCCATTTGCAAAGATATTTCAGTAGGTGTCAACTTATTCAATTCAAGTCTATGATATAAAGAGAGAGGCATAACACTAACACCGGCTCCAAGATCATATAAAGCAGTTTTAACATAGTTTGTTTTAATGGAGCATGGTATAGTTGGTACTCCTGGATCTCCAAGTTTCTTTGGTATTCCACCCTTAAAAGTATAATTAGCAGGCATGGTGGAAATTTCAGCTTCCGAAATCTTTCTTTTATTTGTAACAATAACTTTCATGTACTTATCATAAGGATTCATTTTAAGCATATCAGTCAAACGCATACATAAAAAGATAGGTCTAATCATTTCAGCAAAGCGCTCAAAGTCCTCATCATCCTTTTTCTTGGATTGTTTAGGAGGAAAAGGCATGGGTTTCTGAACCCACGGTTCTCTTTCTTTACCGTGCTTCCTAGCAACGAAGTCTCTCTTATCATAACGTTGATTCTTTGATTGTGGGTTATCAAGATCAATAGCAGGTTCAACCTCTACATCATTATTATTGCTAGGTTGAGCATCAACATGAACATCATCATTAACATTATCACTAGGTTCATGTTCATCACCAGATTGTGTTTCAACATCAGAAATAGAAATATCATTGGGATTCTCAGGTGTGTCTACAACAAGTTCACTAGAAGCATGCAAAGTCCTATCATTTTTATTCTTCTTCTTCTTAGAAGGACTAGGTGCATCAACATTATTTCTCTGAGAATCTTGCTCAATTCTCTTAGGGTGGCCCTCAGGATACAAAGGTTCCTGAGTCATTTTACCCCCTGTAGTCATAACTCTAACATCATTATCATTTTTCTTATTATTTAATTCATTGAGCAAATCATTTTGTGCTTTAAGCACTTGTTCTACTTGAGTGGTAACAATAGAAGCATGTTTACTAATAAGTTTAAGTTCATTCTTAACTCTAGACATATAATCACTCAAGTGTCCAATCATATAAGCATTACTTTTCAATTGTCTACCAACATAAGCATTGAAGTTTTCTTTTTTAGCCATAAAGTCATCAAACTCATCCAAGCATTGGCTAGCAAACTTAGTAGACGGGATTTCAACTTTATCATATCTAGAGAGAGAATTTACCTTTACTACCTGTGTTGGGTTATCAAGACCATATATTTCTTCAATAGGTGGTATATTAAGGTCATGTATTTCTTCAACATGAGGTAAATTCTTAACATCTTTAGCTTTAATACCTTTTTGTTTCATAGATTTCTTTGCCTCTTGCATATCTTCTGGACTGATAAATAGAACACCTCTTTTCTTTGGAGTTGGCTTAGGAGTTGGTTCAGGAAGTGTCCAATTGTTTTCATTACTCAGCATATTATTCAATAGCAATTCAGCTTGATCAACAGTTCTTTCCCTGAAAACACAACCAAAACAACTATCCAGGTGGTCTCTGGAAGCATCAGTTAGTCCATTATAAAAGATATCAAGTATGTCATTTTTCTTGAGAGGATGATCAGGCAAAGCATTAAGTAATTGAAGAAGCCTCCCCCAAGCTTGTGGGAAACTCTCTTCTTCAATTTGCACAAAATTATATATTTCCCTTAAAGTAGCTTGTTTCTTATGAGCAGGGAAATATTTAGCAGAGAAGTAATAAATCATATCCTGGGGACTACGCACACAACCAGACTCAAGAGAATTAAACCATGTTTTAGCATCACCCTTTAATGAGAACGGAAATAATTTAAGGATATAGTAGTAGCAAGTCTTCTCATCATTAGTGAATAGGGTGGCTATATCATTCAATTTAGTAAGATGTGCCACAACAGTTTGAGATTCATAGCCATAAAAAGGATCAGATTCAACCATAGTAATTATCTCATGATCGACAGAGAAATCATAATCCTTATCACTAACACAGATAGGTGAAGTAGCAAAAGCAGGGTCATATTTCATTCTAGCATTCAGAGACTTTTCTTTCAGCTTAGCTAATAATTTCTTAAGATCAGATCTATCATTGCAAGCAAGAAAATATCTAGCAGTTTCTTCATCCATAGCATAACCCTCAAGCACAACAGGCAATTCATATCTAGGGGGAGAATCTTCATCATCACTTTCATCAATATTATCAGTTTCAAGAATTTATTTCTCTCTAGCCCTAGCAAGTTGTTCATCAAGAAATTCACCTAATGGCACAGTAGTATGAAGCATAGAAGTAGTTTCATCATAAGTGTCATGCATAGCAGAAGTGGCATCATCAATAACATGCGACATATCAGAATTAATAACAAAAGCAGGTTTAGGTGTCGCAAGCTTACTCAAAACAGATGGCGAATCAAGTGCAGAGCTAGATGGCAGTTCCTTACCTCCCCTCGTAGTTGAGGGAAAAATCTTAGTTCTTTCGTCCTTCAAGTTCATCATAGTGATCAGAAGATATAAATCCCAAGTGACTCAAATAATAGAGCTATGCTCCCCGGCAACAGTGCCAGAAAATAGTCTTGATAACCCACAAGTATAGGGGATCGCAACAATTTTCAAGGGTAGAGTATTCAACCCAAATTTATTGATTCGACACAAGGGGAGCTAAAGAATATTCTTAAGTATTAGCAGTTGAGTTGTCAATTCAACCACACCTGGATAACTTAATATCTGCAGCAAAGAGAAATATGAAAGTAACGGTAACAGTAGCAGTTTTATAGTAATTGTAACAGTGGCAACGGTAAAGTAACTAAGCAAAGAGAAATATGTGAAAAGGTCATAGGCATTGGATAAGTGCTGGATAATTATGTCGGATGCGATTCCTCATGTAATAGTTATAACATAGGGTGACACAGAACTAGCTCCAGTTCATCAATATAATGTAGGCATGTATTCCGAATATAGTCATACGTGATTATGGAAAAGAACTACATCTTTTGTCCTATCCTCCCGTGGCAGCGGGGTCCTATTGGAAACCAAGGGATATTAAGGCCTCCTTTTAATAGAGTACCGGACCAAAGCATTAACACTTAGTGAATGCATGAACTCCTCAAACTACGGTCATCACCGAGAGTGGTCCCGATTATTGTCACTTCGGGGTTGTCGGATCATAACACATAATAGGTGACTATAGACTTGCAAGATAGGATCAAGAACTCACATATATTCATGAAAACATAATAGGTTCAGATCTGAAATCATGGCACTCGGGCCCTAGTGACAAGCATTAAGCATAGCAAAGTCATAACAACATCAATCTCAGAACATAATGGATACTAGGGATCAAACCCTAACAAAACTAACTCGATTACATGGTAAATCTCATCCAACCCATCACGGTCTAGCAAGCCTACGATGGAATTACTGATGCACGACGGTGAGCATCGTGAAATTGGTGATGAAGGATGGTTGATGATGACGACGGTGACAGATTCCCCTCTCCGGAGCCCCGAACGACTCCAGATCAACCCTCCCGAGAGAGATTAGGGCTTGGCGGTGGCTCTGTATCGTAAAACGCGATGAATCCTTCTCTCTGATTTTTTTCTCCCGAACGTGAATATATGGAGTTGGAGTTGAGGTCGGTGGAGCTCCAGGGGGCCCATGAGGCAGGGGGCGTGCCCTGGGGGGCCCACCCTCGTGGACAGGGGGTGGGCCCCCTGACGTTGATTCTTTCGCCAATATTTTTTATTAATTCCAAAAAGTTGCTCCATGGATTTTCAGGTCATTCCGAGAACTTTTATTTCTGCACAAAAATAACACCATGGTAGTTCTGCTGAAAACAACGTCAGTCCGGGTTAGTTCATTCAAATCATGCAAGTTAGAGTCCAAAACAAGGGCAAAAGTGTTTGGAAAAGTAGATACGACGGAGATGTATCAATGGTGCATCCCACATGGTCCAGAGATAACAATAGTGTGTTATGAAACACAAAAACCCTCCTCGAGGCGGGCAGATATTTTCTAGGGATGCAGTGGGATTGGGAAGAAGAAACATCGCACACGGTCCGGAGATAACAACTATGTGTTATGAAACAGAAAAACCCTCGAGGCTGGCAGATATTTTTGAGAGGGGGAGCCTCGTGGAGCCCAATGTACTGTGCGGATGTGTGCGTGACAGGGGCACCGGCGTGGCACACGGTTAGTTTGAGTGAACCGTGTCTGTTGCGTCATCCGACTTGTCTAATGTTCATAAATTTGGTGAAAAATGATGCGGGAGAGGGTCAAAACACGAACACATTTGCATGTGGACCAAATTTATATGTATGAAAAGGGTGGTTTGATTTTCAAATACCAAATGCAACTTCGATGTCGCACCTATCTCACAAAGCGCATGATATTGCTTGCCCTCCTCGTGTTGGCATGAAGGGAATCCTAAGCTATGAATGCATGCCCCGCCCCTGCCCCAACCGAGGCTCACCTAGCAAAGTGCGAAGTAGCTAGCAGCCGCCCTCTCTCGTGTCGGCACGAAGGGAATCCTAAGCTATGAATGCATGCCCTGCCCCCGCCCCAACCGAGGCTCACCTAG
>NC_041387.1:234538609-234546329 GCF_002162155.2 Triticum dicoccoides | reverse complement strand
GCCCCCCTCCCTCGTGTCGGCACGAAGGGAATCTTAAGCTATGAATGGATGCCCCCCCAACCGTGGTTTTCCTAGCAAACTACGAAGTAGCTAGCATCCCCCCTCGTGTCGGCACGAAGGGAATCCTAAGCTATGATGCCCCCAACCGAGGTTCACCTAGCAAAGTGCAAAGTAGCAGCCCCCACACACATTTAAGTCGGCGGGCCAGAGAGGTATCTCACCAAGATTGATTGTAAAATGGACCAAGAATAATCCACCTTGGTCGTACAACCTCTATCTTGTTGCTGGTCAAAGTGATGGTCGTCCATGCGACCCCAGATAGGCTAGCTCGCCAATAATCACGCAAGTAGCTAGCTAGTCCCCGAAGACAACCACTTCATGCATGTGGCACAAACATATGTATGGATCAGGTGTGTTTTTGGGTACACAATGGAACAACTTTGATGTGGCACAGTGATTTCGAACTAGAAATCCCCACACCGAGTGAGGGTTAGGTTGATGATGCATATGTATGTTACACCACACTTCAAGCCGATGACGGGGATTCATGCATGCATGCGCGTGCATAGTATATGCGATCAAACTTTAATTAGGTATGAATCTCACCATGACCTATACTACGGTAACACGAACCAAATGAAGAATATCCACCATGGTAACCTATCTTGCTGTCGGTCAAGGTGATCATGGATGTCCACGCGGGCCCACAAATATATATATAGGCTTGTCGCCGATAACCACGCGAGGGAGTGTACCATTCGAAGACAACCACTACATGCATATGTATGGAGGTGATGCGTGCATGCTCGTTTGAATACCATTTCACAACATTGACGTGGCGCGTGCGTCGAAAATTGTACGCTCTCCCCACAAAGAGCGAGACCGGTTCATCACGTGTCGTTGTACTAGCCACTTCGACTCAATGGGAGGGATTCATGCGTACACATGCATGCGATATATATACCGTGTTTACAAGCAAAAAAAATAACCCCTCCTAATTAAGTCAAATTAACCACTCTCGTTGTCAGGAAAAAGTAGTGATGGACCAAGCGGGCCCACAAATGGAAAGCATCGATATCGCTGATAACCGCTTAAGTGGGTGTGAGAGGACAACCACCATCGCTTTGCAAGTGGGCCAAACATATGTTGAATATAATACATAAAATGCACAACTTTGATGTGCCACACATGCCTCAAAAACCGTAAACCATGCACCCACACAGAGCGAGGTTCATGAAGCATACTACATATGATGGTCCCCTTCCCCCTCTTCGACGCATACTATATGCTCATACCGTAATACAACCCAAAAAGAATCATCACCGATGGTGAAATTAATTAACCTCTCCTGATGTAGCTACGTCAAAGTGATGCACATATGCATCGATGATGGCCTCGTGGGCCCACAGATGGAAGCATCACAAGTGAGTGTCCTAGCTAGGATAACCACCACCTGCATGCATGTGGCACAAAGAGGTGTTGTGTGATGTTTGAATAGACATTTTCACAATTTTGATGTGGCACGTGCCTCGGAAACCGAAAAGTCCCGACACTGAGTGAGGTGTACTTGTTCACGGACGCTCACGTATATATATATATATATATATATATATATATATATATATATATATATATATATATGCTAGTCCCCTCCCGCCTCTTCGACGCATACTATATACACCATAGCACAAACAAAAAAGATTCTACCTTGCTGATCAAATTAACCTCACTACCGGCTGTTCGTCAAAGTGATGGACGGCAACCTCGCGGGCCCATAGAAAGCGTCATACGCGAGTATCGAGTGTCGTGTAGGACAACAATCGACTTCATGTGGCCAAAACATGTATGTATGAAAGGGTTGTGTAATGTTTTAAATTATGAATTCACGACTGATGTGGCACCGGCCTGCCTAACAAAACGGCCAATCCACACGGTGGCTCACAACTTGTAGTGTACTGCGAGCCACTCGCCACACCCAGACGCACACACCCACACACACACCGCGAATCCACTGCAACTATGGTGCATGTTAAATTAATTATCCTGCAGTGGACATATATATGTTACCAAAGGAGGGACGTTTAATTTTGAAAAAACCCAGAGATCATTAAGACGTTTTAGTACATTTATTAATTGATTTCCTATGGGTATAATGTGCAAAAATCAAATTCGAGCTACATGCACACGTGACAGTGCACCTAAATGGATTGCAAAAACACATGTGTCTCATTGGATGCATGTTTACTCCCCATGCAACAAATTTCAAACAATGAGAATCTTGATTTTTAAATTCTAGTACATCCAAAACTTATTTGAAGTTCATGAAACTTATCGTGTTGTCATATGGACACCAGTACAAAGTTGCATTGTACTTTTTTTGGTCAAATTTGAGACCAGTTTGCAGCTGATGAGCTGAATTTCATTTCTAATATCAGTTTGAACCTTGTAATCTTTGAATTTGAGTCATATAACTCTGGAATTTGAACCTTGTTATACTTTGAGCCTTTGTGGTACAATTGTTGAAATGACATCGCATGAGACTTGTATATTGGTAGCACTATTTTGAACTTAATATGCAATGGTCTTAGATTTGATTTTATTAACCATTCTCGAATCTGTTTACCTTGTTGATCTCACAGCACATGATCTATATAGCTAACTCGACTGTGATCGTGGACATTATTGCACATAGTTGGTTTCTTCCATCGTGTGCCCTGTAGAGCACAAAATTAATTATCGCACTCGAGATTCCATCATCACCCTTCTATGTAACTTTGACCTCATCACCCACGGATAAACTTACGACTGAAGTCATTCCACACACTTCATATTTACAAAGCTTTTTGCCAATAAACGCCCACGATTTGTCCCTCTTCTAGCCGACGCATGGCAAACCAAGCCGGGCGGGAAGCTTGCACGGTAAATTGCGCGTTAGCGCGGGAATAGGCTCACCAACGATCCATTTCTCTGGAGCGACGCTCTGCTTGGAACTGCTTCAAATGTAGATCCCGCCACGACGCTCTACTTGGAACTGCACCAACTGACAGCTCCTCCATTCAATAAAATACATATCTGAATTGTGACTTAGAATCATCCGGATCAGTGTTAAAGCTTGCATCGACATAACCATTTACGACGAGCTCTTTTTCACCTCCATAAATGATAAACATATCCTTAGTCCTTTTCAGGTATTTCAGGATGTTCTTGACCGCTGTCCAGTGCTCCACTCTGGGATTACTTTGGTACCTCCCTGCTATGCTTATAGGAAGGCACACATCAGGTCTGGTACACAACATTGCGTACATGATAGAACCTATGGCTCAAGTATAGGCAATGACTTTCATTTTCTCTCTATCTTCTGCAGTGGTCGGGCATTGAGTCTGACTCAACTTCATACCTTGTAACACAAGGAAGAAACCTTCTTTGTCTGATCCAGTTTGAACTTTTTAACAACTTTATCAAGGTATGTGCTTTGTGAAAGTCAAATTAAGTGTCTTGATCTATCTCTATAGATCTTGATGCCCAATATGTAAGCAGCTTCACTGAGGTCTTTCATTGAAAAACTCTTATTTAGGTATCCTTTTATGCTATCCAAAAGTTCTATATCATTTCCAATCAGCAATATGTCATCCTCATATAATATTAGAAATGCTATAGAGCTCCCACTCACTTTCTTGTAAATACAAGCTTCTCCAAAAGTTTGCATAAAACCATAGGCTTTGATCACACTATCAAAGCGTTTATTCCAACTCCGAGAGGCTTGCACCAGTCCATAAATGGATCGCTGGAGCTTGCACACTTTGTTAGCACCCTTTGGATCGACAAGACCTTCTGGTTGCATCATATACAACTCTTCTTCCAGAAATCCATTCAGGAATGCAGTTTTGACATCCATCTGCCAAATTTCATAATCATAAAATGTGGCAATTGCTATCATGATTCGGACAGACTTAAGCATCGCTACGGGTGAGAAAGTCTCATCGTAGTCAACTCCTTGAACTTGTCGAAAACCTTTTGCAACAAGTCGAGCTTTGTAGATAGTAACATTACTGTCAGCGTCGGCCTTCTTCTTGAAGATCCATTTATTTTCTATGGCTTGCCGATCATCGGGCAAGACCACCAAAGTCCACACTTTGTTCTCATACATGGATCCCATCTCAGATTTCATGGCCTCAAGCCATTTCACAGAATCTGGGCTCATCATCGCTTCCTCATAGTTCGTAGGTTTATCATAGTCTAGTAACATGACTTACAGAACATGATTACTGTACCACTCTGGTGCGGATCTTTACCTGGAAGACCTACGAGGTACGATAGTAACTTGATCTAAAGTTTCATGATTATCATCATTAGCTTCCTCACTAATTGGTGTAGGAATCACTGGAACTGATTTCTGTGATGAACTACTTTCCAATAAGGGAGAAGGTAGAATTACCTCATCAAGTTCTACTTTCCTCCCACTCACTTCTTTCGAGAGAAACTCCTTCTCTAGAAAGGATCCATTTTTAGCAACAAATATCTTGCCTTCGGATCTGTGATGGAAGGTGTATCCAACAGTCTCCTTTGGGTATCCTATGAAGACACACCTATCCGATTTGGGTTCGAGCTTATCAGGTTGAAGCTTTTTCACGTAAGCATCGCAGCCCCAAACTTTATGAAACGACAACTTTGGTTTCTTGCGAAATCATAGTTCATCAGGCGTCGTCTCAACGGATTTTGATGGTGCCCTATTTAAAGTGAATGCAGCAGTCTCTAAAGCATAACCCCAAAACGATAGCGGTAAATCAGTAAGAGACATCATAGATCCCACCATATCCAATAAAGTACTGTTACGACGTTCAGACACACCATTTCGCTGTGGTGTTCCACGTGGCGTAAGTTGTGAAACTATCCCATGTCGTTTCAAATGAAGACCAAACTTGCAACTCAAATATTCTCCTCCACAATCAGATCGTAGAAACTTTATTTTCTTGTTAGATTTTCCACTTCACTCTGAAATTCTTTGAACTTTTCAAATGTTTCAGACTTATGCTTCATTAAGTAGATATAACCATATCTGTTCAAATCATCTATGAAGGTAAGAAAATAACGATACCCGCCACGAGCCTCAATACTCATTGGACCGCATACATCGGTATGTATTATTTCCTATAAGTCAGTAGCTCGTTCCATTGTTCCAGAGAACGGAGTTTTAGTCATCTTGCCCATGAGGCACGGTTCACAAGCACCAACTGATTCATAATCAAGTGATTCCAAAAGTCCATCACCATGGAGTTTCTTCATGCGGTTTACATCGATATGACCTAAACGGCAGTGCCACAAATAAGTTGCACTATTGCTACCTCTTGAGCACTGCGTTGGATTTCCTCGAAGAGGAGAGGATGATGCAGCAAAGTAGCATAAGTATTTCCCTCAGTTTTTGAGAACCAAGGTATCAATCCAGTAGGAGACCACGCACAAGTCCCTCGTACCTACACAAAACGATAGCTCCTCGCAACCAACGCGATTAGGGGTTGTCAATCCCTTCACGGTCACTTACGAGAGTGAGATTTGATAGAGATGATAAATAATATTTTTGGTATTTTTGATATATAGATGCAAAGTGAAAAGTAAAAGGAAAAGTAAAAACAAAGCAAGTAATAAAGTAATGGAGATTGATATGATGAGAATAGACCCGGGGGCCATAGGTTTCACTAGTGGCTTCTCTCAAGAGCATAGATATTCTACGGTGGGTGAACAAATTACTGTTGAGCAATTGACAGAATTGAGCATAGTTATGAGTATATCTAGGTAATGATCATGTATATAGGCATCACGTCCAAGACAAGTAGATCGAAACGATTCTGCATCTACTACTATTACTCCACTCATCGACCGCTATCCAGCATGCATCTAGAGTATTAAGTTAAAAACAGAGTAATGCCTTAAGCAAGATGACATGATGTAGAGGGATAAATTCATGCAATATGATAAAAACCCCATCTTGTTAACCTCGATGACAACAATACAATACGTGCCTTGCTGCCCCTTCTGTCACTGGGAAAGGACATCGCAAGATTGAACCCAAAGCTAAGCACTTCTCCCATTGCAAGAACTACCAATCTAGTTGGCCAAACCAAACGGATAATTCGAAGAGACTTGCAAAGATAACTCAATCATACATAAAAGAATTCAGAGAAGATTCAAATATTATTCATAGATAAGTTGGATCATAAACCCACAATTCATCGGTCTCAACAAACACACCGTAAAAAGAAGTACATTGAATAGATCTCCACGAGAGAGGGTGAGAACATTGTATTGAGATCCAAAAAGAGAGAAGAAGCCATCTAGCTACTAGCTATGGACGCGAAGGTCTGAAGTAAACTACTCACACTTCACCGGAGGGGCTATGGTGTTGATGTAGAAGCCCTTCGTGGTGGATGCCCCCTCCGGCGGAGCTCCGGAACAGGCCCCAAGATGGGATCTCGTGGATACAGAAGGTTGCGGCGGTGGAATTAGGTTTTTGGCTCCTCTGATATTCCTTTTCCTCGAAACACTGAAATAGGCATAAAACAACAAATTTGGGCTGGGCCTCCGGTTAATAGGTTAGTCCCAAAAATAATATAAAAGTGGGAAATAAAGCCCAATATTGCCCAAAACAGTAGATAAAGTAGCATGGAGCAATAAAAAATTATAGATACGTTGGAGACGTATCAAGCATCCCCAATCTTAATTCCTGCTCGTCCTCGAGTAGGTAAATGATAAAAAAGATAATTTTTGATGTGGAATGCTAGTTGGCATAATTTCATTGTAATTCTTCTTATTTGTGATATGGATATTCAGATCCGAAAGATTCAAGACAAAAGTTCATATTGACATAAACATAATAATACTTCAAGCATACTAACAAAGCAATTATGTCTTCTCAAAAAAACATGGCCAAAGAAAGTTATCCCTACAAAATCATATAGTCTGGCTATGCTCCATCTTTCCCACACAAAATATTTAAATCATGCACAACCCCGATGACAAGCCAAGCAATTGTTTCATACTTTAACATTTTCAAAACTTTTTCAATCTTCACACAATACATGAGCTGTTGGGTAACGTAGTAATTTCAAAAAATTTCCTACGCACACGCAAGATCATGGTGATGGCATAGCAACGAGAGGGGAGAGTGTTGTCCACGTACCCTCATAGACCGTAAGCGGAAGTGTTATGACAACGCGGTTGATGTAGTCATACGTCTTCACGATTCGACCGATCCAAGCACCGAACGTACGGCACCTCCGTGTTCAGCACATGTTCAGCTCGATGATGTTTCCCGGGCTCCAATCCAGCAAAGCGTCGGGGATGAGTTCCGTCAGCACGACGGCGTGGTGACGATGATGATGTTCTACCGGCACAGGGCTTCGCCTAAACTCTGCGACGATATGACCGAGGTGGAATATGGTGGAGGGGGGCACCGCACACGGCTAAGGAACAATCCGTAGATCAACTTGTGTGTCCTAGGGTGCCCCCCCGCCCCCGTATATAAAGGAGCAAGGGGGAGGCAGGCCGGCCCTTGTGGGCGCGCCAAGGAGGAGGAGTCCTCCTAGTAGGAGTAGGACTCCCCCTTTCCTACTCCTACTAGGAGGGGGAAAGGAAGGGGGAGAGGGGGAAGGAAAGAGGGGGGCGCCGCCCCCCTCCTACTCCAATTCGGACCAGAGGGAGAGGGGGCGCGCGGCCCACCCTGGCC
>NC_041387.1:234384501-234538386 GCF_002162155.2 Triticum dicoccoides | reverse complement strand
GGCACTCCGGTTTTCTCCGAAATCACCCGGAACACTTCCGGTGTCCGAATATAGTCGTCCAATATATCAATCTTTATGTCTCGACCATTTCGAGACTTTTCGTCATGTCCGTGATCACATCTGGGACTCCGAACAAACTTCGGTACATCAAAACTTATAAACTCATAATAAAACTATCATCGTAACGTTAAGCGTGCGGACCCTACGGGTTCAAGAACTATGTAGACATGACCTAGAACTATTCTCGGTCAGTAACCAATAGTGGAACCTGGATGTTCATATTGGTTCCTACATATTCTACGAAGATCTTTATCGGTCAAACCGCATAACAACATACGTTGTTCCCTTTGTCATCGGTATGTTACTTGCCCGAGATTAGATCGTCGGTATCCAATACCTAGTTCAATCTCGTTACCGGCAAGTCTCTTTACTCGTTCCGTAATACATCATTTCATAACTAACTCATTAGTTACAATGCTTGCAAGGCTTAAGTGATGAGTATTACCGAGAGGGCCCGGAGATACCTCTCCGAGAATCGGAGTGACAAAACCTAATCTTGAATTATGCCAACTCAACATGTACCTTTGGAGACACCTGTAGAGCACCTTTATAATCACCCATACGTTGTGACGTTTGGTAGCACACAAAGTGTTCCTCTGGTAAACGGGAGTTGCATAATCTCATAGTCACAGGAACATGTATAAGTCATGAAGAAAGCAGTAGCAACATACTAAACGATCGTGTGCTAAGCTAACGGAATGGGTCAAGTCAATCACATCATTCTCCTAATGATGTGATCCCGTTAATCAAATGAAAACTCTTTTGTCCATGGCTAGGAAACTTAACCATCTTTGATTCATGAGCTAGTCAAGTAGAGGCATACTAGTGACACTATGTTTGTCTATGTATTCACACATGTATTATGTTTCCGGTTAATACAATTCTAGCATGAATAATAAACATTTATCATGAAATAAGGAAATAAATAATAACTTTATTATTGCCTCTAGGGCATATTTCCTTCAGTCTCCCACTTGCACTAGAGTCAATAATCTAGTTCACATCATCATGTGACTCAACACCAATATTCACATCTGTATGTGATTAATACCCATAGTTCACATCGTCATGTGATCAACACCCAAAGGGTTTCTAGTTCACATCGCTATGTGATTAACACCTAAAGAGTACTAAGGTATGATCATGTTTTGCTTGTGAGAGAAGTTTAGTCAATGGGTCTGTCACATTCAGAGCCGTATGTCTTTTGCAAATATTCTATGTCTACAATGCTCTGCACGGAGCTACTCTAGCTAATTGCTCCCACTTTCAATATGTATCCAGATTGAGACTTAGAGTCATCTGGATTGGTGTAAAAGCTTGCATCGATGTAACTCTTTACGACGAACTCTTTTATCACCTCCATAATCGAGAAACATCTCCTTAGTCCTCACTAAGGATATTCTTGACCGCTGTCCAGTGATCTACTATTAGATCAAAATTGTATTCCTTTTCCAAACACAGAGCAAGGTATACAATAGTTCTGGTTCACAGCATAGCATACTTTATAGAACCTATGACTGAGGCATAGGGAATGACTTCTCATTCTCTTTCTATCTTCTGCCGTGGTCGGGCTTTGAGTCTTACTCAACTTCATACCTTGCAACACAGGCAAGAACTCCTTCTTTGACTGTTCCATTTTGAACTACTTCAAAATCTTGTCAAGGTATGTATTCATTAAAAAACTTATCAAGCGTCTTGATCTATCTCTATAGATCTTGATGCTCAATATGTATGCAGCTTCACCGAGGTCTTTATTTGAAAAACTCCTTTCAAACACTCCTTTATCCTTTGCAGAATAATTCTACATTATTTCCGATCAACAATATGTCATTCACATATACTTATCAGAAAGGCTGTAGTGCTCCCACTCAGTTTCTTGTAAATACAGGCCTTTCCAAAAGTCTGTATAAAACCATATGCTTTGATCAACTCATCAAAGCGTATATTCCAACTCTGAGATGCTTGCACCAGTCCATTGATGGATCGCTGGAGCTTGCACATTTTGTTAGCACCTTCAGGATTGACAAAAACCTTCTGGTTGCATCATATACAACTCTTCTTTTAAAAAAACCGTTAAGGAATGCAGTTTTGACATCCATTTGCCAGATTTCATAAAATGTGGCAATTGCTAACATGATTCGGACAGACTTAAGCATCACTACACTTGAGAAAATCTCATTGTAGTCAACACCTTGAACTTGTCAAAAACCTTTTGCGACAAGTCGAGCTTTGTAGATAGTAATACTACTATCAACATCTGTCTTCTTCTTGAAGATCCATTTATTTTCTATGGCTTGCCGATCATCCGGCAAGTCCACCAAAGTCCATACTTTGTTCTCATACATGGATCATATCTCAGATTTTATGGCCTCAAGCCATTTCGCGGAATCTGGGCTCATCATCGCTTCCTCATAGTTCGTAGGTTCATCATGGTCTAGTAACATGACTTCCAGAACACGATTACCATACCACTCTGGTGCGGATCTTACTCTATAAGACCTACGAGGTTTGGTAGCAACTTGATCTGAAGTTTCATGATCATCATCATTAACTTCCTCACTAATTGGTGTAGGAATCACTGGAACTGATTTCTGTGATGAACTACTTTCCAATAAGGGAGAAGGTACTATTAGCTCATCAAGTTCTACTTTCCTCCCACTCACTTCTTTCGAGAGAAACTCCTTCTCTAGAAAGGATCCATCTTAGCAACGAATAACTTGCCTTCGGATCTGTGATAGAAGGTGTACCCAATAGTTACCTTTGGGTATTCTATGAAGACGCACTTCTCCGATTTGGGTTTGAGCTTATCAGGTGGAAACTTTTTCACATAAGCATCGCAGCCCTAAAATTTAAGAAACGACAACTTTGGTTTACTGCTAAACCATAGTTCATATGGTGTCATCTCAACGGATTTAGATGGTGCCCTATTAAACGTGAATGCAGCTGTCTCTAATGCATAAACCCAAAAACGATAATGGTAAATCAATAAGAGACATCATAGATCGCACCATATCCAATAAAGTGCGGTTACAACGTTCGGACACACCATAATGTTGTGGTGTTCCAGGTGGCGTGAGCTGTGAGAATATTCCACATTGTTTTAATTGAAGACCAAACTCGTAACTCAAATATTCGTCTCCGCAATCAGATCGCAGAAATTTTATTTTCTTGTTATGATGATTTTCCACTTCACTCTGAAATTCTTTGAACCTTTCAACTATTTCAGACTTATGTTTCATCAAGTAGATATACCCATATCTGCTCAAATCATCTTGTGAAGGTCAGAAAATAACGATACTTGCCACGAGCATCAACACTCATTGGATCGCATACATCGGTATGTATTATTTCCAACAAGTTAGTAGCTCGTTCCATTGTTCTGAAGAACGGAGTTTTAGTCATCTTGCCCATACGACATGGTTCGCAAGCATCAAATGATTCATAACCAAGTGATTCCAAAAATCCATCTTTATGGAGTTTCTTCATGCAGTTTACACCGATATGACCCAAATGGCAGTGCCACAAATAACTTGCACTATCATTATTAACTTTGCATCTTTTGGCATCAATATTATGAATATGTGTATCACTACGATCGAGATCCAACAAACTATTTTCATTGGGTGTATGACCATTAAAGGTTTTATTCATGTAAACAGAACAACAATTATTCTCTGACTTTAAATGAATAACCGTATTGCAATAAACATGATCAAATCATATTCATGCTCAACGCAAACGCTAAATAACATTTATTTAGGTTTAACACTAATCCCGAAAGTATAGGGAGTGTGCGATGATGATCATATCAATCTTGGAACTACTTCCAACACTCATTGTCACTTCCCCTTCAACTAGTCTCTGTTTATTCTGTAACTCCTGTTTCGAGTTACTAATCTTAGCAACCGAACAAGTATCAAATACTCAGGGGCTACTATAAACACTAGTAAGGCACATATCAATAACCTGTACCTTGTTCACTTTGCCATCTTTCTTATCCACCAAATGTTCAGGGCATTTCCGCTTCTAGTGACCATTTCCTTTGCAGTGTAAGCACTCAGTTTCAGGCTTTGGTCCAGCTTTGGTCTTCTTCACGGGAGTGACAACTTGTTTGCCATTCTACTTGAAGTTTCCCTTTCTTTCCCTTTGCCCTTTTCTTGAAACTAGTGGTCTTGTCAATCATCAACCCTTGATGTTCTTTCTTGATTTCTATCTTCATTGATTTCAACATCACGAAGAGCTCGGGAATCATTTTCGCCATCCTTTGCATACTATAGTTCATCACGAAGTTCTACTAACTTGGTGATGGTGACTAGAGAACTCTGTCAATCACTATCTTATCTGGAAGATTAACTCCCACTTGATTCAAGCAATTGTAGTACCCAGACAATCTGAGCACTTGCTCACTACTTGAGCGATTCTCCTCCATCCTTTAGCTATAGAACTTGTTGGAGACTTCATATCTCTCAACTCAGGTATTTGCTTGAAATATTAACTTCAATTCCTGGAACATCTCATATGGTCCATGACGTTCAAAAACGTCTTTGAAGTCCCGATTCTAAGCCGTTAAGCATGGTGCACTAAACTATCAAGTAGTCATCATATTGAGCTAGCCAAACATCCATAACGTCTGCATCTGCTCCTGCAATAGGTTTGTCACCTAGCGGTGCATCAAGGACATAATTCTTCTGCGTAGCAATGAGGATAAACCTCAGATCATGGATCCAATCCGCATCATTGCTACTAACATTTTTCAACACAATTTTCTCTAGGAACATATCAAAATAAACATATGAAAGCAACAACGCAAGCTATTGATCTACAACATAATTTGCAAAATACTACCAGGACTAAGTTCATGATAAATTTAAGTTCAATTAATCATATTACTCAAGAACTCCCACTTAGAAAGACATCCCTCTAATCCTCTAAGTGATCACGTGATCCAAATCAACTAAACCATAACCGATCATCACGTGAAATGGAGTAGCTTTCAATGGTGAACATCATTATGTTGATCATATCTACTATATGATTCACGCTCGACCTTTCGGTCTCCGTGTTCTGAGGCCATATCTGCATATGCTAGGCTCGTCAAGTTTAACCTGAGTATTCCGCATGTGCAAAACTGGCTTGCACCCGTTGTAGATGGACGTAGAGCTTATCACACCCGATCATCACGTGGTGTCTGGGCACGACGAACTTTGGCAACGGTGCATATTCAGGGAGAACACTTCTTGATAATTTTTAGTGAGAGATCATCTTAAAATGCTACCGTCAATCAAAGCAAGATAAGATGCATAAAGGATAAACAACACATGCAATCAATATAAGTGATATGATATGGCCATCATCATCTTGTGCTTGTGATCTCCATCTCCGAAGCACCGTCGTGATCACCATTGTCACCGGCGCGACACCTTGATCTCCATCGTAGCATCGTTGTCGTTTACGCCATCTATTGCTTCTACGACTATCGCTACCGCTTAGTGATAAAGTAAATAAATTACGTGGCGTTTGCATTTCATACAATAAAGCGACAACCATATGGCTCCTGCCAGTTGCCGATAACTTCGGTTACAAAACATGATCATCTCATACAATAAAATATAGCATCATGTCTTGACCATATCACATCACAACATGCCCTGCAAAAACAAGTTAGACATCCTCTACTTTGTTGTTGCAAGTTTTACGTGGCTGCTACGGGCTTAGCAAGAACCGTTCTTACCTACGCATCAAAACCACAACGATAGTTTGTCAAGTTAGTGCTGTTTTAACCTTCGCAAGGACCGGGCGTAGCCACACTCGATTCAGCTAAAGTGAGAGAGACAGACACCCGCCAGCCACCTATAAGCACGAGTGCTCGTAACGCTGAAACCAGTCTCGCGTAAGCGTACGCGTAATGTCGGTCCGGGCCGCTTCATCTCACAATACCGCCGAACCAAAGTATGATATGCTGGTAAGCAGTATGACTTGTATCGCCCACAACTCACTTGTGTTCTACTCGTGCATATGACATCTACGCATAAAACATGGCTCTGATACCACTGTTGGGTAACGTAGTAATTTCAAAAAATTTCCTACGCACATGCAAGATCATGGTGATGGCATAGCAACGAGAGGGGAGAGTGTTGTCCACGTACCCTCGTAGACCGTAAGCGGAAGTGTTATGACAACGCGGTTGATGTAGTCGTACGTCTTCACGATTCGACCGATCCAAGCACCGAACGTACGACACCTCCGTGTTCAGCACACGTTCAGCTCGATGACGTTCCCCGGGCTCCAATCCAGCAAAGCGTCGGGGATGAGTTCCGTCAGCACGACGGCGTGGTGACGATGATGATGTTCTACCGGCGCAGGGCTTCGCCTAAACTCTGCGATGATATGACCGAGGTGGAATATGGTGGAGGGGGGCACCGCACACGGCTAAGGAACGATCCGTAGATCAACTTGTGTGTCCTAGGGTGCCCTCCCGCCCCCGTATATAAAGGAGCAAGGGGGGAGGCGGCCGGCCCTTGTGGGCGCGCCAAGGAGGAGGAGTCCTCCTCCTAGTAGGAGTGGGACTCCCCCTTTCCTACTCCTACTAGGAGGGGGAAAGGAAGGGGGAGAGGGGGAAGGAAAGAGGGGGGCGCCGCCCCCCCCTCCTAGTCCAATTCGGACCAGAGGGAGAGGGGGCGCGGCCCACCCTGGCCGCCCCTCTCTCTTCCCACTAAGGCCCATGTGGCCCATTAACTCTCCCCGGGGGGGGGGGGGGTTCCGGTAACCCTCCGGCACTCCGGTTTTCTCCGAAATCACCCGGAACACTTCCGGTGTCCGAATATAGTCGTCCAATATATCAATCTTTATGTCTCGACCATTTCGAGACTCCTCGTCATGTCCGTGATCACATCCGGGACTCCGAACAAACTTCGGTACATCAAAACTTATAAACTCATAATAAAACTGTCATCGTAACGTTAAGCGTGCGGACCCTACGGGTTCGAGAACTATGTAGACATGACCTAGAACTATACTCGGTCAATAACCAATAGTGGAACCTGGATGTTCATATTGGTTCCTACATATTCTATGAAGATCTTTATCGGTCAAACCGCATAACAACATACGTTGTTCCCTTTGTCATCGGTATGTTACTTGCCCGAGATTCGATCGTCGGTATCCAATACCTAGTTCAATCTCGTTACCGGCAAGTCTCTTTAATCGTTCCGTAATACATCATTTCATAACTAACTCATTAGTTACAATGCTTGCAAGGCTTAAGTGATGAGTATTACTGAGAGGGCCCAGAGATACCTCTCCGACAATCGGAGTGACAAAACCTAATCTCGAATTATGCCAACTCAACATGTACCTTTGGAGACACCTGTAGAGCACCTTTATAATCACCCAGTTACGTTGTGACGTTTGGTAGCACACAAAGTGTTCCTCTGGTAAACGGGAGTTGCATAATCTCATAGTCACAGGAACATGTATAAGTCATGAAGAAAGCAGTAGCAACATACTAAACGATTGTGTGCTAAGCTAACGGAATGGGTCAAGTCAATCACATCATTCTCCTAATGATGTGATCCTGTTAATCAAATGAAAACTCTTTTGTCCATGGCTAGGAAACTTAACCATCTTTGATTCACGAGCTAGTCAAGTAGAGGCATACTAGTGACACTATGTTTGTCTATGTATTCACACATGTATTATGTTTCCGGTTAATACAATTCTAGCATGAATAATAAACATTTATCATGAAATAAGGAAATAAATAATAACTTTATTATTGCCTCTAGGGCATATTTCCTTCATGAGCGTGAGCCATGGATATAGCACTATATGTGGAATAGAATGGTGGTTGTGGAGAAGACAAAAAGAGGGAAGATAGTCTCACATCAACTAGGCGTATCAACAGGCTAAGGAGATGCCCATCAATAGATATCAATGTGAGTGAGTAGGGATTGCCATGCAACGGATGCACTAGAGCTATAAGTATATGAAAGCTCAACAAAAGAAACTAAGTGGGTGTGCATCCAACTCGCTTGCTCACGAAGACCTAGGGCATTTTGAGGAAGCCCATCATTGGAATATACAAGCCAAGTTCTATAATGAAAAATTCCCACTAGTATATGAAAGTGACAAAATGAGAGACTCTCTATCATGAAGATCTTGGTGCTACTTTGAAGCACAAGTGTGGTAAAAGGATAGTAGCATTGCCCCTTCTCTATTTTTCTCTATTTTTTTATTTTTTTTGTTTGGGCCTTTTCTCTTTTTCTTTTTTTGGCCTCTTTTTTTTTCTCTTTTTTTTCGTCCGGAGTCTCAACCCGACTTGTGGGGGAATCATAGTCTCCATCATCCTTTCCTCACTGGGACAATGCTCTAATAATGATGATCATCACACTTTTATTTACTTACAACTCAAGAATTACAAATCAATACTTAGAACAAAATATGACTCTATATGAATGCCCCCGGCGGTGTACTAGGATGTACAATGATTCATGAGTGACATGTATGAAAGAATTATGAACGGTGGCTTTGCCAGAAATACGATGTGAACTACATGATCATGCTAAGCAATATGACAATGATGAAGCGTGTCATAATAAATGGAACGGTGGTAAGTTGCATGGCAATATATCTTGGAATGGCTATGGAAATGCCATAATAGGTAGGTATGGTGGCTGTTTTGAGGAAGGTATATGGTGGGTGTATGATACCGGCGAAAGGTGTGCGGTATTAGAGAGGCTAGCAATGGTGGAAGGAAGAAGGGTGCGTATAATCCATGGACCCAACATTAGTCATAAAGAACTCATATACTTATTGCAAAAATCTACAAGTTATCAAAGCAAAGTATTACGTGCATGCTCCTAGGGGGATAGATTGGTAGGAGAAGACCATCGCTCGTCCCCGACCGGCACTCATAAGGAAGACAATCAATAAATAAATCATGCTCTGACTTCATCACACAATGGTTCACCATACGTGCATGCTACGGGAATCACAAACTTTAACACAAGTATTTCTCAAATTCACAACTACTCAACTAACATGACTCTAATATCACCATCTTCATATCTCAAAACAATCATCAAGCATCAAACTTCTCTTAGTATTTAACACACTCATAAGAATTCTTACAAATCTTGTATGCTTAGCATATTAGGATTATTTAAGCAAATTACCATGCTATATAAGACTCTCAAAATAATATAAGTGAAGTATGATAGTTCATCTATTTCTTCAAAATAAAACTACCACCATGCTCTAAAAGATATAAGTGAAGCACTAGAGCAAATGACAAACTACTCCGAAAGATATAAGTGAAGGTCAATGAGTAGCTAAATAATTATGCAACTATGCGAAGACTCTCTCTCATTTAATAATTTCAGATCTTGATACTTTATTCAAACAGCAAGCAAAGCTAAAGAAAACTACATTGCAAGGATAGCACAACTCATGTGAAGAAGCAAAAACTTAGGCTCAACCGATACTAACCGATAGTTGTTGAAGAAGAAAGGTGGGATGCCTAACGGGGCATCCCCAAGTGTAACATCCCAAAATTCTAAATTTTGGAATGTTATAAACAAATAGATAGATTTGATTGATTGCTTGATTGATTGACTGAAAGTGAGTGAATTCGAAACTTTTTGAAAGTTAAATGAGAGGGAATAAAAGGACTTTCCCAAACTTTCATATTGGTTTTCTGATCTTCGTGAATTCAAATTCTTTTCATCACAAAACCCCGGAGAGAAGATGACATGACTTCTTCCATTTATTTAAATGACAAGGGGTGTTGAGAATATTTGAATTTCATTTGGAAATATCCCAATTCTGAAACTTTATGCGACTCAATGATTTTCACGAGAGAAGATAAAATGACTTCTTCAAATTATATGAAATATGAGTTGGGAGTTTCAAAGAATTAAATTCAAAGCCCTTTGAATTTATTTTCAATTTGGAATAGATCATCATGCATATTTTATTTTCTTGCATTTTGGTCGATCCTAGAAATTTCACGCAACTCAAGGACCCTTGGAGAGAGTTGGAGATTTCGTTATTTTCATATTTGAGAGTTTTCTCGAATTGAAAAGAGGATCATTTGATTTATTTATTTCATCTTCAATTATTTTCCGTTATCAAAAATATAAGAGAGGGAATAATATGACTTTCCCAAATTTAGGAAAATGAAGATTTAATAAATAGATCAAATTTTGTTTGCCGGAGTTTTATTTGCATTTTATTCGGATAGGGAAAATGCGCGTTTTTGAAAATTTTATTTTAGGTCCGGAGAAAAGTTCATTTTGTTCGGCTCATTTTTAGGAGTCAGGGAAAATTTACTTTATTAATTTTGGAGTTCATTTAGATTTTCTTTTATTTATTTTTCTGCACGCGAGACCGTTTAAAAAAAAAATAAAAAATCCGCAGCGCCTTGGGCCAAAGGCCCAAGCCACTAGCCGCCGGCCGGCCAAGAGGCCATAGCGCGCGTGCACCAGGGAGCCGCCGCTTCTTGCTTTCCTAGTCTTAGTAGGACTCTTGTCCTATGTTCGTTTATTCCGTATCTATTTCTAGATCTTTTCCTTTTGTTTCCTAATCCTAGTCTATTTCTTGTCCCCTACCCCAAGCAAAACCCTCCCCTCCCCAATATAAATACCCAAGCACCCCCCCTCTAAACACATCAAACCAACACCTCTCCTCTCCTCTCCGCCGCCCCACGCCGCGCCGCCACACCCACGCCGCGCCGCCGCACCACCCAAGCCGCGCCTCACCCCGCGCCTCTCACCCGCGCCGCCGCCCTTGTGCATCGCCGCCGCGCCCAACGCCGCCCAACCCCGCGCCCTAGTGCCGCCACCGCCACCATGCGTCACCGCGCCGCCGCCGCCCTGCGTCAACGCCGCCGTCGCCGCCGTTCGCCGGAGGTACCGCGCCGCGTCTCTTCTTTCCCTCGGTTCGGTTTTTCTTATAAACCGTTCCGATTCTTTTCTTCTCTACCGATTCGTTTTCTTTCCGATTTTTCGCTAAACCGTTCCGGTGTTCTAGATCGGTTTTTCGTTTCGATCTCTTTTCCCGAAAACCCTAGATTGGTTTTCGTTCTTCTTTCGGACCGTTCGTCTCAACGAACGTGATCACCGATTATTTCCCGGTTAACGACGTCTGTTCGTATAACCGTTCTTCTTTTTCTTCTCGTCGGATTTATTCCGCGATCGCGATCTCAGATCCGATCTTCGTTCTAGTTTATCTTCTCGCTCGTTTATCGGAATCAGGTGATTCAAGCGCCTGGAGTTTCATCTCGAAACCGCCGTTTCGTCTAATCAACTTGAACAAGCTTTTGCTACAGTAAAATTTTGACCTAGATTCAACTTGCTAGAACCGAGTTGTTTTCTTCCGCCGTTTGTTTTTCGTCGTTTGTTCGGCTCGTTCTTTCTTTGCAACCGGAGTTCTTAAGTTGAACTTTCTGGTTCGTTCTCTTGTTCGATTTTTCCCTGTGCATTAGATGAGTACTTATTGTGTGGTTACTATTGTTTGCTTACGATAGATCGACCGGAGTGTGACGAGTAGATCTATCACGAGTTTTGAGTGCGAATCATCTTCATCAACTTTGCAGGCAAGTAACACTTGATCATATCTTTCCTACTACCCAGTTTTATTGCATTAGATCAAACCCTCAAACACTTGCATTGTTAGGATCTAATTAAATTGTGGGATGGGAAGTAGAATTGAGGTAGTACCTATTACCTGTTACTTATGAAACCTTGGGAGTTACTTCTACGTTTGCTTATTATGCTATGCTATGCTAGTAGACGTGGATTGGGTGAGTGAATATCCATGACAGATGTGAGATTGTTAATTAATGGCTTATCTAAGGTGGCAACCTAAACACACATCTGGGTGGATTGAGGCACCTGATGTCTATCAGGACTTGCCTGTTTTTTTTTGGACCGCCACCCAGGCTCAAAGGGATCATAAGATCTTTCATGCTAGAAACTTCCGTGTGCAGCCACATGCTACTATGGGCTCTGGCATAGTTGACTAAGTTGTGCGAACTCTTACGGGGTGGACTAGCAGATGTAGGGGATGTAGGTGTACCGGTCTACCCCACATGTAAGGTGCTAGCGCTTCTGAAAGACTATGTCTCGGTCATCCGTTTCTCAAACACCATGTAGTGCGAGAAAACAAACGGAGGCGATCGAGCCATGTGGGGAAAAGTGCGCAAACCTCTGCAGAGTAACAAACTAATCATGATTAGCCGTGTCCCCGGTTATGGACAACTTGAGTATCTAGTACTTGAATATCGAGTGAATCTCAACATGTTACTTCTAATTAATGTTGTTGGGTTTTAATTATTTTTAATTGGGATTGAGAATGCTGTCAACCATTCTCAATGTTTCACAACCACCATGATAGTTAAATAAATTTATTCCTTTGTAGTAGGAAAAAATTGGCTTTACGCAAAAACCTTATAACCATAGAGCTTTTCCGCCAGCCATATATGCATATAGTGATAGCCATTGTTCATTATTCTCTATGGTGTGAATTTGCCAGTACATTCAATGTACTGACCCGTTTTCGGGCTGCAACTTTTCATGTTGCAGACTTTTCAGACGACAAGTAAGAGGTACGTTAGGGTTACGATTTCCTATACTCAACTTTGCCGTTGGTGTTGATGGGAATCCACAACCTTGTTGCTTCCGCTATATTTTGGATTGAGGTAATAGTTTTTACGTTACTTTATACATGTGATTTACCTCTGTTATAAATCCTTCGAGTACTGTGTGTGTCAGCATACTGATCCAGGGATGACACATAAGCACAGAGACTTGATCCATTCGGGTCGGGTCGCTACAAGATGGTATCAGAGCACATGTTGACTGTAGGACGTGACCCTAGAAATTGGCAAGCCCATAGTAAAGATTTTTCTCTACAACTTTCCCTTTCAAAAAGATCTTTTACCTCTCTTCTCTTCTGAGCTTATTCAAAAATTTCCTTTAGTGAGAGCATACCCTTTTCCCCTTTTGACGACACGAAGATTTGACTGATGAGACCACCCCAAGAAGTACAGGATATCAGACTAGTAAGACCATTCGGAATGAAGAGGATTTTACCATACATTATGATAATGGAAACTACAGCTGTTGAAGACTCTGAAGACTAGGAGAATTGGAGGCTCTGAAGAATCCCTAGATTTGTATGACCTAGGAAGGCTACCCTTATGGAACTTGGCAGACTATGGAAGTTATCAATACCGAGATCAAGGTGTATCGGAGAAAGACCGGAGCATGGAGAGTTAGTAACTCAAAGTTTTGTCAAGAGAACCCTAAGGCAGGAGTTATTAACTCATGGAAATGACAAGAGCAAAAAAAAAAAACACGGCTATCCATGATGTTATCGCCCGCCTATGCTATTGTCACCGTGCGGAGTTAAAGCATGCAGATGCATGGAAGGATTGGATGGTAGAAAGCTGATGGAGCATCTATCTGCAAACGTGGAGTGTTAACCTTAGCTGGTGTATTCACCAGGATCTGGAGTGTTACATCAGGAAGTTAAGATGGACCTACAGGAAGCAATATTTGACAATAAGGCAATTGGTGAAGAACTCAGGACCCAGAAGCTGAAAGTAGACAAGATGAAGGAGCAAAACATCGAGATACCGGAGATTTGACAATAACTGAAGGACAGTAGGATCATGGATCATGTCAAGGATGTTGAAACCGGCAGTTGGAATGTAACTCCAGAAATATTGAAGGACGTCGCGAGAGACTTCGCGTCAACAGAGATGATCTGGCAAAAGAACTTGAGCAGGACAAGCACGATTGGAAGAAGCCATCGGAGACATGAACATGACTTGAAGAGTTTGGAGACGTTGAAGATTCATTGACCTTTAGAAGACCAAACCCCTATTATATACCTACGTTAGATGCGACGTTTGTGAGCTGTCATTTGTTTGATGTTTTTTTCGACAGCCACAACAAAATCTGTCTTTTCAAAACTTTTGCTTGTATTGTGTGCATTCCTCTCTCTTGATCTCTCTTGATCTCACCCCAAACCCTTGAACCCAATAGAGGATGAATGGCGATGAGCTTGTATTTTCTGGACCGATGAGTCAATTGGAGACAGACCGATGGATTCAGAACATGGAGGATCATATGGAGAACAACCCTATAGTCGGAAAGGATATGGCCCAGCATGCTCTTCAATGCTTTGAAAGAGGTGCTGCTACTTGGTGGAGGATGTACCAAACCATCAATGGATGGCAAGGAGTAACCACTTGGAAAGAATTTAAGTTGACCTTGCTAAAGTCTCAGTTTGTGTCCCAGAAGTTGAAGCCTTATGGAAAGGATATGAAGAAACCTTGTGCATGCAAGATTTGTGGAGAAATCGGGCACACCCATAAGGAACACAAGGATGAATGCCCTAATTGTGAAGGAAGTCACCCAACTGAAGAATGCCCAACTAGACAGATTACTTGTTTCTTGTGTCAAGGGACTACCCACTACCCTGCTCAGTGTCACATTTACCCCGTGGTACAACGAACCATCCAGCTGAAGGAAGAAGCAATGAAAGGAGCTCTCATGGAAGGTTTAGAAGAACCTGTGATGAAGAAAGAGGTGGAGGACACACCCAAAGAAGAGCCAATTAGACCCTGCACTAAGTCATGCTATTCATGTGGAGAAGAAGGACACATCTCCCAGAATTGTATGAACGGGAATCTAGTAGAATTCCCGACAGAGGAAGTAGAATATGACCCACGGGAAATAGAAGCCATGATTGGAATGGAAAGGTCCAGGAAGAGAAGTAGGTTGGATTCGAGGAACAACCCAATTTCCACAAAGAAAGACCTGAGTCATATCACATGTTTCAGGTGCAAAAATTCAGGGCACTACTTCAATGATTGCCCAAGAGGGAAGAAAAGGACCCAAGGAGGCTATGTGATCATGAGGAAACCTCGAAACCTGTCAGAAGTAATGTGTTTCCGTTGTAATGGAGAAGGGCACTTTGCCAGAGGTTGTCCGAAGGAGAAGGAGACTTGTGATAAATAGTTGAGTTTGTAACAGAAGTAATATAGTAGTGGTAGTGAGAACATTTTCTTTTATATAGAGGTATTGAATTGAGGCATGTAATGGAAAAACAGGAGATTGTAATGATTTGAGAATTAATAAAGTTAGCCTCGTTGGTACTGATATGGATTTTATGAGTTGCTACTCTATGAAGGAGGATTTTGACCATTTTTGAGGATAAGAGAAATATGGTCTATGGAAGATTTGTGTATTTTAAGGGTGGTAGTACCCTGTAAGAACCTTTGACCCCAGAAAGGATAAAGATACTCCACTGCATGGATTTTGGGCAAAATGAAATACGAGTTTTGTCTCGATATGTGTGATGCCCCAAGAGTATGTGGGATGAAGTCGGAGACCGACAGTTGTTTGGACCAAATGTGATCAAGGAGTCAGAAGAAAATGTTAAGTTGATTCGAGATAGACTGAAGGTAGCTCAGTCCAGGTAGAAGAGTTATGCAGACTTAAAAACGCAAGGAGGTAGTCTATGAAATTGGAGACAGAGCATGTCTTCATGTGTTCCCTCTGCGAGGAGTTAAACGGATTGGAGTTAAGGGACAGTTAGCCCCGAGGTTTGTAGGACCATACCGAGTTTTGGAGCGTATGGAGAAGTGGCCAACCAGTTAGAGTCACCCGGAGGACTGTCAGGAGTTCAAGATGTGTTTTACGTTTCCCAGTTGAAGAAGTGCCATGCAGAGATGGCCAATATTCCCCTATAAGGACGCTTGACCGCGGAAAGGATAATGATGTGGAGTATGGATTTCATAAGTATAAGTTTTATCACGGTATGTGGGACATCCCACGAGGATGAAGAGATGAAGTGTTAATGGATATAAAGGAGGTATGATGTTGGAAATATGGATCAATGGAAATTCCATGAAGAGTCTGAGTAATCATGTCCCCGTTTGGTGCAAATATAAGGAAAAGAGACAGTACATTTGGATGGATTTTAAGTATGCCAGGAAGTTGGATGTTGGGATAATGATCAGTTGCCCAGATGATGAGTTCAAGATTTGCAAGTGATGAGATGGGCCATAACCCACAGGCCCCAGGACCTGCCAAGAAGCAAGCACACTCTTGCTGAAGGAAAAACCCTGGAAGAAGTTACGACTTGTATCAACCGACGATTCTATAGGAGTTTACGCAAAACCTGAAAGTAGTGAAGGAACGATAGATGGTTGTTTGGCTTGCAGAATCTATGGATTTTCCGAACTTGGTTCATCGACAAGAGAAATTCTGCAATGCTTGTGAGGTTGACCGAGTGTTAGTATGCGAGATTTGCTAAACCATGTACAAGGAAATGATTGGGTGCGGGATGGATTGATCACCATACCGACTTACTCTTATTATTCGCTTTGCTATATGGGATGGTAAATCTGAGTGACTTACCTATAGTGGAGAGACGACGATCAAAACCTTGTTTGAACCTTAGAAAGGTATAGGTATTTTTTTTCCTTGTACACGGCAGTTGTTGCCACCCGTAGGTTATACGGTGAGGATCAACCCAGATTCATTTCCTGCAGGAGAAACCATAAATTGTTGACCACCACGAGATATCGATAGTTGTTTAGCATTGGCGTCAGACCCGTCAGCTATGAAGACCCAGTTTCGGGATAACCTTACCAAGATGAAAGGACAAAGGAATTGAGGAAAAGGTTATGCCACTACCGGAAGAGCCAGAGAAGGGATTATCCTTAATATCTGAGAAGACTGACACTGTCAACGATAAGGATGGAGTATATGAGTTTTGATGGAACCGTAACAATGTTTCTAAGGGTGGTAGCACCCGAGACCTCGGAGATGATCGATGGACTTTGAGAAGACCCCAAACCCTAACCTATTCTTTCTAGCCTCTCCGAATCTCGAGGACGAGATTCATTTTAAGGGTGGTAGTTTGTAACATCCCAAAATTCTAAATTTTGGAATGTTATAAACAAATAGATAGATTTGATTGATTGCTTGATTGATTGACTGAAAGTGAGTGAATTCGAATTCTTTTCATCACAAAACCCCGGAGAGAAGATGACATGACTTCTTCCATTTATTTAAATGACAAGGGGTGTTGAGAATATTTGAATTTCATTTGGAAATATCCCAATTCTGAAACTTTATGCGACTCAATGATTTTCACGAGAGAAGATAAAATGACTTCTTCAAATTATATGAAATATGAGTTGGGAGTTTCAAAGAATTAAATTCAAAGCCCCTTTGAATTTATTTTCAATTTGGAAAAGATCATCATGCATATTTATTTTCTTGCATTTTGGTCGATCCTAGAAATTTCACGCAACTCAAGGACCCTTGGAGAGAGTTGGAGATTTCGTTATTTTCATATTTGAGAGTTTTCTCGAATTGAAAAGAGGATCATTTGATTTATTTATTTCATCTTCAATTATTTTCCGTTATCAAAAATATAAGAGAGGGAATAATATGACTTTCCCAAATTTAGGAAAATGAAGATTTAATAAATAGATCAAATTTTGTTTGCCGGAGTTTTATTTGCATTTTATTCGGATAGGGAAAATGCGCGTTTTTGAAAATTTTATTTTAGGTCCGGAGAAAAGTTCATTTTGTTCGGCTCATTTTTAGGAGTCGGGGAAAATTTACTTTATTAAATTTTGGAGTTCGTTTAGATTTTCTTTTATTTATTTTTCTGCGCGCGAGACCGTTTAAAAAAAAATCTGCAGCGCCTTGGGCCAAAGGCCCAAGCCACTAGCCGCCGGCCGGCCAAGAGGCCATAGCGCGCGTGCACCAGGGAGCCGCCGCTTCTTTCTTTCCTAGTCTTAGTAGGACTCTTGTCCTATGTTCGTTTATTCCGTATCTATTTCTAGATCTTTTCCTTTTGTTTCCTAATCCTAGTCTATTTCTTGTCCCCTACCCCAAGCAAAACCCTCCCCTCCCCAATATAAATACCCAAGCACCCCCCCTCTAAACACATCAAACCAACACCTCTCCTCTCCTCTCCGCCGCCCCACGCCGCGCCGCCACACCCACGCCGCGCCGCCGCACCACCCAAGCCGCGCCTCACCCCGCGCCTCTCACCCGCGCCGCCGCCCTTGTGCATCGCCGCCGCGCCCAACGCCGCCCAACCCCGCGCCCTAGTGCCGCCACCGCCACCATGCGTCACCGCGCCGCCGCCGCCCTGCGTCAACGCCGCCGTCGCCGCCGTTCGCCGGAGGTACCGCGCCGCGTCTCTTCTTTCCCTCGGTTCGGTTTTTCTTATAAACCGTTCCGATTCTTTTCTTCTCTACCGATTCGTTTTCTTTCCGATTTTTCGCTAAACCGTTCCGGTGTTCTAGATCGGTTTTTCGTTTCGATCTCTTTTCCCGAAAACCCTAGATTGGTTTTCGTTCTTCTTTCGGACCGTTCGTCTCAACGAACGTGATCACCGATTATTTCCCGGTTAACGACGTCTGTTCGTATAACCGTTCTTCTTTTTCTTCTCGTCGGATTTATTCCGCGATCGCGATCTCAGATCCGATCTTCGTTCTAGTTTATCTTCTCGCTCGTTTATCGGAATCAGGTGATTCAAGCGCCTGGAGTTTCATCTCGAAACCGCCGTTTCGTCTAATCAACTTGAACAAGCTTTTGCTACAGTAAAATTTTGACCTAGATTCAACTTGCTAGAACCGAGTTGTTTTCTTCCGCCGTTTGTTTTTCGTCGTTTGTTCGGCTCGTTCTTTCTTTGCAACCGGAGTTCTTAAGTTGAACTTTCTGGTTCGTTCTCTTGTTCGATTTTTCCCTGTGCATTAGATGAGTACTTATTGTGTGGTTACTATTGTTTGCTTACGATAGATCGACCGGAGTGTGACGAGTAGATCTATCACGAGTTTTGAGTGCGAATCATCTTCATCAACTTTGCAGGCAAGTAACACTTGATCATATCTTTCCTACTACCCAGTTTTATTGCATTAGATCAAACCCTCAAACACTTGCATTGTTAGGATCTAATTAAATTGTGGGATGGGAAGTAGAATTGAGGTAGTACCTATTACCTGTTACTTATGAAACCTTGGGAGTTACTTCTACGTTTGCTTATTATGCTATGCTATGCTAGTAGACGTGGATTGGGTGAGTGAATATCCATGACAGATGTGAGATTGTTAATTAATGGCTTATCTAAGGTGGCAACCTAAACACACATCTGGGTGGATTGAGGCACCTGATGTCTATCAGGACTTGCCTGTTTTTTTTTGGACCGCCACCCAGGCTCAAAGGGATCATAAGATCTTTCATGCTAGAAACTTCCGTGTGCAGCCACATGCTACTATGGGCTCTGGCATAGTTGACTAAGTTGTGCGAACTCTTACGGGGTGGACTAGCAGATGTAGGGGATGTAGGTGTACCGGTCTACCCCACATGTAAGGTGCTAGCGCTTCTGAAAGACTATGTCTCGGTCATCCGTTTCTCAAACACCATGTAGTGCGAGAAAACAAACGGAGGCGATCGAGCCATGTGGGGAAAAGTGCGCAAACCTCTGCAGAGTAACAAACTAATCATGATTAGCCGTGTCCCCGGTTATGGACAACTTGAGTATCTAGTACTTGAATATCGAGTGAATCTCAACATGTTACTTCTAATTAATGTTGTTGGGTTTTAATTATTTTTAATTGGGATTGAGAATGCTGTCAACCATTCTCAATGTTTCACAACCACCATGATAGTTAAATAAATTTATTCCTTTGTAGTAGGAAAAAATTGGCTTTACGCAAAAACCTTATAACCATAGAGCTTTTCCGCCAGCCATATATGCATATAGTGATAGCCATTGTTCATTATTCTCTATGGTGTGAATTTGCCAGTACATTCAATGTACTGACCCGTTTTCGGGCTGCAACTTTTCATGTTGCAGACTTTTCAGACGACGAGTAAGAGGTACGTTAGGGTTACGATTTCCTATACTCAACTTTGCCGTTGGTGTTGATGGGAATCCACAACCTTGTTGCTTCCGCTATATTTTGGATTGAGGTAATAGTTTTTACGTTACTTTATACATGTGATTTACCTCTGTTATAAATCCTTCGAGTACTGTGTGTGTCAGCATACTGATCCAGGGATGACACATAAGCACAGAGACTTGATCCATTCGGGTCGGGTCGCTACACCAAGCTTAGATGCTTGAGACTTCTTGAAATATTATCTTGGGTTGCCTTGGGAATCCCCAAGCTTGAAATTTTGTGTCTTCTTAATTCTTCTCATATGATGGTTTCTCTTTTTATCAAAAGCTTCATCCACACCAAACTCAACAAGGACTCGTGAGATGGGTTAGTATAAACCAATGCAAAACCTTATCATTTTCTACTGTAACAAATCACTAAAATTATTATTAAACATTGCATACTAAATGTCTCTGCATATTTAATACTCCTATCCTCAAATAGAATCTTTAAACAAGCAAACATATGCAAACAATGCAAACAGAACAGCAATCTGCCAGAACAGTACATTCTGTAAAGAATGCAACAGTATCAATACTTCCCTAACTCCAAAAATTATGAACTAAAATTCCCACTGTAGTAAATTTATCAGAGCTCAATATTAAAAATGATTCAACATTATACCACTCTCTGACTTTTCTAGGGAATTTTTTCAATAGCGGTAAACTTTCTGTTTTTCAAACAGCAACATGTATACTAGCAAAATAAGCATGGCAAAGGCTATCCTTGACTTCTTTATTGAAACTAAAGATGCAAAACATTATTCTAAATAACAGCAAGCAAATACTAACAAGAGAAAATGACGCTCCAAGCAAAACACATATCATGTGGTGAATAAAAATATAGCTCCAAGTAAAGTTACCGATGAACAAAGACGAAAGAGGGGATGCCTTCCGGGGCATCCCCAAGCTTAGGCTCTTTGTTGTCCTTGAATATCTTGGGGTGCCATGGGCATCCCCAAGCTTAGGCTCTTTTCCACTCCTTATTCCATAGTCCATCGAATCTTTACCCAAAACTTGAAAACTTCACAACACAAAACTCAACAGAAAACTCGTAAGCTCCGTTAGTATAAGAAAATAAAACAACCACTTAGGTACTGTAATGAACTAATTATTTATTTATATTGGTGTTAAACCTACTGTATTCCAACTTCTCTATGGTTTATAAACTATTTTACTAGCCATAGATTCATCAAAATAAGCAAACAACACAATGAAAACAGAATATGTCAAAAACAGAACAGTATGTAGTAATCTATAACTAACACAAACTTCTGGAACACCAAAAATCCTACCAAATTAGGACGTCCTAAGTAATTCTTGTACCAATCCAGAGCAAAAAGAATCAGATCGGAAGCACGTTTATGTGAATTAACAAAACTAATTTACTTGGTGAAAAAGTTTCTGATTTTCAGCAGGATCAACACAACTATCACAGTAAGCTATCCTAAAGGTCTTACTTGGCACTTTATTGAAACAAAAGCTATAAAACATTATTAATACAGTAGCATAATCATGTGAACACACAAAAATAGTAAGGATAAATATTGGGTTGTCTCCCAACAAGCGCTTTTCTTTAATGCCTTTCTAGCTAGGCATGATGATGACAATGACACTCACATAAAAGATAAGAATTGAAACATAACGGGAGCATCATGAAGCATATGACTAGCACATTTAAGTCTAACCCACTTCCTATGCATAGGGATTTTGTGGGCAAACAACTTATGGGAACAATAATCAACAAGAATAGGAAGACAAAACAAGCATAACTTCAACAATTTAAGCACATAGAGAGGAAACCTGATATTATTGCAATTCCTACAAGCATATATTCCTCCCTCATAATAATTTTCAGTAGCATCATGAATGAATTCAACAATATAACCAGCACCCAAAGAAATCTTTTCATGATCTACTAGCATAGAAAATTTACTACTCTCCACATAAGCAAAATTCTTCTCATGAATAGTAGTGGGAGAAAACTCAACAAAGTAACTATCATGTGATTGAAAATTAAGATCAGGATGACAAGTTTCATGGTTATCATTATTCTTTAAAGCATATGTGTCATCACAATAATCATCATAGATAGGAGGCATGCTTTCATCATAGTAAATTTGCTCATCAAAGCTTGGGGGACAAAAAATATCATCTTCATCAAACATAGCATCCCCAAGCTTGTGGCTTGGCATATCATTAGCATCATGGATATTCAAGGAATTAATACTAACAACATTGCAATCATGCTCATCATTCACATATTTCATGCCAAGCATTCTATGTAATTCTTCTTCTAGCACTTTGGCACAATTTTCCTTTCCATCATACTCACGAAAGATATTAAAAAGGTGAAGCGTATGAGACAAACTCAATTCCATTTTTTTGTAAATTTCTTTTATAGACTAACTAGTGCTAAAACAAGAAACAAAAAGATTCGATTGCAAGATCTAAAGATATACCTTCAACCACTCACCTCCCTGGCAACGGCGCCAGAAATTCTTCTTGCTACCTCTTGAGCATTGCGTTGGATTTCCCCGAAGAGGAGACGATGATGCAGCAAAGTAGCGTAAGTATTTCCCTCAGTTTTTGAGAACCAAGGTATCAATCCAGTAGGAGACCACACACAAGTCCCTCGTACCTACACAAAACGATAGCTCCTCGCAACCAACGTGATTAGGGGTTGTCAATCCCTTCACGGTCACTTACGAGAGTGAGATCTGATAGAGATGATAAATAATATTTTTGGTATTTTTGATATATAGATGCAAAGTGAAAAGTAAAAGGCAAATTAAAAACAAAGCAAGTAATAAAGTAATGGAGATTGATATGATGAGAATAGACCCGGGGGCCATAGGTTTCACTAGTGGCTTCTCTCAAGAGCATAGATATTCTACGGTGGGTGAACAAATTACTATTGAGCAATTGACAGAATTGAGCATAGTTATGAGTATATCTAGGTAATGATCATGTATATAGGCATCACTTCCAAGACAAGTAGATCAAAACGATTCTGCATCTACTACTATTACTCCACTCATTGACCGCTATCCAGCATGCATCTAGAGTATTAAGTTAAAAACAGAGTAACGCCTTAAGCAAGATGACATGATGTAGAGGGATAAATTCATGCAATATGATAAAAACCCCATCTTGTTATCCTTGATGGCAACAATACAATACGTGCCTTGCTGCCCCTTCTGTCACTGGGAAAGGACACCGCAAGATTGAACCCAAAGCTAAGCACTTCTCCCATTGCAAGAACTACCAATCTAGTTGGCCAAACCAAACGGATAATTCGAAGAGACTTGCAAAGATAACTCAATCATACATAAAAGAATTCAGAGAAGATTCAAATATTATTCATAGATAAGCTGGATCATAAACCCACAATTCATCGGTCTCAACAAACACACCGCAAAAAGAAGATTACATCGAATAGATCTCCACGGGAGAGGGGGAGAACATTGTAGTGAGATCCAAAAAGAGAGAAGAAGCCATCTAGCTACTAGCTATGGACCCGAAGGTCTGAAGTAAACTACTCACACTTCATCGGAGGGGCTATGGTGTTGATGTAGAAGCCCTCCATGGTGGATTCCCCCTCCGGCGGAGCTTCGGAACAGGCCCCAAGATGGGATCTCGTGGATACAGAAGGTTGCGGTGGTGGAATTAGGTTTTTGGCTCCTCTGATATTCCTTTTCCTCGAAACACTGAAATAGGCATAAAACAACAAATCTGGGCTGGGCCTCCGGTTAATAGGTTAGTACCAAAAATAATATAAAAGTGGAAAGTAAAGCCCAATATTGCCCAAAACAGTAGATAAAGTAGCATGGAGCAATAAAAAATTATAGATACGTTGGAGACGTATCAACTATCATTATCAACTTTGCATCTTTTGGCTTCAATATTATGAACATGTGTATCATCACGATCGAGATTCAACAAAAATAGACCACTCAGCAAGGGTGCATGACCATAAAAGACATTACTCATATAAATAGAACAACCATTATTCTTCGATTTAAATGAATAACTATCTCGCCTCAAACAAGATCCAGATATAATGTTCATGCTCAACGCTGGCACCAAATAACAATTATTTAGGTCTAAAACTAATCCCGAAGGTAGATGTAGAGGTAGCGTGCTGATGGCGATCACATCGACCTTGGAACCATTTTCCACGCGCATCGTCACCTCGTCCTTAGCCAATCTTCGTTTAATCTGTAGCCCCTATTTTGAGTTGCAAATATGAGCAACATAACCAGTATCAAATACCTAGGCACTACTACGAGCATTAGTAAGGTACACAACAATAACATGTATATCAAATATACCTTTCACTTTGCCATCCTTCTTATCTGCCAAATACACTATAAAAAAATACACTTCCGTGATGATACGTGTTTGTCACAGTTTTCTCTCATGCATATACATCCATGATGATTTTATGACAGAATCAAGATAGTCATACCTGTGCTGTCGCAGAAGTGTTCCATGACATTACCAAAATTATCATCACAGAAGTGTCCACTTCCATGACGATAAATCGCGCGTCATAGAAGTGGTTTCATCAAAGGTGACCGACACGTGGCATCCACCATAACTGCTCGCCGTTAAGCTACCAGTCCGGTTTTGGACCCGATAACCCGTTAAGAGCCCCGACCAATGGTGAGTTTCCACATGTAAAATCATCATTGGCTGGAGGAAACACGTGTGCGCTCACCGTTGGGACAAATGTCATCCACTCATTGGACCGAAGGCGCCTATGATACGTCGACACGTGGCACGGCCCAACAGAGGCCCATTCCTATGAAAAGGCCGGCCCGTTTGACTTGGTCAAAAGGTGGAGGGCCGGCCCACGGAACGCCTGTTAACGGCTTGTTTGCATATAGCCCATTTACAACCCGCTAAGCTAGGGCCCGTTATGACCTATCCGAATTAGGCCCAATAACGTCATCTAGGCCGTCCAATATGATTCCAACCTGTTTTAACTTCCAGCCCATGTATGGCCCATGACATCTTTCGGCCCATATGAGGCCCTTTGTAACTCTTCGCCCATTAACGACCCGTGGTGAAACTGGCCCGTAATGAACAGTGTATTACTTTATACACATTAACGGCCCATTATTCCATTGGGCCGTTTCCAGCCCATGTTATCTTTTGGCCTTCTCAGGGCCCATTTATTCTTGGGCACATTTCCAGCATTCGGTTACTTATGGCCCGTTACTGTAATTTTCTGCTTGTGGGACAAATTCAGCCCATGGTTACAGTCGGCCCTTTTGTGGCCCGTTAATACATTGGGCCATTTTCATAGCGTCATCAAATATGGCCGATTAATGACATCCCGTTATGGTCGGCCCATGAACGGACGATTCCAACTCTAGCCTATTTATGGCCATAATGCGGTCTGTTATTGGCCCATGTTTGGCCAATCGATCATACGGCCCGTAGAAGGCCCATTGATGATACGACCCATAGAAGGCCCATTGTGTCTATGACCCGTAGAAGGCCCATTGTTTCTACGCCCCATAGAAGGCCCATTGTTTCTACGGCCCGTAGAAGGCCCATTGTTTCTACGGCCCGTAGGAGGCCCAGTGTCACTATACTAAATATGTAGCCTATGATTATTGTGGCCTAGTTTTAAAAAATAGGTTACTGCGGCCAGTAGCAAACCACGAAAAAAGAACTGCACTGACTACAAGCAAACAAATAAACAAGACAACAAGGAAATAAATAAGCAAGCAACTTACGCTAGGCTATCACGGCTACTAGACATATTACATCCACTGGGCATCAAAGTTCGCCACCAGTGCAAATATAGGGAACAAAGCAGCATATCATATACACTGGTTGTCAAAGTTGGCGACCAGTGCAAATAAGCACCACAGCAAAACAAGTCCAGAACCGAAACCACTTCAGAAGATCTCAAGAAACAATATCCTGGGTAACCGTAATGCTGGCAAGATGCTTAGCAAGCTTATTAACTTCCTCTTGTTTGGCGCTTAAATACTCCATCGCTTGCTGTTGCACCAGAAAGTATGCATCTAAATTCTGCAGGGACTTCCTCAGTCCTTCAGCTTCCCATCGCAGCACATCTGATCGATGTCTTTCAACTTGAAGTTAAGACTCAAGAAGACGAACTCATTCAGGCAGCGAGTTTGACGAGCTTGTGCTAGCAGTAGTGGCCAGTAACTCGAACACTACATCAAGATAGGACTTTTGGGTTCTCTCACTGTCGTTAAGATAGTTTTTATCAGCTTTCTTGGAGACCAACAGGGATGTCTCACTATCTTGAACCTTATCTGCATTACTTCCTTTACCATTGCATAATGGGGTACTGTTCTCCAATATTTTGTCCGCAGTCTAAAAGAGAAACAAGTAGACACATCACAGGTTTACCCACTCGTGTATGAAACTAATTTTGGTAAATTAGTTCAGTAGTAAAGTGGACAGGATAACAGCATGAAACAAACATATATCTATGTACCATGGTCACTTTATGGTCTATGTCATTCTAGTTTTTGTTGTCAAATCAAGATAGAGACATAGTTCAAATAATATTTGTTCAAGACAAAGCAGAATAGACAGAATATAAGTGTGGGAAACTATAGAGCAATAGCAAAACTTGTAATGTGCATGACATGAGAACATAACTGTTTATTCAATTGAAACTGAAATCAACATAGAGCAAGTTACAACAGCAAACCAGTTAAAGAAATAGGTTTAAAACATAGCTGTTGCTCCATTGGAGTTTCAATTCCATCCTTCAAATTTGAAAATAGTTGGTATGAGTAAATATAGTGATGCAAGAGCAAAGGAGTATGAACCATAGCTATAGAACCTGACCTGAGAACAATTATTCTTCTCCTTTAAGCATTGAGTTGGGATTCGGAGTGGTGGTCCTCGTGCTTTTGGGACTGCAGTTCCCTTACTAGCTGCTCGTGTTTGGGTGCTCTGTGGTGGAGACGGTGGTGTGTCAACTGGAACTGGGTTACTATCTGGTGGGGTTGGAGTTAGAAGGGGTGCAGCTGGTTCTCTGTCCAACAGGGTAGGGGTTCAATCTGCGGGAGCCTGGTTTATGTGTGGTGGGGCTGGTTCTTGGGCAAGTACAACCGTGGTTCTATCTGCATCAACCGGTAGCACTATCTTTTCTGAAGATCGTGTTGTTACTCCCTTAGATACCGCCATCACCCTCTCCAATTGAAATGGCTGATAAACAAGAAAAGTAATTGAATGTACAAACATTGTATGATAGACAGGTGCAATGGATAATGGGGAATAAAAGAGGGCATGAAATAATTCACATTTATGTTGTCTAACCAAACAGGATAGCATGACAAAATTTCACATATATGATGGCTAACTAAATAGGATAGCATGACACAATTTCACATTATGATGGCTAACTAAAAAAGATGGAAAGACATAGTTCAAAATATGATGACTATGTAAACAGGATGACATGATATAACTATATAATGTGTTTATTAAATAGGTTGGCATGCCATAATTCACATACATGCCGCCTATGGAAACATGATAGCATGATATAATTCACGGATAGAATGACATAATTCAAAATATGATGACTGTAAACACTAAACAGGATGAGATGATATAACTATATGATGTCTTTATTAAATGGGTTGCCATGCCATAATTCAGATAGATGCCGTGTATGTAAACATGATGGCATGATATAATTCAAATATATGATTTCTACAGTAAGCAAGTAAGCAGATGGCAATCCATATATGATGTAAAAACTAAGCAATGCAAGACAACATGCATGACATGGGTAATATAACCCTGCCTAGTGTGAGCATAGACCTCAGGGGGAAATAGGACTGGTCACCAGTCTCTGAATCCTCCTCTGAGGAGCTCTTTGTAACCAGCAAGATGTCTGCGTCAGCAGGTACCATTATCTGCTCTGAATACATTGTTTTCACTCCAGATACTTCCATCACCGCTTCAAATGGCTGATGCACAGGAAGAGTAGTTGAATATACAAACGTTGTCGACAAATGGAACACGTAATATAAAAAATGATAGCATGATATAATTCACATACATGATGATTGGCTAAACAGCATGGCATTGCATAATTCACATATATAATGCCTTTGCAACAAGCTAGGATTGCATAATTCACATATATAATGTCTTGCAACAAGATGGCAATGCATAGTTCACATATATGGTAATTAGACACTAAACATGTGGAATTCACACAAAGCATGTCTAAACTAATCAAATGACATAGCAATGCAAGACACCATACACATGATATGAGTAATATAACCCGGCCAAGTTAGAACATACACCTCGGGGGGGGGGGGGATAGGACTGGTCATCTGTCTTTGAATCCTCCTCTGAGGAGCTATCCGTAACCAGCGAGATATGCGCTTCGTCAGATAGCATAATCTGCTCTGAAGACCTTGTTTTCGCTCCAGAATTTTCTATCACCGTGTCAAATGGCTGATGCACACGAAGAGTAGTTGAATGTACTAACATTGTTGACAAATGTAATATGTAACGAAAAAAGGATGGCCTGATATAATTCACATATAAGATGACTGGCTAAGCAGGATGGCATTGCAAAATTCACATATATGATGGTTGGCTAAACAAGATGGCGTTGCATAATTCACATAAATGATGAATAAACTAAACAAATGGCATTCACACAAAGCATGTCTAAACTAAGCAGATGACATATTTGATGTATAAAGTAAGCAATGCAAGGCACCATATGCATGATATAACCAACATCAGCATGCCAAGTTAGAGCGAAGACCTTAGGGGGTAAATTGTAGTGGTATTCTCCTTCTGAATCCCCCTCAGAACAGATATCTTCCTCTCGATTACAATCCGAAATGGGTGGAGGGGGGCTGCCTTTGCGCCTACCATGGAGCAATATCTGCATGAAATTTTATTGCCATGCAAGGCTTGTCTCTTTTGCTCTACATGTTCAGTTCCATTGTGTACAATAACTAACATGCGTAGGAATAAAACATAGTGAGATATGTAAGGAGTGCATGCAGAAATCCAGAGTGATGGTAGCAACCTGTGGATAGACCCAAAACCAATGATAGCAGGCAGATAATGGCTCCAGTTAAAAAATACAGATAATGGCTTCTTTACTGTTTGTTTCCCACCCAACATGAAACTCATAGTAGACACCAGAGATTAACCAGATAGTAGATAGATACTATTGACTGCGTTCCCAATATGTACCCCACAACCATTTACAAACTCAAGTTTGACCATTAGTTTGGAGCTGACTCAGAGTCTAATCGGTGAATAGGACGATAAAGTAGCATGTAATATTAAGCTATGCATAATGTAAGCAGACACAAAAGAGTGTGACCTCTCTTGCGGACCCGTGTAGTCCTCGAGGTCATCTTCTTGGTTGATGATGGTAATGCAGTTTTCATGGCTGCCGGTGGCGGGGAATAAGATCTGAGGCGGCAAAAGACAGTCTGGAGGCCGGATCCCTGCTGTGTTGGACCCTTCTGTCATTGGAGCAGCTGAGCTGGGGTGGACTACGGCGCAGTAGGAGTGGGACAAACCACGCAAGGTTTTCTTTGACAACTATCTGTAAGAGAAGTAATTCTGTAAGGGCTCGTTAAAATTGGAGGATTCTAACAATGCAGGGATAGGAAATGCACAGTAATAGGATAGGAATGCACGTGCAAAACAGAGAATTTAAAAACATAATATTTCTGCCAATCTGGGTGTTTGGTTCACAAGAATGGGAAGATCAGAGGATGCAAAGAAGCATGGTTAGATTAAGTCAAACCACAAGAAAATGTATGGTTATAATGCTATTATGCTACTATCTCTTAGTCTTGTCCTTCATGAATAGGAATTTGAAAAGGAGGACAAGTGGATATTAAAATTCATATGGTTTTTCTTTCAAGGAGACACTAAAGGAACAAATCCTACAGTTTTCCTTTGCTCCATTCCTTTGAACCAAATGTATGAATAGTAGTACCATAGGAAACTTTCCAATTCCTATGTTTTTACTTCACTTTTCCTTTCAAGCACTAGCGATTCTAGTAGGCAGGCTTGAGAAAGGAAAAGCCTACACTCAAAAATTGCTTTTGTGCTACTTCTACTACTTTGGACCCATGCCACTGCCCTACTAGCTCAACTCCCAGACCCATCAACAAATGCACAGGTCAAACACGCAGAGATAAATAATGATGGAGTTCAAGAGAGTCCATCACGGATAGCTAAGTTGTCTGGTACCTCACTTCTTGTCATATAGTAGGAGAAACTAATCGTATTTCACGTTACTGCGTGTGCTCAGTGGAAAATATATATAACATGTAGAGTAAAAAAGAGATGCAACAAGTGTACAACCTCTTTGGCGAAGCCATGTCGATCTCAGCGTGATTGGGTTGGTCGGTGAGGATGATCCGCTGACTTGGCTGTCGGAGGAGGGGAAGAAGATCTTAGGCATCTTGAGATGGAGCCCGGGGTACTGCTCCGCTGTGATGGAGGGTTTCGTCGTTGGAGCATCTCCGTTGAGTTGTACGACTCCGAGGCTGAAGCAAGACAGGAGAGACAACGTTAACCTGAGTGGAATTCTAATAGCATCTCCAATAGATGACGTAAAATACATAACCACAAAGTGCTAGATGTAAAATACATCAGTCGCTCATCTCTAAACTTAACTATCGAAACTGAATTTAATTGTCAAAACTGAACCTAACTGTGAAAACTGAATTTTGCTGGCGAAACTGAATTTTACTGTTGAAACTGAACGCACTAGTAGCAGAAAAGCAGTAGCAGCAGCAGCATCGCGTGCGAGAGCCGGGGCAGCTAGTCGTGTAGCAGCATCAGGTGAGGCTACCCATCCGTCGACTGGCTTTTTCATCTCTGGTCAGTCGATTTTCCAGCTGTTGGATACAAAATCAAGGGCCTGCAGTTCATCTTCAACCTCCACCCCCCTGAGCCGCCAGCCACCACCGGCCAAACAGCCCGCCCGCCCCGAAACCACTCTCCACTGCCGGTCCATCACCGCCCCGGCCATCCCTCTAGGCCCCCCATGCCAAGCTTTTTCTCCGGCGATCCCCACGCCACCGCCCCACCATCGCCGTCGACCACCGCCCCACCCTGAACCCTAAGATAAATAGAGGGTACCTCTCCGGCGAGCCCCCCTCCCCGCCATGGTTGGTTCTTTCTTAACTCCGGCGAGCCCCCACCCCCTGAAAATCGACTGACCCAAAAGTCGATTCAGTCGACTGAAGTGTAGCTAAATTGGAGCAGCATCGCAAGCAAGAGCAAGAGCAAGAGCGAGAGCAGCAGCACGAGCAAGAGCAAGAGCAGACTAGGCATGGGATCGAGAGCAAGAGCAGAGCAGCAGGGCAAGCGAGAGCTAAAGCAGCAGCAACTCCTACTGATGTGGATGTTGCCGCCGAGGGAGCGACACCATGGAGGAAGTGGCCGGCGACACCACAGTGGATGGAGCCGCGCCATGTCGGCTTGGGACCGAGCGATGGAAACACCGTGAGATCGAATCAAGAATAAAATGTGGCGATTAGTGTACAACCTCTTTGGTGGCACCGATTAGGCCGCAACTTCATCCAAGGAAACGGTGATGATGCTGCTCTTCCGGTGGTGCAGGTGAAGACGAAGGTGTGGGAATGGATGTGGCGGGAAAGACGAGGGGAATGTCAGGGCAGCTAGGCGGTTCTTTAGTTTCAAGGGTATCACGGGCATTTCGTGTGTCGAGATTTCACAGGAGGTGGGAGTTTTCGTGCGCGTTGTAATTTTGGAATAGCAAGGCGCGGGTTGAGATGGAGGGAGTTGTCGGAGCACAAAGAGACAAAGATATATCTTAAATATTTCGGGGTAACAAGACACGGGTTGAAATTTTTGGACACGCCTAACGTGTACTGTACCAAATCAATTCACACTTCCGTCGACGAAAAAACAAAAAGAAATCAATTCGCAGCACACAAGAGAGTCTAGTCCCGTGTACTGTACCAAATCAATTCGCACTACAAATGTCATTCAAAACTTACAATTGATGTTATGTTCAATTAAAATATTTCGCTATGTGTATAAGACATGCAACCTGCTACTCAAATGAATGTTTTAGTGCATTCCAAACGTATATACTACCGCTTCAATATGAACTAAATTTGAATTCGTTTCTCTATTGGAATAAGATCTACAATAATGATTGTTGTGAAGCCAAACCATTTGAATTCGTTTCTCTATTTTAATAAGATCTACAATCATCATTATTGTCAAGTTAAACCATCATTTGTGTATTATCTTCACATCACACCACATGATTAATCTCAAGTTATATATATGAACTATGTGTACTACTGAACTCGAACTCGATTTTTTGAATCCTCTTTATGTTGATTTCAAATCATAGTACATTTCAAGCTCTAGTTAGATCTTCATAATCTAAACCACGTCTGATATGTATAATGTGTTTATCACATAATGTATGGTGCCCCGCCCCCTACGCCTACAAGTATTTAGATGTGAGTTGCAAACACCACACATTACCACAAATTCAAATAAAATGTGAGATGTTTGATATATAGTATTGTTTAGATTGTCCGATATTTAGTTCTAAGCTGCAAATGCCACACATTATCACAAATTCAAACAAAATGTGAGATTGTTCGATGTATAATATGGTTTAGATTGTTCGACATTTAGCTATGAGTTGCAAATGCCATGCATTATCACATTATGGTATAACATGTGCAAAACCACAACACGAGTATCACCGCTATATTCATGCATGCATATGTTTATAACACTATGATCTCCTATTCAAATATATGAATCCACTTTCATATCAAATTATGATCTTTGTTAGTCTCTTACACCCACACAATCCTCTAACCTTTGCACACGCCCTCCTCGCCCTCCCCCTCCGTCAGCATTCTATCCATCGCGCACATTCATTTTTTTCTTTAGGTCGTTCTCCCACAGTATCCACAACTCCTCTCCGACACACACCGTTCGATAAACCTCTTTAGCAATGTCTGCCTACAACATACACATGCACCTTCCATCTCCTCCTTTCTGTGTCCATGCCTCGTGTCTCTCATACGGTCCCACACACGTGTAAACTCTCGCCCCTCTTTTCATCGATCTCACAACCGCACACTCCTCCCCCTATCTAGCTAGTAGCTCGGCCTCTCGCACCACCCCCTAGCTCCATTCTCTCTGTCTATCCGTCTCGCTGGGCCTTATTTGCCTCTAATAAATGGATGTACACTGACCGATCTCCCGCTAGACATATAGCTAGCTAGGTCCTTATAACTTATTTTTCCCCACGCGTCGACCGATCTACCTTATTAGTTATGTCTCTCCCTTCCTCCAACAAACAACAATTGATCCACCGATCTAGTTAGGTTTGCTTACCAAACACATGGTTCCCCTTCATCATCTATGCATGCGTCTCAACAGATCTATCACACACAGACACACACAGAAACACATCCCCACTCTAATGTATAATATCGCAATTCTACCCTCAGTTTGTCTAGTAGGCCTCTTCCACCATCTTTGAGAAGCAACTCCATCACCCATCCAGCACTCTACCCCTCTCCCTCCCTCTCTCTCCTCTCTCTCCGTCCCATCCTATTTCCCATCCTTCAGTTATGTATGGATGTCGACCGATCTCCCTCAAGACATAGCTGGGTCTCTCCTTCTCAACACATATACGAGTCGTTCTACCTCTCTAGTTAGGCCTATGCCTCCCCCTCCCCCCACCCCCACACACACCGATACATCGAGCGCTCTAGTCATGTCTCCCTGCCACACACAAACTTGCCCTGTGCGCTCTGACGTTCCGGTAGGTCAGTCACCCTATATCTTTGACTTGCACACACACAATTTCGATGGCTCTCTTCATTGATCTCGCACCCACCCACTTGATCCTCTCTTCGACTCTATCGATATCTATGACCCCTCCCTCTCTTCTCATGGATCGCCCCCTGGCGGCTCCAGGAATTTGCAACCGGGTATTCATGTGTATTCATTTTGCCAAAATCATTGTTGTTTTTCAAAAATTGTCACTCTTTTGCCAAAATCAACAATGTTTTGTAAAAATCATGGGTATTCATATGAAGACCCAAGAATACCCCTAGCGCCGCCCTGCCCCTCTATATATGCTATGGATAGGCCTCTATTTCACACACATTGCATGCAAAATTTTGTTTGAGATGTCATCGATACATATTCCCACAAATAAATCCACGAAACCACACCCCCCAAACAAAGAACACTCACGAATGCACACACCATCTGTCTAGGTTTGTATCTCTCTCACACACATCCACATAGGTGGGGGACGTGCACGAAGAGAAGAGGTGCATGCATGGCACACGTACTCCCGTCTCTTTCCCAACCACACCTGCGCGGGTACATGGTGGAGCTCATTTTTGTACGAAAAGGCAGCCCACATGGTAATTTGACACGTTGATCAATCGAAAGTATAGTGGGGTGTTTATGCCCCAAACTACGGATGTCGTGTTCTCCACAGGGACTAGGCGACGACAACAATGCTTGGCTAAAGCTAAGTGACATAATTTAGATGATGATATATAACTAGCAATGACAGAAGGAAAGGAACACGCTAATATGATAGGGACAGAAATATATCACAACACAAACACTCACACATATTACATGTACTAGACCTAACACAAAGACTGCAAATAGAGTAAGTACAGAGACCTAGTACAGGGACTAGTACACAAGGTGAACACACAAATATACTAGAAGGTTACTAAATCACAGAGCAAGATTTCAAGGACAATTAATTCTCACATCCTACAGAAATACAAGTCAAGCATTATATATTACAAGTACCAAACAGAACAAGCTATAGGTTGCCAGCACTCTTAAAATCTGAACATTACACTTCTCAAGTTTATAGAAATTTGAGAGAGAGAGAGAGAGAGAGAGAGAGCAGCAACATGAGGTTGAGGGAGTAGAAGCAGTAGGGGTGCAACAAGAGAGGAGCAGCAGGAGGTCGGGGATCAGCAGTAGGTTCAGAGAAGCAAAGGAGCAGCAGAGAGCAAAGCAGCAGCGAGGTAGCGAGAAGAAAGAGCAGCAGGCTGGGGTTCAGAGAATATTAGGAGCAGCAACAAGCAGCGTTGTGTTCAGATAAGAAGTGGCAGCAACAAGTTAAGGTTCAGAGCAGAAGCAAGGTGAAGAAAAGAGGAAGAGGAACAGCAGCAAGAGTTGCGAGAGAGTGGAGCAGCAGGGGCACATAGGAAGGAGCAGAAGTAGATTGGCGATGGGGAAGAAGAGTAGCAGCAGAGGTAAGGGAAGCAGCAGCAGCCGCAGGCAAGGAGAGTCGCGTGGGTGATACGTCTCCAACGTATCTATAATTTTTTATTGCTCCATACTATTATATTACCCGTTTTGGATGTTTATGGGCTTTACTTTACACTTCTATATCTTTTTTGGGATGAATCTAATAACCGGAGGCCCAGCTTGAATTGCTGTTTTTTTTGCCTATTTCAGTGTTTCGAAGAAAAGGAATATCAAACGGAGTCCAAACGGAATGAAACCTTCGGGAGCGATCTTTTTGGAACAAACGTGATCCAGGGGACTTGGAGTGGACGTCAAGCAACAGAGGAGGCGGCCACGAGGGTGCCCGGCACGCCCCCTACAAGTGGGTGCGCCCCCACCCTCGTGGGCCCCTTGAGCATCCACCGACCTACTTCTTCCTCCTATATATACCCATGTACCCTGAAACTATTGAGGAGCACCAGGAAAAACTATTTCCACCGCCGCAACCTTCTGCATCCGCGAGATCCCATCTTGGAGCCTTCGCCGGCGCTCCGATAGAGGGGGAATCGAACACGGAGGGCCTCTAGATCATCTCCAAGGTCTCTCCGATGAGTTGTGAGTAGTTTACCACAGACCTTCGGGTCCATAGTTATTAGCTAGATGGCTTCTTCTCTCTCTTTGAATCTCAATACAAAGTTCTCCTCGATCTTCTTGGAGATCTATTCGATGTAACTCTTTTTGTGGTGTGTTTGTCGAGATCCGATGAATTGTGGGTTTATGATCAAGTTTATCTATGAGAAATATTTGAATCTCCTCTGAATTCTTTTATGTGTGATTAAGTTATCTTTGCAAGTCTCTTCGAATTATCAGTTTGGTTTGGCCTACTAGATTGATCTTTCTTGCAATGGGAGAAGTGCTTAGCTTTGGGTTCAATCTTGCGGTGTCCTTTCCCAGTGACAGCAGGGCCAACAAGGCACGTATTGTATTGTTTCCATCGAGGATAAAAATATGGGGTTTATATCATATTGCATGAGTTTATCCCTCTACATCATGTCATCTTTCTTAATGCGTTACTCTGTTCTTTATGAACTTAATACTCTAGATGCATGCTGGATAGTGGTCGATGTGTGGAGTAATAGTAGTAGATGCAAGCAGGAGTCGGTCTACTTGTCACGGACGTGATGCCTATATACATGATCGTGCCTAGATAATCTCATAATTATTTGCTTTTCTATCAATTGCTCGACAGTATTTTGTTCACCCACCGTAATACTTATGCTATCTTGAGAGAAGCCACTAGTGAAACCTATGGCCCCCGGGTCTATCTTTTATCATATAAGTTTTACATCTACTTTTATTTGCATCTTTACTTTTCCAATCTATATCATAAAAATGCCAAAAATATTTATCTTATCATATTATCTCTATCAGATCTCACTTTCGTAAGTGGCCGTGAAGGGATTGACAACCCCTTTATTGCGTTGGTTGCGCGGTTCTTGTTTGTTTGTGTAGGTGCGTGGTACTTTTGAAGAGCCTCCTACTGGATTGATACCTTGGTTCTCAAAAACTGAGGGAAATACTTACGCTACTATTGCTGCATCACCCTTTCGTCTTCAAGGAAACCAACGCAAGATCAAGACGTAGCAAGAAGGATTTCGGGCGCCAATGCCGGGGAGGTCTTTGCTCAAGTCAATACATACCAAGTACCCATCACAAACTCATCTCCCTCGCATTATATTATTTGCCATTTGCCTCTCGTTTTCCTCTCCCCGACTTCACCTTTGCCTTTTCTTTGCCCTCCTTCCGTCCGATCTTGTGTTACCATGTGCCTTCTTTTTGCTTGAATCTTTGCTTGCTAAAAGTTTATGGATCCCCATCCACTTTCTAATCTCTTTAAGAGATCCAATTATGATGAACCAATTGCTAGTGAGTCGAGTGCACTAGATTATCTTTATGAGGTTTTGCTTGAAATTCGTGAATCTAAAAATTGTGATGAAGTACTTTATGAAGTGATTCACGACAGATCTTTGAATAAAAAGCATGATTGCAATGATGTTATTACAAATTCTGTTAATATCAATTGTGCTAATAATATGCAAAACCCCAAGCTTGGGGATGCTAGTTTTACTATGTCCACTACTTGTTGCAATAACCATGATTGGGGCGATTCTTCTTATGATCTTGAAAATTTATTTAAGCCCCATGATGAATATGAGATTGATAATTATGTTTGCATTAATATTGAAAGTGGGTTTGGAAGAGTGTCAACTTTAGATCCCACATATTTGGAGAATGTTCAATCTTATGAAATTTTTGATAAAAGTGGGTTTGGAGAAAGTCATGACTTTAGTTAATGTTAATCCCACTATTTTGGAAGAGTGTCAACTTCGTATGCACGTGGATCGTGTTGAAAATATTTTATGTGATAGCTATTTTGTTGAATTTGCTTATGATCCCACATGTAACTACTATGAGAGAGGAAAATATGGTTATAGAAATTTTCATGTTATTAAATTACCTCTCGTTATGTTGATATTTCTATTGTTTCTTTCCGCTTCCTTGCATATGCTAGTTTTTGCTTGCTATGATAATTTGTTTGCCTATAAGATTCCTATGTATAGGAAGTATGTTAGACTTAATTGTATTTATCACATGTTTTATGGTGCTCTCTTTGTGCTTCAATTCTTGTCTTTCATGTGAGCATCATCGAAATCTCAATGCCTAGCTAGGGGCGTTAAATGATAGCGCTTGTTGGGAGGCAACCCAATTTTATTTTAGTTCCTTGATTTTTGCTTCTGTTTAGTAATAAATATTTAATCTAGCTTCTGCTTAGATGTGTTTTCATGTTTTAATTAGTGTTTGTGCCAATTAGAACCTATAGGATAACCTATGATGATAGTTAATTTGATTCTGCTGAAAAACAGAAACTTTGCGCGCACGAAAATAATTTTAGTAATTCACAGAAACTTGATTTTTTCTTAATTCATTTTTCTGTAGATAAGTAGAAAAATTTCCCAGGACTTCCTATTTTGGTAGGATTTTTAGAGTTCCAGAAGTATTCCAGAGTTACATATTGCTACAGACTATTCTGTTTTTGACAGATTCTATTTTTCGTGTGTTGTTTGCTTATTTTGATGCATCTATGGCTAGTATGTAGGGGTATGAACCATAGAGAAGTTGGAATACAGTAGGTTTAACACCAATATAAATAAATAATGAGTTCATTACAGTACCTTATGTGGTGGTTTTTCTTTCTTGCACTAACGGAGCTTATGAGATTTCCTGTTGAGTTTTGTGTTGTGAAGTTTTCAAGTTTTGGGTAAAGATTTGATGGATTATGGAATAAGGAGTGGCAAGAGCCTAAGCTTGGGGATGCCCATGGCACCTCAATATATTCAAGGATAACCAAAAGCCTAAGCTTGGGTATGCCCCAAAAGGCATCCCCTCTTTCGTCTTCGTCTATCGGTAGCTTTACTTGGAGCTATATTTTTATTCGCCACATGATATGTGTTTTGCTTGGAGTGTCTTGTATGATATTAGTATTTGATTTTTAGATTACCCCAATCATCCTTTCTGTACACACCTTTTGGGAGAAGCCCACTTGATTAGAATTTATTAGAATACGCTATGTGCTTCACTTATATCTTTTGAGCTAGGTAGTTTTGTTCTAGTGCTTCACTTACATCTTTTTAGAGCACAGAGGTGGCTTGATTTTGTGGAAATTGTTGATCTTTCATGCTTCACTTATATTATTTGGGAGTCTCTTAGAACATCATGGTATTTTCTATGGTTATAAAATTGGTCTTAGAATGATGGGCATCCAAGTTGGGTATAATAAAAACTATCATAGAAAGTGAATTGGATGCTATGATCAATTTGATACTTGATAATTGTTTTGAGATATAAAGGTGGTAATATTAGAGTCATGCTAGTTGGGTGATTATGAATTTAAATAATACTTGTGTTAAAGTTTGTGATTCCCGTAGCATGCACGTATGGTGAACCGCTTTGTGATGAAGTTGGAGCACAATTTTATTTATTGATTGTCTTCCTTATGAGTGGCGGTCGGGGACGAGCGATGGTCTTTTCCTACCAATCTATCCCCCTAGGAGCATGTGCGTAGTACTTTGTTTTCAATGACTTGTAGATTTTTGCAATAAGTATATGAGTTCTTTATGACTAATGTTGAGTCCATGGATTATACGCACTCTCACCCTTCCACCATTGCTAGCCTCTCTTGTACCGCACAACTTTCGCCGGTACCATACACCCACCATATACCTTCCTCAAAATAGTCACCATACCTACCTATTATGACATTTCCATAGCCATTCCGAGATATATTGCCATGCAAATTTCCACCGTTCCGTCTTATATGGCACGCATCATCATTGTCATATTGCTCTTTGCATGATCATGTAGTTTACATCGTATTTGTGGCAAGGCCACCTTCATAATTTTTCATACATGTCACTCTTGATTCATTGCATATCCCGGTACACCGCCAGAGGCATTCTTATAGTCATATTTTGTTCTAAGTATCGAGTTGTAATCTTGAGTTGTAAGTAAATAAAAGTGTGATGATCTTCATTATTAGAGCATTGTCCCAGTGAGGAAAGGATGATGGAGACTTCCCCCACAAGTCGGGATGAGACTTCAGACTTAATAAAATAAGAAAAGAGGCCAAAGAGCCCACCAAAAAAATTTAAAAAAAGAGAAAGGCCAAATTAAAAAAAAGACAAAGGCCAATAAAAAAATGAGAGAAAAAGAGAGAAGGGACAATGCTACTGTCCTTTTTACCACACTTGTGCTTCAAAGTAGCACTATGATCTTCATGATAGAGAGTCTCCTATGTTGTCACTTTCATATACTAGTGGGAATTTTTCATTATAGAACTTGGTGAGGGAGTCCTGGATTAGGGGGTATCCGGACAGCCGGACTATATACATCGTCCGGACTATTGAAGCGTGGAGATGCAAGACTCAAGACTTTGGGCCGTGTCCGGATGGGACTCTCCTTTTCGTGGAAGACAAGCTTGGCGATCCGGATGTTATATTTCCTTCCTTGTAACCGACTCCATGTAAACCCTAGCCCTCTCCGGTGTCTATATAAACCGGAGAGGTTGGTCCTTAGAAGGCCGATCACAATCACAATCATACCATCATAGGCTAGCTTCTAGGGTTTAGCCTCTATGATCTTGTGGTAGATCTACTCTTGTACTACCCATATCTTCAATATTAATCAAGCAGGAAGTAGGGTTTTACCTCCATCGAGAGGGCCCGAACCTGGGTAAATGTTGTGTCCCTTGCTTCCTGTTACCATCAACCTAGACGCACAGATCGGGACCCCCTACCCGAGATCCGCCGGTTTTGACACCGACATTGGTTGTTTCATTGAGAGTTCCTCTGTGTCGTCGCTGCGAGGCTCAATGGCTCGTCTTGTTGTCAAGGACAACATTACCTCTGGGGGAGCGCTGGCTGTAGGCCAAACTCTCCGACTTGGCGGCTTCATCATGGCTACCCCATCGGCGGTTGCACCGACGATGGCCTCTCGGGTCATCACGCATAACCTTCGCGTCAATTCGGAATTAGCCGAACAGATGGATCCGATAGAGCTCTCCTCCCTTAATGAGCTCTTGGATCGCATCACCGCTTTGGGAGTCGCTACGGACTATGACCGGATCAGGCTTAAACCCGACCAAAGGGACATTAAATCCCCTCTGGCCACCCATGAGATAGCGGTAGTGGAGGAGCCACACACGGATTACCCCTCAATTTTGAGGACGAATTATGTTCGGGTCACCGAGCTCCCTGAGCCGGACACCCGCCCAAGGGAAGACATGACCTGGATCCAGGACTTAGAATCGAGCATTGGGCTGGAGAAATTGGGCAGCACCCCGAATCCCGAGCTGTCAGGCTCGAAAGCTCCCATGCCCCTGGGTGCTAGATTGGATCGGAATCCAGAATTAGCTATTCCCACCCACATGGACTTAAACCATCTCTCCCATATCAGGCAAGAGCCCCAGGAGACAGTACATCGTTACTGGGCCAGATTCCTCCTTGTGCTAAACAAGGTCAAGGACTGCCGCGAGGAAGACGTAGTCTCACTTTTCTGCAAAAACTGCACGAACAAAGGAATCCTTAGTGCTATAAGTCGCCGTGACATAGTACACTTTGCGGACTTGGCAACCATAGTACAGAAGTACTGTGCGATGGAAAGCGCCTGGAAAACCCAAACAGAATTTTGGGATAGTCCGGCTCTCACCAAAACTGTTGTCCGAACCAAATGGGCGAACTCTCGTAAGTCGGTCGATCCAATCCCCAAGAAACCAAAACCCACCCCAGGGCGGGGAACCGTATTGGAAGAATGGCTCAATGGGCCATGTAAACTCCACAACACCCCAGACACAACACCAACTCATAGCCTTAGGGCATGTTGGATACTCCGGCAGGTTGCAAAAAGTGGTGAGGATCTTCTTGCAAGCCATAAAGCAGAACAACATCCCGCCAACGAACACAATACGGTACTAATAGTCTTAGAGACTTTTGCCTCAAACAATAGGCGCAAGCGGGCTCATCGAAGCTCCGCTGAAATTTGCCATGTGGCAAAAATAAACCCCTGGAACGACACTGCTATAACTTTCAGCGCCAGTGATGAACCTCGATTCCAGATTGTCCGAGCACCAGCCGCTCTGGTCCTTAGCCCAATCGTGGACGGCTTTCGGCTCACTAAAGTACTCATGGACGGCGGAAGCGGATTAAACTTGATCTACGAAGAAACACTCAACAAGATGGAAATTGATAAAAGCCGCATTGAACAAAGCGGCACGACCTTTAGGGGAATTATCCCTAGTCGAGAAGCACGGTGTGCGGGAAAAATCACATTCGATGTGGCATTCGGCACCCCGGAGAATTACAGGTCTGAAGAAATCACATTCCAAGTGGCTCCTTTTAGCAGCGGATACCACGCCCTTCTAGGGTGGGACGTGTTTACAAGCTTTCAAGCTATACCCCATTATGGGTACATGAAGCTTAAAATGCCCGGACCCAATGGAATCATCACTCTAGCCAGTGATCCGGACGTCGCACTTCGCGCCGAAAACAAAACCGGAGTACTAGCCCTGGAAGCATTATCCGAAGCCCTAGCAGCCGAAGAATTAACAACACTGCACACCACCGTGGACAGGGACGACGTCATACTCGACAAGCGACCCAAGTCCACCTCATTTAAACCCGCGGACGAGATAGTCAAATTCCAAGTCCATCCAACGGACCCCACGAAGATAGCTTCCGTCGGGACACAGTTGAGCCCCGCAATGGATGCCGCACTACGAGACTTCTTACACAAAAATTGGGACATTTTCTCCTGACACGCATCGGACATGCCGGGCATCCCATGCAGGTTGGCCGAACATAGCCTCAATATACTAAAAGGATACAAACCGGTCAAGCAGACTCTAAGGCGGTTTTCAGAGCCCAAACGGCAAGCCATGGGGGAAGAGCTAGCCAAACTACTCGAGGCTGGATTCATCAGAGATATCAAGCATCCGGATTGGCTGGCAAATCTAGTAATGGTACCAAATAAGGACAAATCCTGGCGCCTATGTGTCGACTTCAAAGACCTCAACAAGGCTTGCCCCAAGGATCCCTTTCCCCTCCCTCACATCGATCAAATCATCGATGCCACAGCAGGACACGGCTTGTTGTGTTTCCTCGATGCATACTCTGGATACCATCAAATAAAGATGGCAGAGTCCGACCAAGCTGCAACAGCTTTCATAACGCCATATGGCCCTTTTTGCTTGAACACTATGCCTTTCGGGCTTAAAAATGCCGGCGCAACCTATCGACGCATGATTCAAGCATGCCTGGAAAAGCAAATCGGCAAAACAATGGAGGCATATGTGGACGACGTGGTCATAAAAACAAGACACGTCGAAACCCTAATAGATGACTTGAGGCTTACATTCGATAACCTCCAGACATACGACATCAAGTTGAATTCGGAAAGATGCGTTTTCGGCGTCCCCTCAGGGAAACTGCTGGGCTTCATTGTTTCCAATAGAGGAATTGAAGCGAATCCGGCAAAAATCCAAGCTCTGTCGCAGTTGGCTATACCAACAGACCTCAAGCACATCCAGAAACTAGCTGGATGCATGGCCGATTTGAGCCGCTTTATCTCTAGGTTAGGAGAACCTCTTTACCGCCTCCTTCGGCGCATCGAACACTTCGTGTGGACGGATGCAGCCGCGGCCGGACTCGATGAAATAAAGACGTTACTGGCCAGTAATCTAGTCCTAACAGTGCCCAATATTGGCGAGCCTATGCTACTGTACATAGGTGCAACACTTCAAGTTGTAAGCGCAGTGCTCGTCATCGAACGAGAGGTTGACGTATACAAATTCCACTCCAAAAGCCGGTTTATTACGTATCCACGGTCCTCACCCCATGCAAATCCCGATACCCACACTATCAAGAAATAGCGTATGCGGTCTTCATGGCATCCCGGAAGCTGCGACACTACTTTCAAGAGTGTTCAATTACGGTGGCCTCCGAAGTACCACTCAATGACATAATAAATAACCGTGATGCTACAGGCCGGATTGCTAAATGGGCTATCGAGCTCCTTCCGTTCGACGTAATATACAAACCACGACGGGCCATCAAGTCGCAAGTACTTGCTGACTTTGTCGCCGAATGGACAGAAGCCGAACTCCCTAAAGAGTATGACGCGTACTCCAACTGGATCATGCACTTCGATAGCTCTAAAATGCTGGCCGGATTGGGAGCAGGTGTAGTCCTGACGTCTCCCACCGGAGACACGGTCCAGTACGTCCTCCAAATATTATACACAGACTCCAACAATGCAGCCGAATATGAGGCTCTGTTGCATGGTCTTCGGATGGCAGTCTCTATGGGCATCCAACACCTAGAAGTGCGCCGGGATTCATACCTCGCAATATCACAAATAAACGGAGACTTTGATGCCAAGGATCCGAAAATGGCGGCCTACCGTAATGCCGTCCTCAAAATGTCAGCTCGGTTCGAGGGGCTCGAATTCCACCATGTGGCTCGAGAAAACAATCAAGCGGCGGACGTCCTCGCCCGGATCGGCGCTAAACGCGACCCTGTCCCACCTAACATATTCCTGGAAAGGTTGTTTAAGCCATCCGTAGTATGGGAAGGGGAGTCCGGCAATACTAGCACGGACCCGAACGCACCCCGAGATTCTGAACCATCAGACATAATCGGAGGCTCTGCCACCGAAATAACATCTTCGGCCCACGAAATCATGGCTGTAATCGCCCCGTGGACCAAGCCTTTCTTGGCCTACCTAAATAGGCAGGAGCTCCTCGAAGACCAAAATGAAGCACGTTGCATCGTCCGGCATTCTAAAGCTTACAAAGTCCATGAAGGGGAACTCTATAAGAAAAGCACGACCGGAGTGCTCCAAAGGTGCATCTCCGAAGAGGAAGGGCGGTAGCTCTTGGCTGAAATCCATGCCAAACTGGGTGGGCACCATGCCGCGGCTCGAGCACTAGTCAGCAAGGCCTTCCGTACAGGCTTCTATTGGCCGACGACCCGAGCAGACGCACATGACCTTGTCCAACATTGCGTAGGTTGCCAGCTCTTCGCCAATCAGAGTCATATGCCCCCTACCGCTCTCCAAACAATCCCCATAACTTGGCCCTTCATGGTCTGGGGGCTGGATATGGTCGGACCTCTTAAAGGGGGAAGCCATAAGAAAAAATACTTATTGGTCATGGTGGACAAGTTCACCAAATGGATAGAAGCCAAACCAGTCAAAACGGCCGAATCCGGACCAGCAATAGACTTCATATCCAGGGTGATACGACGTCCCCCACAACATCATCACTGATAATGGCTCCAATTTCACAGCCGATGAAGTGAAAACTTGGTGCGGCAAAATGGGCATGAAGCTTGACTATGCTTCCGTCTACCATCCCCAAATGAACGGCCAGGTCGAACGGGTAAACGGTGTCATCATGAGCGGCATCAAACCCAGGCTAGTGTGATCCTTTACAGAGTTGGACACGCACTGGGTCGAAGAGCTCGACTCCGTACTCTGGGGGCTGCGGACCATGCCGAATCGCACCACCGGATACACACCATTTTTTATGGTGTATGGCACGGAAGCAGTACTACCCTGCGACATAATACATGATTCTCCACGCGTATGCATGTACGAAGAGAAGGAAGCCGAGCTAGATCGGCAGGATAACTTGGATGCCCTGGAGGAGGAGCGCGACGTCGCAAAGGCCCGCTCCGCATTCTATCAACAACAGGCTCGACGATACCAAAGCAGAGAAGTATGGGCCAAAACTTACAATATTAGCGAACTCGTTCTATGCCTATCGGAGAAGAAGAAGGACAAGCTCAAACCCAAGTGGGAAGGTCCCTTTGTCATCGACAAAGTTCTCACCGGAGGAGCGTCCGCTTACGTAATGCATCCGATAACAGGCTCGAGCCGAACCCATGGAATGTGGCCAGACTCTGGAGATTCTACGCCTAACGCCAAACACAATGTTCGTCTCCTTACTCCCTCCCTTTTATTTATGCTCCATCCCTTCTCCTTTCTCGACTTTTTCTTCCTCTCCACACAAAGTATTTAATACAGTATGGACTTCCGGATCACTCCGGCCGCACTATGTGTGTAAGCAATACCTGGGGGCTTCCTATACGGAAGCTAACAATAAATACTCTAATGGCTTTTCGCCTATCACATATGCATTTATTTTTCCATATGTGCCTTTTCTTCACCATTATATGCATCGATATGACTTAAGATGTGGCCAAGCTGGGTTGTCTGGCTCTTGTGTTTATGCCCTACGTTCCTGTTAATTCGGCTAGGGCATAAGGGGAGAACCTCTGCGATTGTTACTGCCGGTTCAGCCGGATGTGTACCTCAGACTGGGTGAAGCCGAAAGCTAGTTTCCTTAAGAGAATATTCGGTCGATGAACAAAAGATGTATTTGTTTATTACAACATAAATCCCCAGAAGTCTTGGATCCTGCGCCATCATTCGCAGTCCGGACATGTGCATTATCGCATGCGTACCCAGGGAAAGGAACCCCTAACGGAACTATTCTCCCTGGAAGATGTTTCTTACTATCCATGTAATATAACATAACTAGTTGGGTACTTGTCTGTTCAAGCACTTATGACCCCTACGCCTGGTTTCCACGCATACCCCGGTTTTGTATAACTGAGCGGGTATTCGGACACACCCCGGACTATAGGATCCGGGGGCTGAAGCGAAAAGGTCCGCCATGACAAATGATTTTAATCCGGCTAGGGACTAATTACGTCCATTGAATTACACAGTCACTTGGACTGACTATATTCCTCCTCTATACCATCCAACAGGCTATCTAGCTTACATCCTGTTGAGAATACTTGGCGTCTAACGCTACCTAGTCATATACCAGACTCACGGGAATTTCTTGCCCATCGGGCCCCGCCGGTCCTACTTCGGCCATATGGTTCGGGTCCAGCTTGGTGTAGCGCGTCTTCACCATAGCCCAGGCTTCTCTTGCACCTTGCCGGCAAGCTGTCATCTTCACAATCGGAAGTGCCGCCGTGCTCCTTGAAGCATGTCCACAAGCTCCCCCATGCCATTCGGCAGTAAGCTTGATGGCCACAAGGCCTGAGCAACACCCTGCATCACTTGCCGAGCTCGCTCGTGCAGTTGCGAGAGGTCTTGCAGTAAATCACTTGCAAATGAGGGCATATCCTCCTCAGGGTGACCCGTTAACATTCCTGCAAGCAAAATTCTTTCAATATACTTCCTCGCCGAACTATACTACAGTTCTTCTGTGAACTTACCATAAATGCCGCGTTGAAGCCTTTTGTTCTCCTTCACAGAGTCCGCCAGCTGAGCGCGGACGTCTTTTAACTCCACGTCCAGCTGGACTTTGGCATCTTGAAGATTGTTCTTTTCCTTCCTAACTTGCGTAAGAATGCGCTCGCCAGCCTTTAGCTGCCTTTTGAGATGCGAGTCGTCATCCCTTACGCCCTCCGGATTCAGCCCGGGATTGTCTGCAGAATTCTCTGTTAGACTTGTTATACCAACCATTTACTAACTGGTGCATCTTCGTACAATTGAGACAAATGTTACCAGATGAGGCCTTCTGGGATTCCTCTAACTTGGCAGCCGTGTCCCTCAGCTGGGCCTTGCATTCCTCTAGCTCCCGAGCCAATTGTTCATTCTTATCTACAAGGACCTGTGCATAAATTGATCCTTCAAATAGTTATTCCAACCATTTCAAGTCTCAGGGGCTACTGTTATACATGCTTATCAAAATTTCTTACCCGTATATCTTTGGTATACTGGTCTGTCGCTCGGGCAAGCCTGCCTTGAGCTGCTCGGATATATGCATCCCCCGAATTGAAGGCATTAAATGCCTCTTCGGAAAAGATGTTGTTCCGAAGCACGGCCCTCTGGCGCCGGTGATTCAGGGCGCTCTCCACTTCGGAGTTTGTGGCCGAAAACATATCCACATCCTCTGTCGGAGAACAATGCGGAACTGGCCCCGTGTCCGCCTCCGCCCTCGAAGCCGGTTCTGGAACCCGGCTGGTGGAAGCGTGATTGGCGGGATCCCCGGATATAGTCCGGCTGCTCCTCTTCCTACCAGACACAAAGGGCGCTGTTATATTTCAAATACTATAATCGCAGGACAGGTTTTTACTTTACCTTTACAGCGGCGTGTCGACCCTCACCGCCTTCCTCTTGAGCCTGCCCGATTCGGATGCCCGTGGTTGGCGAGTCCCTAGGGGCTCGGCCCCGCACTCCGACCATCGTTTCTGCAAGGAACACGACACTTCAAGGGTAAGGCATGACATCTGAAGGGAGTCCTCTTCGGAGGATGGGTTTTTTCAGTTTGGCTTACACGCGATGTAGGTAGCAGTCCGGGATAGTCGGTAATAATGGCCACTAAGGCGCCATCACAGCTCGCTTGATAAAATATCCCGTTGACAAGCTCCACGGTAATATCCGGATCTTCTTCGAGTCCTGGATCTAGGGCCCTTCCGGGGTCCTCTGGCTGCGGGGAAGGCCTGGAAATTCCTTCTACGACCCTCCTCAGTTCCTGTTCGGAAATATTGAGGCAGGTAATCTTAGCGATGAACGCCATAATAAGTGAAGCGGGGAAAGGAATGATGACTTACCCAGTTTGGGGGGTTGTACATGGAGAACCCATCCCGTGGTTTAATGTGAAGGAATTCTTCCTCTTCTCCTTTGTATAAGTCAGACAATATCCTGGCCAAGGCAGTGGCGGAATCCGGACCCTTACGGCCACAGCAGGTGGCATCGTCTTCCCCGTTGAAGTGCCACATGGGCTTCCCCCAATATTGAAGCGGTTGCCCCCCCCGTATTATGCATATCGCCATAACCTCGACTATCGTCAGTTTGGACTTGGCTAGTAACTTTATCCTGCTCATCAGGAATTGTATTTCCCTGGTATCCTCCTCTTGGGGGCCCTGGGGGCGCCATCTTAGACGTGCCCTCGGTGAGGTGTCACTGAACTTGGGGAGACCTGTTCGGACTGGATCCAGAAGGGAAAGGTCATCAATGTAAAACCACTTCGAAGGCCAGTTCTATGGTGCCTTCTTGGGAGTGCCGGATAGGTATCTGGTTTCGACAATGTGCCATACTTCGGCCCCGCCCACTTGACATAGGGATTCTCCCTTGTTGGGGGGACAAGGCAGAACAACCTCTTCCATGACCCGAAGTGAGGCTCGCAGCCTAAAAATAGCTCGCAAAGGGCAACGTACCCTGCTATGTGTAGTATGGAGGAAGGGGTAAGGTTGTGGAACTGGAGGCCGTAGAACTCCAGGATCCCGTGAAGGAACGGGTGGATAGGAAACCCGACGCCCCTTAGCAGATGCGGGATGAGGCATATTTGCTCCTCTGGAGATGGATTTGGAGATCCCTCCGCTTGTTCCCCTCCGTTATAAGTGGCTATTCCGGCTCGTACGGGGACCATGAACGCTGGTGGGAGAAACCCTTGGGTTTGTTACTCTATCAAACAGCTATGAGGAACTGAACACTCTTCCCAATCCCCCGATTTGGAGCGAGGAGAGCGAGCAGAAGAGCTGCGACGGCCGGTCATGTTGGAATGGTTTTTTTCGGAGCGCTCTGCTGGATGCTTGCTCGAGGTGGGAGAGTGAGGTTTGGATCTGAGAATCCCTGTCCCTTCAAATAGATGGTTAGCCCGAAGGATTGAGGGTGGAAAATGCAAAAATGCCTTGGCTCCTCGCATTCACTCGACATGTGGAGATGGTCATTATCGAGACACTGAAGCTGAGGAGTAAAACATTGATGGGAAGCCGGACACTATTCGTCGTAACAGGTACTTTGGAGTATTCAGAGATGGAACCCGCCTTGCAATGCCGAAGACAAGACTGCACACCGGACTCATCGTCATTGAAGCCTGGTTCAGGGGCTACTGAGGGAGTCCTGGATTAGGGGGTATCCGGACAGCCGGACTATATACATCGTCTGGACTATTAAAGCGTGGAGATGCAAGACTCAAGACTTCGGCCCGTGTCCGGATGGGACTCTCCTTTGCGTGGAAGACAAGCTTGGTGATCCGGATGTTATATTTCTTTCCTTGTAACCGACTCCATGTAAACCCTAGCCCTCTCCAGTGTCTATATAAACCGGAGAGGTTGGTCCTTAGAAGGCCGATCACAATCACAATCATACCATCATAGGCTAGCTTCTAGGGTTTAGCCTCTATGATCTCGTGGTAGATCTTCTCTTGTACTACCCATATCTTCAATATTAATCAAGCAGGAAGTATGGTTTTACCTCCATCTAGAGGGCCCGAACCTGGGTAAATGTTGTGTCCCTTGCTTCCTGTTACCATCAGCCTAGACGCACAGATCAGGACCCCCTACCCGAGATCCGCCGGTTTTGACATCGACACTTGGGTTGTATATTCCAATGATGGGCTTCCTCAAAATGCCCTAGGTCTTCGTGAGCAAGAAAGTTGGATGCACACCCACTTAGTTTCTTTTGTTGAGCTTTCATACACTTATAGCTCTAGTGCATCCGTTGCATGGCAATCCCTACTCACTCATATTGATATCTATTAATGGGCATCTCCATAGCCCGTTGATACACCTAGTTGATGTGAGACTATCTTCTCCTTTTTTGTCTTCTCCGCAACCACCATTCTATTCCACATATAGTGCTATGTCCATGGCTCACGCTCATGTATTGCGTGAAAGTTGAAAAATTTTGAGAACATAAAAGTTTGAAACTATTGCTTGGCTTGTCATCGGGGTTGTGCATGATTGTGTGATGAAGATAGATCATAACCAAACTATATGATTTTGTAGGGATAGCTTTCTTTAGCCATGTTATTTTGAGAAGACATGATTGCTTTGTTAGTATGCTTGAAGTATTATTATTTCTTATGTCAATACGAACTTTTATTTTGAATCATTTGGATCTGAACATTCATGCCACAATAAAAAAATTACATTGAGAATTATGCTAGGTAGCATTCCACATCAAAAATTCTGTTTTTATCATTTACCTACTCAAGGACGAGCAGGAATTAAGCTTGGGGATGCTTGATACGTCTCTAACGTATCAATAATTTTTGATTATTATATTACCCGTTTTGGATGTTTATGGGCTTTACTTTATACTTTTATATCATTTTTGGGACTAACCTACTAACAAGAGGCCCATCCCGAATTGCTGTTTTTTTTGCCTATTTCAGTGTTTCGAAGAAAAGGAATATCAAACGGAGTCCAAAGGGAATGAAACCTTCGGGAGCGATCTTTTTGGAACAAACGTGATCCAGGGGACTTGGAGTGGACGTCAAGCAACAGAGGAGGCGGCCACGAGGGTGCCTAGCGCACCCCCTACAGCTGGGCGCCCCCACCCTCGTGGGCCCCTCGAGCGTCCACATACCTACTTCTTCCTCCTATATATACCCATGTACCGTGAAACCATCGAGGAGCACCACGAAAAACTATTTCCACCGCCGCAACCTTCTGTATCCGCGAGATCCCATCTTGGAGCCTTCGTCGGTGCTCCGCCGGAGGGGGAATCGACCATGGAGGGCCTCTACATCATCTCCAAGGCCTCTCCGATGAGTTCTGAGTAGTTTACTACAGACCTTCGGGTCCAGGGTTATTAGTTAGATGGCTTCTTCTCTCTCTTTGAATCTCAATAAAAAGTTCTCCTCGATCTTCTTGGAGATCTATTCGATGTAACTCTTTTTGTGGTGTGTTTGTCGAGATCCGATGAATTGTGGGTTTATGATCAAGTTTATCTATGAGAAATATTTGAATATCCTCTGAATTCTTCTATGTGTGATTAAGTTATCTTTGCAAGTCTCTTCGAATTATCAGTTTGGTTTGGCCTACTAGATTGATCTTTCTTGCAATGGGAGAAGTGCTTAGCTTTGGGTTCAATCTTGCGGTGTCCTTTCCCAGTGACAGCAGGGGCAGCAAGGCACGTATTGTACTGTTGCCATCGAGGATAAAAGGATGGGGTTTATATCATATTGCATGAGTTTATCCCTCTACATCGTGTCATCTTTCTTAATGAGTTACTCTATTCTTTATGAACTTAATACTCTAGATGCATGCTGGATAGCGGTCGATATGTGGAGTAATAGTAGTAGATGCAGGCAAGAGTCGGTCTACTTGTCACGGACGTGATGCCTATATACATGATCATGCCTAGATAATCTCATAATTATTCACTTTTCTATCAATTGCTCGACAGTAATTTGTTCACCCACCGTAATACTTATGCTATCTTGAGAGAAGCCACTAGTGAAACCTATGGCCCCTGGGTCTATCTTTTATCATATAAGTTTTACATCTACTTTTATTTGCATCTTTACTTTTCCAATCTATATCATAAAAATGCCGAAAATATTTATGTTATCATATTATCTCTATCAAATGAAGGGGAGCCTTGGCGCAGTGGTAAAGCTGCTGCCTTGTGACCATGAGGTCACGGGTTCAAGTCCTGGAAACAGCCTTTTACAGAAATGTAGGGAAAGGCTGCGTACTATAGACCCAAAATGGTCGGACCCTTCCCCGGACCCTGCGCAAGCGGGAGCTACATGCACTGGGCTGCCCTTTTTTATATTATCTCTATCAGATCTCACTTTTGCAAGTGGCTGTGAAGGGATTGACAACCCCTTTATTACGTTGGTTGCGTGGTTCTTGTTTGTTTGTGTAGGTGCGTGGGACTTTTGAGGAGCCTCCTACTGGATTGATACCTTGGTTCTCAAAAACTGAGGGAAATACTTACGCTACTATTGCTGCATCACCCTTTCCTCCACAAGGAATACCAACACAAGCTCAAGACGTAGCAGCGGGGCATCAGACACCGCCGGCCATTTGTCTGGTGGGTTGCGTGAGGTGTGGGGAGGCGCTATGGTGCTGGTGGCGTTGGTGACGGCAGTGTGGATGGATGATGGTGGATTTGGGGATGGAGAAGAAGATGGTGGCGCTGGTGGATGGCGCACCACCACGCCGGCCTAGCCGTGGTGGTGTCCGTAGGTGGAGAAGGATGGTGAGGTAAAGAGAGAGATGCCAGGCCCGATTTGGGAATGGAGCAGCGCTAGGGATTTTGATCCCCTCCCTGATCTGCCACTTCTACTCTTTGGCCCTTCTCTTCTCAAGTTTCTACACAAGAAGATCCTCCCACTTCTTTATCTAGCGCCCTGGTTACTTCTTTTCATCTCACACAGGTCTCTTCTTCTTCTGTTCTCTTCTTCACTCTTCTCGATAGCCGCATAGACGGAACCTTAACGATTATTAGTGTCTTTGCACACATTTCTGCAAATTAGACCATAGACGAGTAAATGATCTTTTTTATGATTATCATTCAAATATGCAACAGTTCATAGCAAGAATTGATGGTTAGATCACAATATATGGTATATTTGAGTGCGAAATTATATAAGTGAAATGTGCTTATCACATGTATACTGGTTGTCCACTTGATGGAGGATCGTCTATCACGGGTGAACAAACAAATTATGACTTGACGCGTCTTGACACCAGATTTTGGCACGGTCAAGAACTTATTTAAGATGGCCTCAAATGGAGGAGTGATCTACATGAAAGAGTTCCATATTGTTGATGTGAACATCTTTGAAGTTTGGGTCATCGCCGTCCGATTTCATCTCGAAGGCGGAAACTATGCTCAAAGTACTAAGATCTTATATTCAGAGTACAGTTTGGTCGATTAATCCCCCAATACGACCACAAATGGAAAAACTTTCTACACAAGTTGTCTGTCGTCTCGTCGAAACGGTCGATTTTGGTATAAAAATCATCTTAATCCGATGTCATATGCAAAAGTTACAGTCAGTACAAGACACAGCTATACTGGATGACCGGACACTCCGGGGACAACCATCCGGGTTTTGATTTTCTCTGTGGATGGCCGAACACTCCGGGTATGTTCGTCCGGGTTTTGAATTTCGCTGCCGCAGACTTCGGAAAACAGCCGAAAACCCCTACAAGACGGCCTCAGATAAAAAGACATTCAACATGAAAGTTGTTCATCTCGTCGAAACGGTCAAGATTTCTTTTTGGATCATTTCTATCCGAGGTCGTTTAGTCCCCCAAACATGGCCCGCAAAGTGCAGCCAGATTTTACCGAACATTTTTGGAAAGTTCGGACCAAACAAATCCGAATTGGACTAGGGTTTTGGACGTGAATTGAAGCCTTTTCCTTGCACGGGAAGTCCAGCCGCCTCTTATATATCTAAGGGGTGATGGCCGATTGAACAACACACAATCAAACAAATCATATACCACTTTTTATCTTTTATCTTTTCTCCTTAACCCTAGCTCTTCTTCTTCCTTGTTCTTCGTTTGTTCTTCTTGTTGCAGGGCGGCGAACCTCGAGGACCTAGGGGCGATCATGTCGACATAGGGCAGCCCATAGCCTCCGCGCGCCCAGACGGGGTCCCTCCCGGGCATGTGGGGTTTCGGGTCGACAAAAGCACCTGCCGGATTGCTTGCGTACCGCGCTTCCGGACGGGTCTCCTTTGACATGAGCTGCGGTGCATCACCCAGGCGTCGAGGGTACATGATGATGTGTTCGTGTGCGAACACACTTTTTGGCGACTCCGTTGGGGAAGAAGTTTTGAACGGTCTCCGTCCCGTTCTTGCTATGAAGAGATCGTCATCTAGGGTTTGCAATCTACAAAGGTGTGAATGCCCAATTCACTTATGTAGATGCAAATAATGCTTCTGTTGTTGCTAGATCATCTAATGAGCATATTGTATCGACTAGCCCTAGTTTTATCAATCATGCATCTAATTATGTGCAACAGCCGATTCAGAATAATCTTCATGCTTCAACTTCATATAATTTTAGCAACATGCAACATATGTATCCCAACTCCCATGCATCGGCAACCCCACAAATCTATATGCCGATGAACAACTTGATGAGTTCGGTTAATCATGTTGAGACACCCCGTGTAGGAACTTCCAATAGTATGCAACAAACTGTTTCAAATTTTTATTCATCGGCAAATAACTTGCAGTATGTTAATGCAAACGTGCTGGTGGATAGGGTAATTATCCATGCTACTACTAGGTATTCGTCCACCCTCAAACATCATATGCTACACCTCATGCTACTAATTTTCGGGCACTATATGCAACTGTTGATATCCATAATTCGGCTCCGCACCTTCATTGTCATGGCCGAATAAGTGAAAATTTTACAGGAGCACAAATGCCTTCACCTACTACCGCGACATATCATGTTCCCCCAACACAATTACAGAATTTCGGCAACATCTCATTGCCGAAAGAGTCTAAAAGCATCCGGGGGCAACCATATCCAGACTAGGTAGTTGAGAACAAGCTTACATTATCTTGGGATTTGTGGAACTCCATTCGAAAGGAACTAATAGAAGGCCGGAAGCCTCATGATTTTGCTGCAGTAAAAGCTAGAGTTGCACAAATGATGCATTCGTCCAGTGTTGTACCATCCAGTGCACCCCCTAAACAATTACAAAGTTTTGGCACCTCATTGCCGGAAAAGTCTCAAAGTATTGGGGGGCAATCTCATGAGGAGTGGATGGAAATTTAGATGAAGAAGTTTAAAACTCGCCAAACTGAGATGTGGGCGGAAACTAGATAAGAGCGAGAAGCCTTGCAAATACAAAAAGATAAAAGTATTGATTCAGGTAACAATCAAAATTCGGTTATTGAAAAAGCTGAATCAAATATTATGTGTGCCAAATCTATTGAAGAAAAAGAGGATGCCAAGGCGTTGGGGAGCCAACTGAAAACAAAACAAAGTATCATTCAAATTACACCACCGTCATGCTCTCCCAACATATTCAAAGAGGTATGTCTAGCAAGTGATTTACCTATTTTCAGATTTGGTCGCAACTTTGTTGTTGATGCATGTATTAGAAAAAATCTTATAAGTAATTTTGAAAGACCAATGATGAAGGGAAGTTTACTTGTTAGCAATAAAATTGTTACTGAGCATATCGGTCAATACATTGTACCATTCAAAGAGACCGATGGTGACTTATTATTGCAGCCCAAGCTTTTCCCATTGCTTTATTTAAAGTTCATATCTAATTGGGTAGCTTTGTTTGCTTCATACTTGGCTTATGCATGGTCTCAATTGAGACATGTATGTTCTAACTTTTTTGATTTTAGAATTTAAGGCTAAGGTTATACTCTGTTGAGAAAACTGATGATAGTATAATTTGTTTTTCAAAGACATTGGTAAAAGAATGCAAAATAAAATTCATAGCCGAATAGGATGATACAAAATCTGAACCATTCGTTTGCTTAACTACAAAGTCGTTCTCACAGCAAGATCGGCTAGAAAATAAAAAAATTACCTTCAATTCAAACATGTGTGATCAAATCTTTGATTTGTTGTTGACAAATAATTATATTAGAATTATTGATCACCATGTGGAGCCATCAATCCAAGGACGAATGTATTATAGGTTGCATCATTCGTTCAAACATAATTTTGAGGATTGCAACATGTTTCGTCAAATAGTCAAATCGGCCATTGGGAAAGGGCGATTGAGATTTGTTGAAACACCAAGGGATGACCAGTCTATTCCGATTGGTCCTAATGGAAAAAAGTTTTTGAATCGGCTGCTTCAAGACGATTCCTTTAAAGATGAGAAGGTAAAAACTACAGGTGATGGCATCAAGCTTTGAAGTAAAGAAGTTGTTCAAGAGCACAATGAAAATATTCTTGAAGGCATGAGTTCTATCAAAGCTATAATGGAGACGCCAAGGACTGGGGGGCAGCAAGCAAATCCAATGATCGATGAAAGCAAACCAAAGGAAAACAAAGGCCGAAATAAGCGCAAGTGTAAGAGATCAAAAAGCACCTTCGCTGAATTATTGGATAAATATCAAAAGAAGAGAGAAGATAAGAATTCTTATCGGCCAAATCATGCAAAGAAATCAAGATCACCCCCAAGGCGCAAATATGAGGATCGGTATTGGCAAAGTGAGAATTTTAATGCAACATATTCATATCCTTATTTTGGGCCGCCAATGCCAATACCGTGGATGCCTCCCTATGCTCATATGGATCCATATTCATCATGGGACAAGTATGATACAAGGGCAAGTTCTCCATCTTATTTTAGACCATCTCACCAATACTATGCAGCTCCAAGAAGATCAACATTTGAACAATCACGCATCAAAGACCGTTTCAGTCATAAGGAATCGGTCCAGAGCTCAAGGAAGAAGAAAGAGGTGGTAAAGCAAGTTTACCGCGTGAAAAGAGATGGTCGTAAGTGTGCTACTTCAGATTTGATCTCAAATAACAAAGATTCAATTAAAGTGTTGACATTGGCTACAAAAGGCAAAGAAGTGAAGCAATCAATTGATAAAAATCAGAGTGCTAAATCTGAAGAAAAGAAGTTGAGGGTGCACAAGGCCCAAAAAGAGCTGCCATTGGTTGAAACAAAATCACAGTCGAGGTGCTCACTTGGCTTATCGTATTGGCAAAAGAAGGAGTTACAAAAGCTTAGTGCACAAGAACTTGAAGAAAGGAACATGGCATGGGTTCCCAAAAGAAGTACTCAAAATAATAATTATGTGCAAGCTTCCATTACAAGAAGTGCGACAAAGGTGTAGAAGGAAAAGAGTGAAAACTATGAAGGACCAAGCCGAAGGTTTCAACATCTTCGGTCTACACATTATCCATATTCTTCAACTATGCCATTAACGCCTATGCCATGGAATTCGTCATCAGGTATGATTGGTAACCCTCAATGGGCTTAATTAATCCATGGATGCAATATAATTTCTTACATCATGAAAGGGTATTGTCAAATCACTATACATTTGATTAGCTACATGCCCGTTGCTGATCCGAAGGGCCGAAATACTTGATTTGTCATTTCATTTGTTTATTTCAGCTATATGTGCTTTGAATGAGTTTACATGGTAATGGCCGATATTTATACTATCGTCCTAAGATTATGTCGATGCATGACCGGTGTAGTACTCTAACATCGTCCTTAGTTCGATTGGAGAGCGAGATAAGGTACGTGCTCATGGAAATTTATATGTATGCCTATATTATGACTGAATGGAGTTGAGACATCATGACCGATGTCATTGAATACATGCTGCCTAGACCAATTCATAGTTGCAGAATTGGCTAGTGGGCTTATACTTTGTTTGGATATGATTTGGCTTATTCATCTTTGAGATCGATAAGAGGCCAAATCATAGCTGATTTTATTACTGAACATCAGATTGATGACATGCATAATATTGATATTAGCCTTGTCTCTCTAGTACTATGGAGATTATGTTTTGATGGTTCAATTCGTAGCAATGGCCAAAGTGTTGGTGTTGTTTATATATCTCCTTATGGTACTATTTTTGAAGCCTTATGCCACTTAGAATATTTTTATGCACGATTAATCAAAGCCAAATATGCATTGTTATTCGGATTGAATCTTTTACTTGCGATAGGTGCTATACATATTGAGGCTTTCAGTGATTCGTTATGAGTAGTGCAACAAATATCCAAGGGTTATGAATGTTTTGACGAATCACTTATAGTTTATCTTGGGGTATGTCTAGATGCAAAATTTACCTTGGGTTGCTTTAAAATTCTTCATATATCTAGACATGACAATTCAAAAGAGTTGACACAGCAAGCATCCGGCTACTATGTTAACCATGGTGTATTGTATTTCTATCAATAGCCGATGCTAGGTCTTGTCAACATAGGTAAGGCCGAACTGAAGCCCACCGCTTTGGCCACTAATGAAACTTTTATGCAGGCGAAGTAAGGATTGGAGGAAGTTCATTCTTGATTATCTGCAAAATCCTAGCGAAAGGGTGAACACTATGGTTCGGAGGATGGTTTTGTTCTATGGAACCTTATCACCGAATTGTTATAGAAGCTGAGAAGTTTTCACCCAAGTTTGCACCAAGAGGTTCAAACAAGCAATGACCGACACATACTTATCATCCTAAGAACATGAAAAATGGCTGATGGAGTGTTGACATCGTCCTTAGAACAAGCTATATGCGAGTTATTTTTCGGCACACAAGCTTTGCCGAAAAATAGGGGGGGGCATGTGTTGACACCAGATTTGGCACGATCAAGAACTTATTTAAGATGGCCTCAAATGGAGAAGTGATCCACATGAAAGAGTTCTGTATTGTTGATATGAACATCTTTGAAGTTTGTGTCATCGCCGTCCGATTTCATCTCGAAGGCGGAAACTATGCTCAAAGTACTAAGACCTTATATTTAGAGTACAATTTGGCTGATTAAGCCACCAAGACGACCTCAAATGGAAAAACTTTCTACACAAGTTGTCTTCGTCTTGTCAAAACGGTCGACTTTGGTATAAAAATCATCTTATTCCAAGGTCGTATGCAAAAGTTACAGCTAGTACAAGACGCTGCTATACTGGATGACCGGACACTCCGGGGATAACCATCCGGGTTTTGATTTTCTCTGTGGATGGCCGGACACTCCAGGTATGTTCATTCGGGTTTTGAATTTCGCTGCTGCAGACTTCGGAAAACAGCCAAAAACCCCTTCAAGATGGCCTCAAATAAAAAACGTTCAACATGAAAGTTGTTCGTCTCGTCGAAACGGTCAAGATTACTTTTGGGCTCATTTCCATCCGAGGTCGTTTACTCCCCCAAACATGGCCCGCAAGCAGATTTTACCTAACAATTTTGGAAAGTTCGGACCAAACAAATCCGAATTGGACTAGGGTTTTGGACGTGAATTGAAGCCTTTTCCTTGCACGGGAAGTCCAGCCGCCTCTTATATATCTAAGGGGTGACGGCCGATTGAACAACACACAATTGAACAAATCATATACCACTTTTTATCTTTTATCTTTTCTCCTTAACCCTAGCTCTTCTTCTTCCTCGTTCTTCGTCTGTTCTTCTTGTTGCAGGGCGGCGAACCTCGAGGACCTAGGGGCGCTCAGGTTGACCTAGGGCATCCCATAGCCTCCGCGCGCTCAGATGGGGTCCCTCCCGGGCGTGTGGGGTTTCGGGTCTACAAAAGCGCCCGCCAGATTGCTTGCGTACCGTGCTTCCGGACGGGTCTCCTTCGACGTGAGCTGCGGTGCATCACCCCCGGTGTCGAGGGTACACGGTGACGTGTTCATGTGCGAACAATGCGTTATGTTAACAAAGAGGCAAACCATGTGGGGCCTACCTTAGAGGCAAGGCTCTATACACTGGAGTACTTCTGATGTGTCCCGTTAACTCGCAGAATGAGGAGAAGCTTGCTTAGTACGCCATCTCCCCTGCCCACGGGCGCGGTGGCTCGCAGGATGAGGTGAAGCTTGCTTACTAGTATGTCTTACGCCCGCTCCCTCGCCCACGCGCGCGGTGGCTCGTGGAATGAGGAGAAAATTTTACTAATCCCTCTGTTTACTCCTTGTCCCTACCTTAGTTAGAGAGATAATCATATTGTTTGGACTATATGTCATTTAGTAGATTTCAATAGGAACTACTAGTACATACTCCAAACACTGATGTATATAGACGTATTTTAGCGTGTAGGTTCACTCATTTTGCTCCGTATGTAGTCCATGTTGAAACGGACATAATAGTACGCACTCTCCCTCGCCCCTCGACCCTCGCCCACGTGGTGGACATGCAACAATTCATTCCGTCTCATATAGCCAGAACTATATATACTGTTGTACCATTATTGCTCGACTTCCCGTAGAGGCAAAGAGCCAATCGCAAGGTTAATATTTTGGAGTTGGCAAGCACAAGGTTTATAGGAGAACGATTAGTAGGTGCCGCTTCATTTGTAAATTAATTTTTTTCTTGAGTGGCACGTACGCTATATAAATAGTTTCATATGGAGAGAAAAGGAAACCTCTCCACTATATACATAGGCAGGCGAGCCTACACGGTTGCTTGCTGGGTTTGCTCTCTTTACACTCTCTCGCACAAAACGACTGTGGCCACATCTCTACCATCCCAGCGGTTCACGTCTGCTGAGGGAAGGGGTGGATGCTTAGTGTAGATGCGATCGCCGTCGCCGATGGCAAAAACCCACGGTCGGCACGTCCTGATCAGGGGTCCCCGTCGTTCTCTCTAACAAAGCCGGTGAGGTTGCCTTCGTCTATTGCTCACTGCCGCGACGTGGGCAGTTGCCACCTCCCGCCACCCTCCTTTAGGTTGAGCTACATCCCGACATCCCTCAGGTACAACTCCCTTTACAACCGGCTTGCACTACTGCTCCAGCTGCCCACATCACTCCATGTGGATATTTCTCTACTTCTTTGCCTCGCACATACCTCTACTGGCTTCTACGTACTGTATTTGTGATGAGTTTATGTCTCATCAACTAGTCCTAGTAATCTTATTCTAATCACACTTCTTCAATTTCTTTGCCACAGGGATGCTCATCTCGGTTTTGGTGAAACCGCACAAAATGATCCGATGGTCAAAGGGTTGCAAACTTCATTTCTTCGGAAGCTCCAACGCTGCCAGCAAATTAAATCCTGGTTAGGGTTTACGGTTCAAGGGCTAGGGACTACATGGATTGTTTTTTTCTTTATCTGTCTCTGTTCCAAAATAAGTGTCAACTTTAGTAGTAGTACAACTTTGTACTAAAGTTTGCATAAAGTTGAGACACTTATTTTGGACGGAGGGAGTACATATTGGCTATGATCTGTCAATCATTGAGATGCAATAGCACACATGTTAGTCTTCTTTGTATTTGATAAAATGTTGCAACGGGCAACCTTGGACGCAAGATACATGAAATAGAAGCTGGAAGCTTCATAGCATTGTACAAATTTATCTCGCTGATAAATTACAGTACGTACTATACTAGTACTATGTAAAGAGTCACGTGTCGCACGGTGTCCATAAAATATGATGACAGTGTGAGGTGGGCCATGTAATCATCGATCATGCGTGTTTTCACTGCTCTCGCACTCCTCCGCTGTAAGAATGGAGAAATTTGTAATCTAGTAGTACCTCCTTTCGCCGAAAGCGTGGGACATCGAGCTGTCCTACCACGTCAGTAATAATGACCAATGAGCCATCAAATAACATAGACCCAATAGTAAGTTGGACGGACGAAGCAACCATCACTCTTGAATCCGCTTCTCCCTTCAACGCAGGCGCCAGTGAGAGTTCGCATCCGCTCTGCCTGGGCATGAATGTGGCACAGATTCTTTGGAGCGGCGCTGACCGTTTCAGGCAGGAAGCGCACGTGGGCGATGGACGGGCTTTGGGTGGGCCAGGCTGGTCAGGAGCGGGCGTGGAAGCTATCCGCCTGTCCCGACCGGACGCCCGGAAACGAGAGGATGCACCGACTCTTACGGCTAAATCATACACTACACACCATCTCTCTGTAGGAGTAGGTCGATGTGTCGCTCTTTCTAACACACACATGCTGTTAAACACACACACAAACGCACACGCACACGCACACACAGGTTCATAGAATAGGTATATCGTGCGAGTGCAAAGCCACTGGAAGTGAGATACAAATGGAGTACGTACAAGAAGAGAAGAGGTGACGAATATTCCATCAAACGTGGACTGAGGAGTAGTACTCCCTCCGTCTAAGTGTTAAGTCATCTTACGAAAATCAGGTATTCCCAAAATGTTTAGGTGTCGTCCATTAACTTCGCATCTCAATCCCCTCCTGGCCTCATAGCCAGCGAGCGTTGTTACTTAGGGAGCGTTTGGATCCTTAGCAAGAACAGCTTATAGCCTAGCCGAGCAAGGTTAGGCGTTTGGAACTATTAAAATATGTTAGCTTTTCTGGTCCAGTTAGCTTGGGTGGGCTAGAAAAACCTTGCTAGCTCAAGAGAGCCAGATCGCCTCGCTTACAGTGGCAAACTTCGTGTACTCACCACTATGACTAGCCTAAGCAATGTAACCAAACGCTCCTTACTTTGCCTTGTTATCTCCCCCGGAAACCCAATGCATGGAGCGCATCTACGCGTTGATCAGTCAAGAAATCAAAGTCGGCTTGCATGCGAGTTAATACGTGGCCCTGCATGGTAGCTAAAACGACACCTCTTAGTTGTTGGGATTAATTGTTGCGTTGAGAGACAGAAATCAGGGCTTTGATTGGAGGAAGGACCGGTCAAGTTTCTCCTTCTCCTCCAATATGCTTGCACCTTCTAACGTGACTTATTACACCTAGACGGAGGGAGTAGTACGAGATACGGTGGCACACTGACTTAAGTCGAATACAAGTGCCCAAAATTGTGTGCATGTTATAATAAGGATTCTCTTAAAATAGTACGTGAGCGAACATAGGGATCAATTGGACAGTGTTCACGAGCAGTAGCGGGATGTGTGAGGAAAGATACACAGCTGACGCTTTTATTTTTTCTTATTAATTTGTTTGTTTCACCCTCTGACTGGTGGGACCGAACATACTACATGGAGAGAGGTAAGGTGACTAAGGCTGCCTTATTTCTGTACTACCAACACTGCTTTAAATCCCAAAAGACCTTACACTAGTCACAATGGATAGTAACTTAGACTAGTAACATGCATATGTTACTAGTCTATGTTACTACCTCTATAGTGGGGAGTAACATTGTATGGTATCATGCAACACTTAATTTATTAGATTGTAGACTCATTTTGTCTTGGTATGTGTGATATTACAGTAGCTAGATATGTTACCACATGCCTCTCTTTCCTCATTAATTACTCGCCACATCATCTATTTTGCCTAAAGATGTGTGATGTTACCACCTATGTTACTCCCACTGTGGATAGTCTTACCACCAAAGCCACATGACACGATTATGATTTAAATCCCAATGACTCCCACGCAAAAAAACACACATGACATGCTTGTCACACGAATGCAGGAATGCATAAAAGGTTATTTTCCTCTCGTTGAACATAACGGGAGGATGGTGTAGCTGGTTAGCCTGTTTGCTCACAAACTTGAGGTCTCGGGTTCGATAACTACACTTGAGTATAATTTTGTTTTTGTTCGACTTCTTTCTTCCACCCAATGACAGGAAGGCCCCGCATGACAGAGAGAGAAAGTGATCTGGGGCGGTGCCAAGAGGATTCTTTGACTGGTCAAAATGGATGGATACGGAGCTATACGATCTCGTAGTGACCGTATAATCACCTCATCACGTATATGCTGCAGCCTCGGTGCTTGTTTGCTAGGGTTTGCACTCTTCACACACTCTCTCCAGTATATATATACATGCCGGAGCCTCAGTGCTTGTAGTTTCTCTCTTCACACTCTCTCGCCCTCTCAAGATCTAAACAAGAATTCGTTGGCCTCTCTATCTTCCCTCACTACTGGTCAAAGAGCCGACATGATACGTCCGCTGGGAAGGGAAGGAGGCTTAACGCTATTGCCGTTGGCGAGGGAGGAAATCCACTACCGGCGCAACTATTCTCTTTCACCCAGTGGCAGCGCGGGAGGGCCTCCGACCCCTTCTTCTTCGCTGCCGTACATAGTGTGAGCCGAACAACCTCCGGTCGCCCACCTAACCACACCCCAATAACCTTAAGGTATAATTTACTTATTCCACATGCATTTCTCTAGCTGCATGTGGGCTTTTTCCGCTTCTGCACTCGAATCTAGGTGTTGGATCAAACAGGAAAGTAGTGGGGAAAGTTGTATAGCATGAATCTAGGACGTGGTTCAAAGAGGAAAGGAATGGGGGAAAATAGTGGGGAAAGTTGTATAGCATGAATCTAGGACGTGGTTCAAAAAGGAAAGGAAGGGGGGAAAGTAGTAGGAAAGTTGTATAGCATGAATCTAAGACATGGTTCAAAGAGGAAAGGAATGGGGGAAAGTAGTGGGGAAAGTTGCATATCATGAATCCATGACGTGGTTCAAAGAGGAAAGGAAGGGGGAAAGTACTAGTACAGACTGGCTATCCAGCACCTACGTTGGTCGAAAAGGGAAAACAATGACGAATGCAATACACACATCTGTAATGAACTGATCTTTTGTTTTGGGGGACAAGGCTATAGAGTTTGAGCAGGACTAGATTTGCTGCGCTCACATAGGGAAAGGTGTCTAAAGATAACAAAACCAGGACCAACACAAATATGCTCCTTGGTTGTTTGTTCTTTGTTGCAACAGACTATGCATCATCCCTTCATACATCGGTAGATGAACATGGTGCTGGTGTGTCCACTGTCCCGTGCAACTCTTTAGCTGTTGTCAATCTAAGGCACTGTTTGGTTAAAAACTCCCTAGTCCCTACATGCTTCGTTCCAGGGACTAAAAATGGACTAGAGGTTATTAAATGACATCCTAAAAGACCATGTTACCCCTAGTAATGAACTAATAGAGACAAGGTTCGATGCGGGGCAGGGGCAACTATTGGAAAAAGTCCCAAAAAGACTCTCCCTCGGGGTCTTCTTTCTTTAGTCCCAAATGCCCACTTTTAGTCCCTAAAAGTCCCTCCTGTTTGGTTTAGATGGTATTGACACGGAGTTTTTTTAGTCCCTACACCAAAATGTCCCTGTAACAAACACCCTCTAATAATGCCACTGGAAAATTGATGCAATGCCATAGTTAAAAGTAAATTACATGTTTAACTAATTTTATTGTTAATGATCTCTCTGTTAATATTAATCAATGCCACCGTTTGAGAAATGCTATTGTCTTGCTTTCTTTCCCATTTAGATAAGTTAGCTGCTTCTTTTTGTTGGCTTCTGTGTCATCCACCGTTATTGACCACTAGTTGTTTCCTTTGCACCTCTGTGTAAACAGGGTTATCTACTTCACCTTGTTGCTATTGTGACCTTTTCTTGCATTGCACAAAACACTTTTGTTTTAAGAGTGATTTGTGCAGTTCAACCAAAATGTCGCACCGACAACGTTGCTTGATTTCTTGATTTTAGTGGAACTGCACAAGAGAAGATCTTACTTCCTATCCGTGTTGGCAAATTTGGTTCAGATCTTGTTCTTGTGAGTTGTTTGAATTCTGCATCATGAGAGGTCAATACTAGCCTTCTTTCACATGATTGTGCAGTGTGATTTCATATGTTGTGCTACTTGTATGGTAATGTTGCTTGATTTTAGTGAACTACACAAATGGAGACAAGACTTCCAATCTGTATGTGCACCGTAATATCCCATTGAGGTAAGATAAGGATATTTCACAACCGTTGGCCTGTATTTTGCCACTTCCATACAAAAATTAATGTCGTTTTTTAGTGCTATACTTGTGCTCCCTAATTGACATGCCAAATCTTACATTGAAGGCGAAGCTTGTCTGTTATTGAACCAAGTGATGAAGGGGAAGAACAAGCAGAAGAAAAACAGAAATCAACTCCCGGTGCTGTAATGAAGCACTGCGACTGTGACGACGCAAGTAATGATATAGTTTTGCATCTTAATTTATTGCTCTGGCTGGAACGAGCAATTATTTTGCCACTCATTTGATGCCACTCTTAATGTAATATGTAATTATCTCTACTTGTGCAAACATGGATCTTCTTTGAAGATGATAACCCACAAGTATAGGGGATCAATTGTAGCCTCTTTCGATAAGTAAGAGTGTCAAACCCAACGAGGAGCTAAAGGTAGAACAAATATTCCCTCAAGTTCTATCGACCATCGATACAACTCTATGCATGCTTAATGTTCGCCTTACCTAGAACAAGTATGAAACTAGAAGTACTTTGTAGGTGTTGTTGGATAGGTTTGCAAGAATATAAAGAGCACGTAAATAAAAACTAGGGGCTGTTTAGGTAAAGAAGCAATAAAGTTAGTATAGCAAGTGTGGAAAAGTGGTTGTAGGAGTTGCGAAATTTTCCCTAAGCAATTGACTACTTTACTAGACTGATAGCAAGTTTTATGTGGGAGAGGCCACTGCTAGCATATCATCCCTGACATGGAATTATATGCACTTATGATTGGAACTATTAGCAAGCATCCGCAACTACTAACATTCATTAAGGTAAAACCCAATCATAGCATTAAGATATATTGGTCCCCCTTCAATCCCGTATGCATCAATTTCTATGCTAGGTTGAAGCTTCTGTCACTCTTGCCCTCCAATACATAGTCTTATCAACATAAAACTAAACCTATGGTGTGATCCACGCGCGCGCTCATATGATGGGCACCAAAGGACAACAATATAACCACAAGCAAATTAAACCAATCATAGCAATTCACCAATTACCGAAAGGACAACGAAAATCTACTCAGACATCATAGGATAGCAACACATCATTGGATAATAATATGAAGCACAAAGAACCATGTTCAAGTAGAGGGTACAGCGGGTTGCGGGAGAGTGGACCGCTGTAGATAGATGGGGGAAAGGTGATGGAGATGTTAGTGAAGATGATGGAGGTGTTGGTGTAGATCACGGTGATGATGATGGCCCCGGGCGGCGTTCTAGCGCCACCTGGAGAGAGGGAGAGAGAGCCCCCCTTCTTCTTCTTCTTCCTTGACCTTCTCCCTAGATGGGAGAAGGGTTTCCCCTCTGGTCCATGGTCTCCATGGCGTGGGAGGGGCGAGAGCCCCTCCGAGATTGGATCTGTCTCTCTGTCTCTCTCTGTTTCCGCGTTCCTGATTCTGCCCTTTCACCGTTTCTTATATTCCCGGAGATCCGTAACTCCGATTGGATTGAAACGTTGAACACGATTTTTCTACGGATATTAGCTTTCTTGTGGCGAAAGAAAAGCAACAACCACCTTACGGGGTGTCGACGATTGTCAGGGGCGCGCTCACCCCCTAGGGCGTGCCCCCTGCCTCGTGGGCCCCTCGAGCATCGTCTCACGTTGATTCCACTTCTCAAAATTCAGATATATTCCAAAAAAATTCTCCGTCCGTTTTTATCCGGTTTGGACTCCGTTTGATATGGATTTTCTGCGAAACAAAAAAACATGCAACAAACAGGAACTAACACTAGGCACTGGATCAATATGTTAGTCCCAAAAGTAGTATAAAAAGGTGCCAAAAGTATATGAAAGTTGAATAATATTGGCATGGAACAATAAAAAATTGTAGATACGATGGAGACATATCAGCATCCCCAAGCTTAATTCCTGCTCGTCCTCGAGTAGCTAAATGATAAAAAAGATAATTTTTGATGTGGGATGCTACCTAGCATAATCTTGATCATATATCTAATCATGGCATGAATATTAAGACATAAGTGATTCAAAGCAATAGTCTATAATTTGACATAAAGACATCAATACTCAGGCATCCCAACAAACAATCATGTCTTTCGAAATATCAATGCTAAAGAATGCTATTGCTACAAAATCATATAATCTTGTCATGCTCTGTCTTCTTAACACAAAGTATTTATCATGCACAACCTCGACGACAAGTCGAACAATTGGTTCATACTTTTTAATGCGCTTGAGCTTTTTCAACCATCACACAATATATGAGCGCAAGCCATGGATATAACACTACAGGTGGAATAGAGTATGATGGTGGAGGTTGTGTGGAGAAGACAAAAGGGGGAAAGTCTCACATCGACGTGGCTAATCAATGGGCTATGGAGATGCCCATCAATTGATGTCAATGCGAGGAGTAGGGATTGCCATGCAACGGATGCACTGGAGCTATAAGTGTATGAAAGCTCAAATTGAAACTAAGTCGGTGTGCATCCAACTTGCTTGCTCATGAAGACCTCGGGCATTTGAGGAAGCCCAGCATCGGAATATACAAGACAAGTTCTATAGTGAAAATTCCCACTAGTATATGAAAGTGATAACTTAAGAGACTCTCTATATGAAGAACATGGTGCTACTCTGAAGCACAAGTGTGGTAAAAGGATAGTAACATTGCCCCTTCTCTCTTTTTCTCTCATTTTTTGTTTTTTTGTTTTGGTGGGCTTCTTTGGCCTCTTTTTTTAAAAGTCCGGAGTCTTATCCCAACTTGTGGAGGAATCATAGTCTCCATCATCCTTTCCTCACTGGGGCAATGCTCTAATAATGATGATGATCCCACTTTTATTTACTTACAACTCAATATTACAACTCGATATCTAGAACAAAGATATGACTCTATATGAATGCCTCCGGCGGTGTACCGGGATATGCAATGAATCAAGAGAGACATGTATGAAAGAATTATAAAGGTGTATGATGTCAACTACATGATCATGCAAAGCAATATGACAATGATGGAGTGTGTCATAATAAACGGAACGGTGGAAAGTTGCATGGCAATATATCTCAGAATGGCTATGGAAATGAAATAATAGGTAGGTATGGTGGCTATTTTGAGGAAGATATAAGGAGGTTTATGTGTGATAGAGCGTATCATATCATGGGGTTTGGATGTACCGGCGAAGTTTGCACGAACTCTGAAGGTGAGAAAGGGCAATGCACGGTACCGTAGAGGCTAGCAATTTGCGAAGGGTAAGAGTGCGTAAAATCCATGGACTCACATTAGTATTAAAGAACTCATATACTTATTGCAAAAGTTTATTAGCCCTCGAAGCAAAGTAATACTATGCATGCTCCTAGGGGAAGGGTTGGTAGGAGTTAACCATCACGTGATCCCGACCTCCACTCATAAGGAAGGCAATCAAAGAACACCCAATGCTTCAAATTTGTCACACAAGGTTCACCATACGTGCATGCTACGGGACTTGCCAACTTCAACACAAGTATTTGTCAATTTCATAATTACCCAACTAGCATGACTCTAACATTACCACCTTTATATCTCAAAACAATTATCAAGTATCAAATTTATCATAGTGTTTAATGCACACCATATGAAAGTTTTTATTTTACCCAACTTGGATGCCCATCATATTAGGACTAATTTTATAACCAAAGCAAATTACCATGATGTTCTAAAGACTCTCAAAATAATATAAGTGAAGCATGAGAGATCAATAATTTCTATAAAATAAAACCACCACCGTGCTCTAAAACGATATAAGTGAAGCACTAGAGCAAACGACAAACTACTCTGAAAGATATAAGTGAAGATCAATGAGTAGTTGAATAATTATGCAACTATGTGAAGACTCTCTAACATTTAAGAATTTCAGATCTTGGTATTTTATTCAAACAGCAAGCAAAACAAAACACAATGACATTTCAAGGATAGCACACATCATGTGAAGGAGCAAAATCTTAGGTTCAACCGATACTAACCGATAATTGTTGAAGAAGAAAGGTGGGATGCCTACTGGGGCATCCCCAAACTTGGATTCTTGAGACTTCTTGAAATATTATCTTGGTGTGCCTTGGTCATCCCCAAGCTTGAGATTTTGTGTCTCCTTCATTCCTTTTATATCTCAGTTTCCTAAATCTCGGAAGCTTCATCCACACCAAACTCAACAAGAACTCGTGAGATAAGTTAGTATAAACCAATGCAAAAACCTTATCATTTTCTACTGTAACAAATCACAAAAATTATTATTTAACATTTCATACTAAATGTCTCTGCATATTTAATACTCCTATCCTCAAAAGAATCATTAAACAAGCAGACATATGCAAACAATGCGAACATAACAACAATCTGCCAATACAGTACAGTCTGTAAAGAATGCAAGATTTATCATACTTCCCTAACTCCAAAAATTATGAAGGTCTACCACACTGTAGAAGATTTATCAGAGCTCAATATGCAAAAAAAATTCAACATTTTATCATTTGCTAACTTTTCTAGGGAATTTTTGCAATAGCGGTAAACTTTTTGTTTTGAAACAGCAACATGTATACTTGCAAAATAAGCATGGTAAAGGCTATCCTTGAAATTTTTATTGAAAATATAGCTGCAAAACATTATTCTAAATACAGCAAGAAAATACTAACAAAAGAAAATGACGCTCCAAGCAAAACACATATCATGTGGTGAATAAAAATATAGCTCCAAGTAAAGTTACCGATGAACGAAGACGAAAGAGGGGATGTCATCCGGGGCATCCCCAAGCTTAGGATCTTGGTTGTAATTGAATATTGCCTTGGGGTGTCTTGGACATCCCCAAGATTAGGCTCTTGCCACTCCTTATTCCATAGTCCATCGAATCTTTACCCAAAACTTGAAAACTTCACAACACAAAACTCAACATAAAACTCGTAAGCTCCGTTAGTATAAGAAAATAAATCACCACTTTTGGTACTGTTGTGAACTCATTATAAATTCATATTGGTGTAATATCTACTGTATTCCAACTTCTCTATGGTTCATACCCTCCTATACTACTCATAGATTCATCAAAATAAGCAAACAACACATAGAAAATAGAATCTATCAAAAACAGAACAGTCTGTAGTAATCTGTATCATTCGAATACTTATGTAACTCCAAAAATTCTGAAATAAATTGGTGGACCTGAGGAATTTGTCTATTAATCATATGCAAAAAGAATCAACCTAAAGTCACTCTCCAGTAAACAATGGAAGCTAATCTCATGAGTGCAAAAGTTTCTGTTTTTTACAGCAAGATCGCATAGACTTCACCCAAGTCTTCCCAAAGGTTCTACTTGGCACAAACACTAATTAAAACATAGAACCACATCTAAACAGAGGCTAGATGAATTATTTATTACTAAACAGTAGGAAAAATCAAAGAACAAAAATAAAATTGGGTTGCCTCCCAACAAGCGCTAACGTTTAACGCCCCTAGCTAGGCATGATGATTTCAATGATGCTGACATAAAAAATAAGAATTGAAACATAAAGAGAGCATCATGTATAATATAAATAGTACATTTAAGTCTAAACCACTTACTATGCATAGGGATTTTGTGAGCAAACAACTTATGGGAACAATAGTCAACTAGCATAGGAAGGCAAAACAAGCATAACTTTAAAACTTTAAGCACATAGAGAGGAAACTTGATGTTATTGCAATTCCTACAAGCATATATTCCTCCCTCATAATAATTTTCAGTAGCATCATGAATAATTTGAACAATATAACCATCACCTAAAGCATTCTTTTCATGGTCTACAAGCATAGAAATTTTACTACTCTCCACATAAGCAATTTCTTCTCATGAATAGTAGTGGGAGCAAACTCAACAAAATAACTATCATGTGAGACATAATCCAATTGAAAACTAAAATCATGATGACAAGTTTCACGGTTATCATTATTATTAATAGCATAGAAGTCATCACAATAATCATCATATTGTTCTCATAATCAATTGAAACCTCTTCCGAAATAGTGGATTCATCACTAAATAAAGTCATGACCTCTCCAAATACACTTCCATAATTATCACAATAGTATTCAACATCCTCCAAAATAGTGGGATCATTACTTCCTAAAGTTGACACTCTTCCAAATCCACTTTCATCAATATAAACATCATAAATAGGAGGCATGCTTTCATCATAATAAATATTCTCACCAAAACTTGGGGGACTAAACATATCATCTTCATCAAACATAGCATCCCCAAGCTTGTGGATTTGCAGATCATTAGCATCATGGGTATTCAAAGAATTCATACTAACAACATTGCAATCATGATCATCATTCACATATTTTGTGCCAAGCATTCTATGTAATTCTTCTTCTAGTACTTGAGCACAATTTTACTTCCCATCATTTTCACGAAAGACATTAAAAAGATGAAGCATATGAGGCACCCTCAATTCCATTTTTAGTTTGCTTTTATAGACTAAACTAGTGATAAAACAAGAAAAAAAAGATTCGATTGCAAGTTCCAAAGATATACCTTCAAGCACTCACCTCCCCGGCAACGGCGCCAGAAAAGGGTCTTGATAACCCACAAGTATGGGGGATCAATTGTAGCCTCTTTGGATAAGTAAGAGTGTCAAACCCAACAAGGAGCTAGAGGTAGAACAAATATTCCCTCAAGTTCTATCGACCACCGATACAACACTACGCACGCTTAACATTCGCCTTACCTAGAACAAGTATGAAACTAGAAGTACTTTGTAGGTGTTGTTGGATAGGTTTGCAAGAATATAACGAGAACGTAAATAAAAACTAGGGGCTGTTTAGGTAAGCAATAAAGTTAGTATAGCGAGTGTGGAAAAGTGGTTGTAGGAGTTGCGAAATTGTCCCTAAGCAATTGACTAGACCGATAGCAAGTTTTATGTGGAAGAGGCCACTGCTAGCATATCATCTCTGACTTGGAATTCTATGCACTTATGGTCGGAACTATTAGCAAGCATCCGCAACTACTAACGTTCATTAAGGTAAAACTCAACCATAGCATTAAGATATATTGCCCCCCCCCTTCAATCCCGTATGCAGCAATTTCTATGCTAGGTTGAAGCTTTTGTCACTCTTGCCCTCCAATACATAGTCTTATCAACATACAACTAACCCTATGGTGTGATCCATGCGCGCGCTCATATGATGGGCACCAAAGGACAGCAACATAACCACAAGCAAATTAAACCAATCATAGCAATTCATCAATTACCGAAAGGACACCGAAAATCTACTCAGACATCATAGGATGGCAACACATCATTGGATAATAATATGAAGCATAAAGCACCCTGTTCAAGTAGAGGGTACAACTGGTTGCGGGAGAGTGGACCACTATAGATAGATGGGGGAAGGTGATGGAAATGTTGCTGAAGATGACGGAGGTGTTGGTGTAGATCACGATGATGATGATGGCCCCGGTGGCGTTCCGGGACCACCGGGAGAGAGGGGGACAGAGCCCCCCTTCTTCTTCTTCCTTGACCTTCTCCCTAGATGGGAGAAGGGTATCCCCTCTGGTCCATGGTCTCCATGGCATGGGAGGGGCGAGAGCCCCTCCGAGATTGGATCTGTCTCTCTGTCTCTCTCTGTTTCTGCATTCCTGATTCTGCCCTTTCACTATTTCTTATATTCCCGGAGATCCGTAACTCCGATTGGATTGAAACTTTGAACACGTTTTTTCTCCGGATATTAGCTTTCTTGCGGCGAAAGAAGACCAACAACCGCCTTACGAGGTGTCCACGAGGGTCAGGGGCGCGCCCCCTGCCTCGTGGGCTGCTCGAGCATCGTCTCGCGTTGACTCCACTTCTCAAAATTCAGATATATTCCAAAAAAATTCTCCATCCTTTTTTATCCAATTTGGACTCCATTTGATATGGATTTTCTGCGAAACAAAAAAGCACGCAACAAACAGGAACTGGCACTGGGCACTGGATCAATATGTTAGTCCAAAAAATAGTATGAAAAGTTGCCAAAAGTATATGAAAGTTGTATAATATTGGCATGGTACAATCAAAAATTATAGATACGACAGAGACGTATCAGAAGATACCATATATTTAGTGGAACTGCACAGGAAGATGTTGGAAACGTTAAACTCCTCGAGGAGTATATAGTAAGCATGGCAACCACCATAGATAGCAACAGATGGTTCCGGAGAAGTGCTTGATCCATATGCTCTACACAATAAGCCTCCTGACAAAGGTTGGTACTCGCCCACGGATTTCATCCATATGATTGAGCTTTGTCATCTCTATTGGTGTTGTGCTACTGTTTAGATACTGTCATGAGAAAGTGGTATTGTCCTTGAGAAGTGCTTCATCTGTGCTGTTTTTAATATTTCCTTTACTTTTTTCGAGCAAACATGGATGCTAGCATTTAGTTGTCCTCTTGTTTTTGCACAACAGGACCATCCTCCTCTGAAGAAGAATATGGAGTACGTGAAGTGACTAGTTCTGATTATGCAAGGATGAAGAAGCCCTATCTATCTTCTTCATTAGATGGAGCAGTTGAAGGATGGTTACATTACTCCCCACAAGACCAAACTAACTTTAGCTCGAAAGGACTGACATATCTCCATTTTTTTGCTGTGATGCACAAGTACAATGTTATTCTAGGATTCTTTCCGGTGAGTTCCATTTTTTAAAGTGTGCTCTACATGGACCATGTAGGTGCCTGTTTAAACTGTCAATTCATAGTATAGTTTGCTTTATACTAATCACTTTTTTTGTATTTGTGCTAACAGGGATGCTCAGCTTGATTTCAATGGGAACTGCACAAAATGTTCATGAATACATCGAATCATTCATTTCCACCACAAGAAAGGAGGTGCTGATAAGTTCAAGGTGTTGCAACATATAAGGGCGAAATCATACAAGCTACGCGCGAATTTGGTTGATTTTGGTGGAACTGCACAAAAAGAACAACTGCTTTATTTAGCACGAGGTGCCATGTCAATGTCCGAACTGATGGCAAACCCTGCCCATTCCACAATCGTAGGCATTTGATATTTTGGAATGGGAAATCCTTGTCAAAGTTTGCTCATTGATGTACACAAAACAACCAGCATTTGACATTTTGGAATGGGACAACCTTGTCAAATTTTGCTCATTGATGTTAGCAAGAAGACATGTGTTTGATACTTTTGAATGGGACGCCCTTTGCTGTCAGCAGCGTTGATCGATTTTTCTTTATTCTTTTGTTGTGAAGTAAATATTGGCTCTGACATGTGAATTGCTGAGATGCATAATCATTGATTGTTTTGAATGTTCTCTATGAATTGCCAGGCCTGTGTGTGATTGCAATGTACAGGAACGCTAAAAAGCTACTCAAACTCTTTGTACTCCCTTTGTTCCTTTTTACTTCACACATTGTGAAAGTTCATACTTTTTTCTATAAGATTGGTCAAAGTAGAGATACTTTGACTGCAGACAAAACTTGTATGCAGACTAAAAAGGACCGGAGGGAGTACATGTGAAACTGTTGCAAACGAGGTGATCACCCCGGGAATAATTCTAGTACGTATTGTTTTGCATGTTCATCCAATGCCAGTGATACAAGAATTCAAACTAATCGAACTAAATTCATTCATACATGGTCCGATTTCATATAAACATGCCGGATTTCATTACATTTGATACATTCTTCAACTAAAAAGGGGTGCGCTGGAGGTATAATTAATTAACAAAAGCTACCCACCTATGTCCGATTGAGCCGTACAGAAGCTTCTTCTCCAGCGGACTGAGCTTCAGTGACTTAACTGCACATGCAGTTGCTTAGCTGACATGTGGCACAGATGCCTATTGGGCCCACATGTCAGTCAGCCAACTACACCAGCAGTTAAGTACAAGCAGCGTCCTTCTCCAACATAGCTCTCCGACTCCATGTCGCTTCCAAGAAGCTAATCGGCCGTCAATGGTCAACCCGCCTAGCTTGGCTTCAATTGGAGGGTAGCAGCGGTGGCCTTACTTGGACCCGAGCGGCGGAGACCTACTGTGTTCTACTCATCCTCGTTTTCTGTGTGTCGCGGCCTCGTTGGCAGTGGGGCGAGGCCTCGACGGAGCCGGCAATGTCCTCTATCTCGTTGCCGGCGGGGTGGCGCCTCGGCAGAGCGGGGGAAATCCTCCCCCTCATTGTCGGCAGGGTGGGGGCTCGGCTGAGCCGGCGATGTCCTCTGCCTCGTTGTTGGCGGGGCGGGGCCTCGGCAGAGTAGGGGGTCTCTGCCTCGATGCCGGTAGGGCGGGGCCTCGGCGGAGCCGGCGGTGTCCTCTGCCTCGTTGTTGGCGCCACGGGGCCTCGGCAGAGTAGGGCATCATTGACGCCAGCGGAGCAAGGACTCGTCGGAGCCGGCATTGTCCTCTGCCTCGTCCTCAGCCTCGCCAAACAGTGCCTCGCCCGCTTCATCGCCCTCTTTGTTGTCGGCCACAGCCTCCGCCACCCGCATGCGGTACCGCCAGCGCTCGAGGCAGCCCTCACAGGCGGAGCGGTACGAGTCGAGCAGCGCCTCCTGCTCCGCCCACTCCGCGGCGATCAGCTCCTCCGCCTGTAGGTGCTCCTGGAGGAGATGGTGGTTGTAGGCGGCGTCGGCCTGCGCCTCCCGGAACTGCTCCTGATTCTTCTGCCTTACCGTGTCCATGTATTGGGCACGGGCCTTACCGATGATCATGGTGCAATGCACTGGCAAGGATGGCACGGAGGAGGGGGTTGGCGCTGGATTATCGACTACCATGTTCTCCATTGGGACGTTGTCGTCCTCTGGCTGCCTGCCGGCCAGCCAGGTAGCAATGGCTGCCATCTCCTTGTGGTCCGTCGTCCGCCCGTCCCGAAGAGCACTGGAGCGCGAGGAAGCCATAGTGGGCAATACTGGTGTCGACAGGAGAAAGGGAACAGAGGCGAATGACTGCGGCTATGGCTGGCGCAGCAGTTTATATAGCAATGGTGGGTGGCGGAGGGACAGATGTGTGGCGCCGGAGTAGCCGCCTCGACAATCGCATATCATTAATGTGGGTGGCAGACGGACGGACGGATGACACTTGTGTCGTTTGAAGGCGGAGAAATCGCCTGCACCGGGAAGCGGGGCAGGCGGCGCTGACACTTTCGGGCGGAAAGCACGCGCGGGCGAGGGAGGCGGTCTCGCTGGGCCAGGGCAGTCAGACTCGTGCTTGGCAGCGGGTCGGTCCAGCAGCCGGACATGCTGGCTCGCCAGCGAGCTGGCCGAGCTAAGCGATGACAATCAGAGGATGGACGTAGCTTCCGACCAGGAGCCGGCACCACTGTCCAAGCCGGTCCATGCCGTGTTCACCATAGAGCAGGTGTGGCCGCACTTGGACGCCCTAATGGTGGAAGATCTACCAGCACAGGAGGATCTGTGCTGCAACCTCCGTCTCCTCAACGAGCACCGGTGAACAAGTGAACGACAATGTTGTTGCGGACATGTGGCCCTATGATCCTGGTTTCCCGAATGAGTAGTCGGCGCTGTGTCAGACCATCCGTAGGGCCCGCGAGGCCCTCTCCATTGTCCTTCCAGTTGTTGCGCTCACCGTGGCGCCGCCCGTCTCGCATTGTCAACATGGTCAACAGACATGAGGAATAAGGAGATGACTTTACTTGGAGAGGATGACAGTGGGGACCCACCAGGGCCATAGCCGCACGTACGCAAGTGCCTCCTTATTATATACAACTGTATTTTTTTTGCTTCCTCCTGGTTTCTTGACATCACGGTCCCACACCATTGTCAACCTATGTAGTGAATAAACGAGAGAATTGCACAAGGATCGGCCGACAGCTGGGACCAAGCAGCTCGAGTAGTATTTGTATTTCTGAGGTGTGAGAACTGCAGAGTTTTTCTTGAGCGATGTTTTCGTTGTTGTTCAGAGGAGAGCAGGGTATTAAATGGGCGAGCTATGTCCCGTCTAGCCCAGGCCAGATATCCAGCCCAGATATTAATTTTTTTCAAGATGAAAATGGCTAGCCCAGCTATACTTTTTTTTGAGGAATACCCAGGCAAGGTCAACTTGTTATTCTCCACCCCACTGGGCTGCTAATCTTTCCTAGGAGGGATGCATTAGGCTTAACAGGAAAACTGGATTTAAGAAATAATAAATGGGATGTAATTATAAAAACTGGGCAATACTATAAAAAATGCACCAAACACGTAATTAGTTTATAAAGTATTTTTTTGGATTTTGAAAAGTTTAATTTCATTAATTGTTGCGCACGCAATGTTTCGTTGGATTTTTATGTAATACAAATTTATATTGAAATTGTATTTAATCTGACTAGAAATTTCGGGATAAAATATTTCGGATCCCATCAAAATGTGGGAAATTTTATTGAATTTAGTTTTGAACAGTTGGTTGAAATTATTAATCATTGTCCTAGCTAGAAAATGGGTTGTACTTCTAACAAACTGTAAATGGGCTGTACATTCTTACAAATCGCAAATGGGCTATAAGTCTTCCACACACTTGTGGGCCTACTAAGTTGATGCGTCTCCGAAAAAAGTAAGTTGACGTGTATGCAAGGCTTTGTCAACTTATAGTCAACACATGGTTCTAGCAGCAGTGGCCGTTGGATGTCCATCCAACGGATGTTGTGCTTCTTCTTCAGTCTCGGATATTCTAGCTTCAGCCGCCCAAAAAATGATTCGTCCCCCTGACATCTGGGGCGCACCGTTTTGGAGGCTGTCCTGTGGGCCTACTAAGTTGACGCGTACCAAGGGCTTTGTCAACTTAGTCAATATAAATGATTCTAGCTGCAGTGACCGTACGATGTCCATCCACCGGCCATCGTGCTTCTTCAACCTCTGGTCTTCTTGATCCAGCCGCCCAAAGCAGCGCCGGTCGTGTCGCCTGCTCCTGCCTCCCATGGTCGGCTGTGATGCCGCGGAGGCCTCACCGCCCCCTACAACTCCCACCGCTGGCCAGGCCATCCCTCAACTCACCCACTCCTCCTGTTATTCTGTGGTGATGGCAGCCTCACACCGAAGCCGAACCAGTGAACCCTCGTACTCCTCTCTGCGTGGGCATCATCTATCACGTCTTTCCTGGCTCCACGTCATCCCCTTCCTAGGCCTCGTCGTCGTCCACCGCCTTGGTGCTCTTAGCGCGGCATGGTCAATGTGGTCAAGGAACGACTTCCATCGGAAGAGTACTGTACGTGGAGAGGCTGACAGCTGGGTCCACGGCCGCAGCAAGGAAGTGCCTCCTTATTACACGGAAAATAATGATTCCTCCACCTGGCAGCAGGGACCCACTAGACGGGCCACCGTATTTTGCGAAAAAACGTTTCCCTCTTGACTGCTGGGACCCACCAGCTACATCTTTGCACACAAGGAAGTGCGTCCATACTACGGGCAAAAAAATGATTCACCCCCTGACTGCTGGGACCCACCAGCTACATCTTCGCACGTAAGGAAGTTCCTGACAATCGGGACCCACCTGGTCGAAGCGTACATAGCGTTGTCATTCTGGTCGCGAACATGTACGTATATAGTGGTCGATGTAGAGGCGCGCACGTGTCGTAGTAGAGGCACGCACGTGTCATAGTAGAGGCACGCATGTAGCATGTACACGTACATACAACGACCAGGGTGCAAGAAAGAAAATACGGCCACGTACGTAAATATGGGCGGGGTCTCGAACGCCTACTCGCACATACATACGACCAGGGCTCGTGTACATGGCTAGGTCGGAATGGAGAAACTGCATCATCATCGTGTTCATGGGGAGGCAACGGAATGCGTCATGTTCATCGGGAGGCAGCGGAACGCATGCTGTTCATCGGGAGCCAACCGGGTTGGATGGAACAGCCGCAGAATTGAGGAAACGGCCTTGTGTTTGACCGGCACGGTCAAAATGGGATCCTGTTCACTGAGAGGGGTCTGGCGTACCACAAAACGGAGGAAACAGACTTCTATTGGACCTCCTACGGTCGAAACGGGGTCCTGTTGATCGGGAGGGGTGTGGCGTACCGCAAATCAGAGGAAACGGACTTGTGTTGGAGCGCTACGGTCAAGATGGGGGTCCTGTTCATTGGGAGGGGTATGGCGTACCGCAAAACGGGACTCCACGGGATACTATTCATCTCCTCCGTCGACCTCCTCCAGCCTCCACGGGCTACTGTTCATCCACTGTCGACCTCCTCCAGCCTCCACCTGCAACTGTTCATCCACTGGCTCCTGTTCATCCAGCCTCCACTGCGCGCTCCTCCACTGGCTACTGTTCAACCAGCCCTCTCCACGGGGTCCTGTTCAACCACCCCTCGAGGGGCTACTATTCATCCAACCCTTCACCAGCTACTGTTCAACCAGCCCTCCACCGGCTACTCTTCAACCTTCCCTCCATGGGGTCCTGTTCATCTAGCCCTCCACGGGGTCCTGTTCATCCACGCCCAACCGGCTCGATCGATCGGGGTCCTGTTCATCCAGCGGCAACACCACAGGGTCATGTTCATCCAACCCTCCACCGGGAACTGCTCATCCAACCCCCCCCCCCAAAAAAATGCTCACTGTTCATCAAGGGAAGGAGGCAGCAGGTTCGATCGACTTCAGTTAGCAGCAGTAGCGAACGAAGGAATCGCTCGATCGGGTTCAGTAACACGTAGCCTGCAGTGCAATCGCTCAGGTTCAGTTAGGCAAACGCCTCGCTTGGGTTCAGTTAGATCCCAACACCTCACACCCACGCGCGTACATGTACGAGATAAACACGCACCGCTCAGCCCCTGACCACCCACCATAACCGCAAACTCCCCGATATTTTCCTCGCCCTCGCTTCTGCCAAGGTTTTCTCTATCATGGACGGCCCAAAGAATGTGATGCAGTCGTGTCTCCAGCCCGCCCAGGATGAAAAGCCCATTTTTTGTCATGATTTTTTGTCATAGAAGTAGGAGCCCACCACATCTATGATGATACCGGGTTTTGTCACAATTCTCGTCATAGAATTGTCATAAGTATGACAGAAAAAAAATTCGTTCGACCCAAAATGTCACATATGTGTCTTTTTTTTGCAGTGGTACTTGGGGCAGTTCCACTTCCAGTGAACAGTCCCTTTGCAGTAGAAGCACTCAGTTTCAGGCTTAGGTCTAGACTTGGGTTTCTTCTCCTGAGCAGCAACTTTCTTGTCGTTCTTCTTGAAGTTCCCCTTCTTCCCTTTGCCCTTTTTCTTGAAACTAGTGGTCTTGTTGACCATCAACACTTGATGCTCCTTCTTGATTTCTACCTCTGCAGCTTTTAGCATTGCAAAGAGCTCGGGAATAGTCTTGTTCATCCCTTGCATATTATAGTTCCTTATGAAGCCTTTATAGCTTGGTTGCAGTGATTGAAGAACTTTGTCAATGACACTATCATCAGGAAGATTAACTCCCAGCTGAGTCAAGTGGTTATGGTACCCAGACATTCTGAGTATGTGTTCACTGACAGAACTATTCTCCTCCATTTTGCAGCTGTAGAACTTGTTGGAGACTTCATATCTCTCAACTCGGGCATTTGCCTGAAATATTAACTTCAATTCTTGGAACATCTCATATGCTCCATGACATTCAAAACATCTTTGAAGTCCCAATTCTAAGCCGTAGAGCATGGCACACTGAACTATCGAGTATTCATCAACACGCGTCTACCAGGCATTCACAATGTCTACAGTTGCTGGCGCGGGTGGTATACCTAACGGTGCTTCATGGACATAATTCTTCTATGCAGCAATGAGGATAATCCTCAAGTTACATACCTAGTATGTGTAGTTGTTGCCATAACCTATCAACTTAGCTTTCTCTAGGAACGCATTAAAATTCAAAGGAACGGTAGCACGGGCTATTGATCTACAATAATATACACATGCAAAATAACTATCAGGACTAAGCTCATGATAAATTAAAGCTCAGTTAATCATATTACTTAAGAACTCCCACTTAGATAGACATCCCTCTAGTCATCTAAATGATCACGTGATCCAAATCAACTAAACCATGTCCGATCATCATGTGAGATGGAGTAGTTTTCAATGGTGAACATCACTATGTTGATCATATCTACTATATGATTCATGTTCGACCTTTCGGTCTCAGTGTTCCAAGGCCATATCTGCATGTGCTAGGCTCGTCAAGTTTAATCCAAGTATTCTGCATGTGCAAAACTGGCTTGCACCCGTTGTATATGAACGTAGAGCTTATCAAACCCGATCATCATGTGGTGTCTCGGAACGACGAACTGTAGCAACGGTGCATACTCAGGGAGAACACTTATCCCTTGAAATTTTAGTAGGGGATCATCTTATAATGCTACCGCCGTACTAAGCAAAATAAGATGCATAAAAGATAAACATCACATGCAATCAAAATATGTGACATGATATGGCCATCATCATCTTGTGCTCATGATCTCCATCACCGAAGCATCGTCATGATCTCCATCATCACCGGCGCGACACCTTGATCTCCATCATAGCATCGTTGTCGTCTCGCCAACTATTGCTTCTATGACTATCGCTACCGCTTAGTGATAAAGTAAAACAATTACATGGCGATTGCATTGTATACAATAAAGCGACAACCATATGGCTCCTGCCAGTTGCAGATAACTCTGTGACAAAACATGATCATCTCATACAACAATCTATATCACATCATGTCTTGACCATATCACATCACAGCAAGCCCTACAAAAACAAGTTAGACGTCCTCTACTTTGTTGTTGCAAGTTTTACGTGGCTGCTATGGGCTTCTAGCAAGAACCGTTCTTACCTATGCATCAAAACCACAATGATTTTTCGTCAAGTGTGTTGTTTTAACCTTCAACAAGGACCGACCGTAGTCAAACTCGATTCAACTAAAGTTGGAGAAATAGACACCCGCCAGCCACCTATGTGAAAAAGCATGTCGGTAGAACCAGTCTCATGATTGCGGTCCTGTAATGTCGGTCCGGGCCGCTTCATCCAACAATACCACCGAATCAAAGTAATATGTTGGTGGTAAGCAGTATGACTATTATCGCCCACAACTCTTTGTGTTCTACTCGTGCATATAACATCTACGCATAGACCTGGCTTGGATGCCACTGTTGGGGAACGCGGTATTTCAAAAAAAAATCCTACGATCACGCAAGATCTATCTAGGTGATGCATAGTAACAAGAGGGAAGAGTGTGTCCACGTACCCTTGTAGACCGAAAGCAGAAGCGTTTCAATAACGCAGTTGATGTAGTCGAACTTCTTCGTGATCCAACCGATCCAAGTACCGAACATACGACACCTCCGCGTTCAGAACACGTTTAGCTCGATGACGTCCCTTGTGCTCTTGATCCAGTTGAGGACGAGGGTGAGTTCCGTCAGCATGACGGCGTGGCGATGGTGATGATGAGGCTACCAGCGCAGGGCTTCACCTAAGCACTATGATGGTATGATCAAGGTGTGTAACTGTGGAGGGGGGCGCCGCACACGGTTGGGAGAGAACATTGTGTGTTCTAGGGTGCCCCCTGCCCTCGTATATAAAGGATCAAGGGGGAGGCCAGCCAGCCCCTTAGGGCGCGCCCCAAGAGGGGAGTCTTACTAGGACTACTAGTCCTAGTAGGATTCCACCAAGAGGGAGAGATGGGAAAGGAAGGAGCGGGAGAGGGAGTAGGAAAGGGGGGCACCACCCCCTTCCCTAGTCCAATTCGGACCCAAGGGAAAGGGGGCGCGCAGCCTGCCCTGGCCGCCCCTCTCTCTCTCCACCAAGGCCTAATGTGGCCCATTAGTTCCCCGGGGGGTCCGGTAACCCCTCCGGCACTCCGGTTTTACCCGAAACTTTCCGGAACACTTCCGGTGTCCGAATATAGCCATAAAATATATCAATCTTTATGTCTCGGCCATTTCGAGACTCCTCGTCAAATCTGTGATCTCATCCAGGACTCCGAACAAACTTCGGTCATCAAAAACACATAACTCATAATACATATCGTCATCGAACGTTAAGCGTGCCGACCCTACGGGTTCGAGAACTATGTAGACATGACCGGGACGCATCTCTGTTCAATAACCAGTAGCGGAACCTAGATACTCATATTGGCTCCTAAATATTCTCTGAAGATCTTTATCGGTCAAACCGCATAACAACATATGTTGTTCCCTTTGTCATCGGTATGTTACTTGCCCGAGATTCGATCATCGGTATCAGCATACCTAGTTCAATCTCGTTACCGGCAAGTCTCTTTACTCGTTCCTTAATACTTCATCCCGCAACTAACTCATTAGTCGCAATACTTGCAAGGCTTATAGTGATGAGCATTACCGAGAGGGCCCAGAGATACCTCTCCGAAACACGGAGTGACAAATCCTAATCTCGATCTATGCCAACCCAATAAACACCTTCGGAGACACCTATAGAGCACCTTTATAATCACCCATTTACATTGTGACGTTTGGTAGCACACAAAGTGTTCCTCCGGTATTCGGGAGTTGCATAATCTCCTAGTATGAGGAACATGTATAAGTCATGAAGTAAGCAGTAGCAATGAAACTGTAACGATCATAATGCCAAGCTAACGGATGGGTCATGTCCATCACATCATTCTCCTAATGATGTGATCCCGTTTAACAAATAACAACACATGTCTATGGTTTGGAAACATAACCATCTTTGATCAACGAGCTAGTCAAGTAGAGGCATACTAGGGACAATATGTTTTGTCTATGTATTCACACATGTACTAAGTTTCCGGTTAATACAATTCTAGCATGAATAATAAACATTTATCATCAAATAAGGAAATAAATAATAACTTTATTATTGCCTCTAGGCCATATTTCCTTCAAGTACAAGCTGAGGGATGAAGCTAATGTCGGCGGAAAATGGTGGCCACTCCCGTTGTTGTCTTGCATAAGTAGTGGAAAGGCATGAGAAGTACGACAACCTTAACATCAAACAAATATAGCAAAGGTAAACAATATCATCTCCAAATGATAGCTTGGATGTGTTGGTTTCAGCATGCTGTTAAAGCATATATAAAATGGAAGGCAATGTTACCGATAGCAGGCTTAACAACCATCAAATATTGCAATGCAAACTTGTATTGTTGAAAATGAATTGAAAGTAGGTAATGCTTAAACATCACTGGATAAATGTGTAAAACTGAAATAAAGGGCATGTGTTAACTACACCAGGCATAACTGGAACCAAATATAGCTGTTCAAACTGGTATTGTTGCAGTCGAGCGGCACAGTTCCGACTTCCACATAATGAACAAGACATTGTGAATGACTAAAATAAACAAGGCATAAATGATTAGTATAACAACCAAATATAGCCATTGAAAACTAGACAGAGTCTCGCTGGAACCAACCTAACAAGCAAATAAAGATAAACAGGGCATATGCTTGAAAACTGGACAAATGCTCACTGCAACCATCCTAACAAGAAAATATAGATAAACAAGGCATCTGCTTGAAAACTGGACAAATGCTAAAAAAAGCAACCTAACAACCAAATACAGATAAACAAGGCAACTGCTTGATAACTGGACAAATGCTCACTGCAACCGAACTAACACAAAATACATATAAACAAGGCATCGACTTGATAACTGGAAAAATGCTCATTTCAACGAACCTAACAACCAAACACAGATAAACAAGGCATCTACTCACTATAAACAACCAAATATAGCCATTCGTGAAACTGAAGTGGACAATTCATTCTTAAACATCACATAGCCCTATTGAAAAATACATTTTTGCATAACTGAAATAATTAAACACGACACAATTATAGCACCACACGACAAATGCTACTACAACAAAGGGTACGGGTTGGCAAGCTAGAAAAGGTAAGATTTGCTGATAGGTTGTTGCCTCACATTTCATGACGGGATCCTTCCAGTTGGAAGAGCACAGACCCATGGTGCAAGAACCTTTGTGGGTGCCCTCCTCGTGGTTGTGGTCGTGGTCGATGAGATCTGACTTGGCAATTGAGGATTCCAAGCCACCGCCGTAGAACGTGTCCTTCAGAAATGACAAAATGGGATCGATGGCATATAAGGATAGCAAATCCTTGACCGCTTGGCGGAGGAGATCAGCGGCAGTGCCATCAAACAGATCGACGGCGGTTGAACCAGAGGGGTTGGGGATGGACCACGTAACCTGTGACATCGCCCGCGTGGAGCCGTCGCTGTCAACGAGCTTGATGTCGTAGCCAGCTTTCCTATGACGCCCGGATTATTAAGCTACAGTAATCCTCTGCTAATGTTGCCATGTCACTTCGATTACTGTTGCTAATCTCGTGTTAGTTTGAAACCGATTCAAATTCAAATTCAAAATCAAGCAAAGAATAAAGTTTTCAAGTATTAAAATAAAAATGTTCAGAGTGAACCAAATATTGCATAGGTAATTATGATGGAGAAACCACACCTTTATAAAATGTTTAAATACTATAAGATGAATAAAACATCAGTAAAAACAATAATTTAAATACCTTTTGTAATTAATAAAATGTTAAACTAATTTATTTGAGAAGTAGACTTTTGTGACTCTGGACTAAGTTGAAATACTAATTTAGATGCTATGTGTATATTTTACTAAAACTAAAATATAAGGAAACAAAACTAAAACAGAAAAAGTAAAATAAATAAAAACTAGAAACTAGAAAAAGGAAAGGACCACCCCCTGGCCAAGTGGGCTAGATGGCCCAGCCGGCCAGCCCACCAACCGACTGGCCCAACCCCCCTCCATATACCCACCAAGGGGAAACCCTAACCCCCGATCCACCCCACTTCCCCCTCCCACCCCCATGTTCGCTCCCACTCCTGATCCGATCAGGATCGGGGCTCGACCCACGCCGACGCCAGCCGCTCGACCCTGTCGCCCGTGGATCCCATAGCTGGAACTACGTCGCCGTCGCCCGGAACGCCCCTCGCAGGATCGCTTCCTCACCGGACCATCTCCCCGTCTCCGTCGACGCCATCGTCCTCGTCTTCCTCGCCGAGCCCCGCTGCCCTTGACCCCACGACCGCCGGTGAGGCCCCGGCCTCTTCTCTTCCCCTGTCGCCATATGCATGCGCACGCGACCGACCGGCCGCCGCCTCCCGCTGTTCGCTCGCTACGCCCCTGCTCCTGGTCGCACCTGCCCGTGCCGAAGCGCGCGCCGGTGAGGCCCCGGCCTCTTCTCTTCCCCTGTCGCCATATGCATGCGCACGCGACCGACCGCCCGCCGCCTCCCGCTGTTCGCTCGCTACGCCCCTGCTCCTGGTCGCACCTGCCCGTGCCGAAGCGCGCGTGCTCGCACGCCTCACACCCGCTGCCGCCCCGGGGCCGTGGCCCCCTTGCTCTGCGCCTCCCTGCTTGCACAAGCTCTTCCGCCCACGCACGCCCACGCTCGCACGCAGCCTCGCACGTGCACCTGATGCGCGCACGCCCCTGCCTCCCCTGCTCGCCCCCTTTGTCCGACGCCGATGCCCCACTCCGCCCAAAGTCGTGCACCCACTGCCGATGCAGCCTCGTCCACTGCCAAACGGGGCCCACTGCCGAGAATGTAAAAAAATGAAAATGAAAATAGTAAAATTAATAATTAGTTAATTAATTAATTAGTAAATTAATTAAGTTAACTAATTATGTTTAACTAAACTAATTATGTTTAACTAAACTAATTAAAATTAGTTAACCTAATCATTTATTTAAACTAATTAACCAAGTTTAGTTAACCTAAGTCTATGACAAACAGGACCCACACGTCTGTTGACCCCGTCAATAGACGGTTGACTGCTGACATCCTGTTGACGTCATAATTACATTTTCTAATTAAATTAATTCTGTTAATTCTAAAAATGAATTAAATATTTGAAAATTAATATGAAAAATCCATAACTGGGATGAAAATACTTTGTACATGGAAGTTGCTCGAAACGACAAGACAAATCGGAATACGTAGTTCGTTTGCCAACCACACGCCCCTAGCATAGCGAACATGCAACTTGCCCCCCTCCGGTCGGCCTGTCCGAAAACGCCAAGCCCCGGGAATACTTTCTGGATGTTTCCCAGCTTCGCCAGTATCGCCTACGACCATGTTAGGGCACACCTAGCACCGCTCATTGTCATGTCATGCATCATCATGCTTATGTTTGCATTATATTTATTGTTTCTTCCCCCTCTTCCCTCGTTAGACACCGAGACCGACGCCGCTGCTACCCAGTACGACTATGGTGTTAATGACCCCTCCTTCTTGCCAGAGCAACCAGGTAAGCCCCCCCCCCCTTGATCACCCAATATCGCCTATTCCTTCTCTCTACTGCTTGCATTAGAGTAGTGTAGCATGTTACTGCTTTCGGTTAATCCTATTTTGCTGCATAGCCTGTCATTGTTGCTACAACTGTTGATACCCTTACCTGCAATCCTACATGCTTAGTATAGGTTGCTAGTACTTCATTAGTGGCCCCACATTCTTGTCTGTCTGCCATGCTATACTATTGGGCCATGATCACTTGGAAGGTGATCACGGGTATATATAATACGTATTTACGTACTATACAGATGCTGACTAAAGTCGGGTCGGCTCTTAGAGTACCCGCAAGTGGTTTGGATAAGGGGGCTAAAATGACAGGTGGTTCCATCCAGGTAGTGGTGGACCTGGGTTCCCGACGGCCCCCGAGTGCTACTTTGGAGGCAGAGCAACAGGGCAGGTTGTGACCACCTAGGAGACAGGTAGGCCTGGCCCTGGTCGGCGTCCGCGGTTACTTCAAAATAACACACTTAACGTGATCTTGGTATTTGATCTGAGTCTGGCCACTGGCCTATACGCACTAACCAACTACGCGGGAACAGTTATGGGCACTTGACGTCGTGGTATCAGCCGAACCCTTCTTGACGTTAGCGACCGAGCGGCGTGCGCCGGATTGGACTGGAATGCCTGCTCTTGTATTAGGGAGGCTAGGTCTGCTTCCGGCCGCCCATGCAACGTGCGGGTGTGCAATGGGCGATAGGCCCAGACCCCTGCGCGCTTAGGATTTAGACCGGCTTGCTGACCTCTCTATTGTGTGTAGGTACGGCTGCGACGTGTTGATCTTCCGAGGCCGGGCATGACCCATGAAAGTGTGTCCGGCCAGAGGGATCGAGCGTGTTTGGAAATGTGGTGCACTCCTGCTGGGAAGTTTATCTATTCGAATAGCCGTGTCCCTCGGTAAAAGGATGACCTAGAGTTGTACCTCGACCTTATGACAACTAGAACCAGATACTTAGGGCCTGTTCAGAGACGCTTCGCTCCACGAGGCCACTCCCGGAGCGGGCGGAGCTCCAGTTAAAAATCACGGAGCAGGCAAGTGGGTGCTACACAGATTCCAAAATTTCAGGGAGCAGGTGGACATCCGAACAGGCCCTTAAGAAAACACACCCAGACAAGTTCCAGAGACAACGTGGTGGTCGCTTTCCCATAGGGCCACGAGGGGAGGATCGCGCGGGTAGGATTATGCTATGCGATGATACTTGGTGAACTGACCGTCTACTCTCTTCTACATGTTGCAAGACGGAGGCTACCAGAAGAGTAGTCTTCGATAGGATTAGCTATCATGCTCTTATTCTGGCATTCTGCAGTTCAGTCCACCGATATTGCCCCTTTACATAGATACCCATGCATATGTAGTGTAGATCCTTGCTTGCGAGTACTTTGGATGAGTACTCATGGTTGCTTTGCTCCCTCTTTCCCCCTTTTTTTCTTCTTCTCAGACGTCGCAACCAGATGATGGAGCCCAGGAGCCAGACACCACTGTCGACGACAACCCCTACTACATCGAGGGTGCCTACTACTATGTTGAGGCCACCGATGACCAGGAGTAGTTTAGGAGGATCCCAGGCAGGAGGCATGCGCCTATTTCGATCTGTATCCCAGTTTGTGCTAGCCATCTTATGGCAACTTGTTTAACTTATGTCTGTACTCAGATATTGTTGCTTTCACTAACTTGTCCATGTCCAAGCACTTGTATTCCAGCCCTCGAGGCCCCTGGCTTATAATATGATGCTTGTATGACTTATTTTACTTTTAGAGTTGTGTTGTGATATCTTCCCATGAGTCCCTGATTTTGATCGTACATGTTTGCGTGCATGGTTAGTGTACGACTGAATCGGGGGTGTCGCATTTCCCGAGATACAGTAATACGCAAGCTCGTTGACATGAAGCTAATACGTCCATTTTGCATCATGCTTTTATATCAATATTTATTGCATTATGGGCTGTTATTTCACGTTATGTCACAATACTTATGGCTATTCTCTCTTATTTTACAAGGTTTACATGAAGAGGGAGAATGCTGACAGCTGGAATTCTAGGCTGGAAAAGGAGCAAAGTTGGAGGCCTCTTCTGCGCAACTCCAAAAGTCCTGAAACTCCATGGAATATCTTAAAATAAATAAAGAAAAATTGTCACCAAAGATGAAGGCCAGGGGGCCCACACCCTGCTCACAAGGGTGGGGGGCGCGCTCCCCCCTGGGGCGCGCCCCCCTACCTCGTGGCCCCCCTGGTGGCTCTCCGACGCCCATCTTATCCTTTATGAAGTCTTTTGATGAGAAAAAAATTGAAGGCAACCTTTCGGGACGAGACTCCGCCGCCACGAGGCGGAACCTTGGCGGAACCAATCTAGGGCTCCGGCAGAGCTGTTCTGCCGGGGACACTTCCCTCCGGGAGGGGGAAATCATCACCATCGTCATCACCAACGCTCCTCTCACCGGGAGAGGGCAATCTCCATCAACATCTTCACCAGCACCATCTCATCTCCAAACCCTAGTTCATCTCTTGTATCCAATTCTTGTCTCCAAGTCCGGGATTGGTGCTAGTAGGTTGCTAGTAGTGTTGATTACTCCTTGTAGTTGATGCTAGTTGGTTTATTTGGTGGAAGATCATATGTTCAGATCCTTTATGAATATTATTACCCCTTTGATCATGAACATGAATATGCTTTGTGAGTAATTACGTTTGTTCCTGAGGACAGGGGAGAAGTCTTGCTATTAGTAGTCATGTGAATTTGGTATTCGTTCGATATTTTGATAAGTTGTATGTTGTCTAGCCTCTAGTGGTGTTATGTGAACATCGACTACATAACACTTCACCATTGTTTGGGCCTAGAGGAAGGCATTGGGAAGTAATAAGTAGACGATGGGTTGCTAGAGTGACAGAAGCTTAAACCCTAGTTTATGCGTTGCTTCGTAAGGGGCTGATTTGGATCCATATGTTTCATGCTATGGTTAGGTTTACCTTAATACTTTTGTTGTAGTTGCGGATGCTTGCAATAGAGGTTAATCATAAGTGGGATGCTTGTTCAAGTAAGAACAGCACCCAAGCACCGGTCCACCCACATATCAAATTATCAAAGTACCGAACGTGAATCATATGAGCGTGATGAAAACTAGCTTGACAATATTCCCATGTGTCCTCGGGAGCGCTTTTCCTATTATAAAAGTTTGTCCAGGCTTGTCCTGTGCTACAAAAAGGATTGGGCCATCTTGCTGCACTTTATTTACTTTTGTTACTTGTTGCTCGCTACAATTTATCTTATCACAAAACTATCTGTTACCACTTATTTCAGTACTTGCAGAGAATACCTTGTTGAAAACCGCTTATCATTTCCTTCTGCTCCTCGTTGGGTTCGACACTCTTACTTATCGAAAGGACTACGATAGATCCCCTATACTTGTGGGTCATCAAGACTCTTTTCTGGCGCCATTGCCAGGGAGTGTAGCGCCTTTGGTAAGGAAAAATTTATATAGTGTGCTGAAATTTTCTGCCACTTGTTACTATGGAAAGTAATTCTCTAAGGGGCTTGTTCGAGGTATATTCACCCCGTCCAGTAGAGCAAAGAGTTGCTCCTCAACCTACTGAACCTATTGAAAATGAAACTCCATTTGAAATTCCTTCGGGTATGATGGAAAAACTGCTAGCTAACACTTTTACAGGAGATGGAACAAAGCATCCTGATGAACATCTACTCTATGTGGATTAAGTTTGTGGATTATTTAAGCTTGCAGGTATACCCGATGATGTTGTTAAGAAGAAGGCCTTCCCTTTATCTTTGAAGGGAGACACATTGACATGGTATAGGCTATGTGATGATATGAGATCATGGAACTATAAAAGATTGAATTTGGAATTTCATCAAAAGTATTACCCTATGCATCTTGTTCATCGTGATCGCAATTATATATATAATTTTTGGCCTCGCGAAGGAGAAAGCATCGCTCAAGCTTGGGGGAGGCTTAAATCAATGTTATATTCATGCCCCAATCATGAGCTCCCAGGAGAAGTAATTATGCAAAGTTTTTATGCTCGGCTTTCTGATAACAATCGCACCATGCTCGATACTTCTTGTGCTGGCTCTTTTATGATCAAGACTATTGAATTTAAATGGAATTTATTGGATAGAATTAAACGCAACTCTGAAGATTGGGACCTCGACGAAGGTAAGGAGTCAGGTATGACACCTAAGTTTGATTGTGTTAAATCTTTTATGGATACCGATATTTTCTGTAAGTTTAGCACTAAATATGGACTTGACTCTGAGATAGTAGTTTCTTCCTGTGAATCTTTTGCTACTAATGTTGATCTCCCCAAGGAGAAGTGGTTTAAATATCATCCTCCCATAGAAGTAAAAATAGCCGCACCTATTAAAGTTGAAGAAAAGACTGTCACTTATAATGATCCTATTGTTCCCACTTCTTATGTTGAGAAACCACCTTTCCCCGTTAGAATGAAGGATCATGCTAAAGCTTCAACTATTGTTCGTAAAAGCAATATTAGAACTTATACACCTCCCGAGCAAGTAAAAGTAGAACCTAATATTGCTATTGTTAAAGATCTCTTGTCCGATAATATTGATGGGCATGTTATTCAATTCTATGGTGAAACTGCTAGAATTGCTAAACCTTGTGCTAGAGATAAACATAGACCTGTGGTAGGCGTGCCTGTTATTTCTGTTAAAATAGGAGATCAATGTTATCATGGCTTATGTAATATGGGTGCTAGTGCTAGTGTTATACCTATTACCTTGTATGAAGAAATTATGCATGATATTGCACCTACTGAGTTAGAAGATATTGATGTTACAATTAAACTTGCCAATAGAGATACTATATCTGCAATGGGAATTGTTAGAGATGTTGAAGTCTTGTGTGAAAAAACCAAATATCCCGCTGATTTTCTTGTTCTTGGTTCTCCACAAGATAGCTTTTGTCCCATTATATTTGGTAGACCCTTCTTGAATACTGTTAATGCTAAGATAGACTGCGAAAAGAATGTTGTTACTATTGGCTTGGATGATATGGTTCATGAGTTTAATTTCTCTAAATTTAGTGAACAACATCGTGAGGAAGAATTGCCTAGTAAAGATGAAATTATTGGTCTTGCTTCTATTGTCGTACCTCCTAGTGATCCCTTAGAACACTATTTGCTATACCATGAAAATGATATGTTCACGAATGAAAGAAGGGAAATAGATGAAGTATTCTTTAAACAGGAACCTATTCTGCAACACAATTTTCCTGTTGAAATCCTAGGGGATCCTCCTCCACCCAAGGGTGATCCCGTGTTTGAGCTTAAACCGTTGCCTGATAATCTTAAATATGCTTATCTTGATGAAAAGAAAATATATCCTGTCATTATTAGTGCTAACCTTTCAGAGCATGAAGAAGAAAGATTATTGAAAACTCTGAAGAAGCACCGTGCCGCTATTGGATATACTCTTGATGATCTTAAGGGCATCAGTCCCACTCTATGTCAACATAAAATAAATTTGGAAGCGGATGCCAAACCTGTTCGTGATCCTCAACGACGTTTGAATCCTAAAATGAAAGAAGTGGTAAGAAAAGAAATACTCAAGCTTCTGGAGGCAGGTATAATTTATCCCGTTGCTGATAGTCAGTGGGTAAGTCCTGTCCATTGTGTCCCTAAGAAGGGAGGTATTACTGTTGTCCCTAATGATAAAGATGAATTGATTCCGCAAAGAATTATCACAGGTTATAGGATGGTAATTGATTTCCGCAAATTAAATAAGGCTACTAAGAAAGATCAATACCCCTTACCTTTTATTGATCAAATGCTAGAAAGATTATGCAAACATACACATTATTGCTTTCTAGATGGTTATTCTGGTTTCTCTCAAATACCTGTGTCGGCTAGAGATCAATCAAAGACTACTTTTACATGCCCTTTTGGTACTTTTGCTTATAGACGTATGCCTTTCGGTTTATGTAATGCACCTGCTACCTTTCAAAGATGCATGATGGCTATATTCTCTGACTTCTGCGAAAAAATTTGTGAGGTTTTCATGGATGATTTTCCATCTATGGTTCCTCGTTTGATGATTGCTTGAGCAATCTTGATCGAGTTTTGTAGAGATGTGAAGAAACTAATCTTGTCTTGAATTGGGAAAAGTGCCACTTTATGGTTAATGAAGGTATTGTCTTGGGGCACAAAGTTTCTGAAAGAGGTATTGAAGTTGATAAAGCCAAGGTTGATGCTATTGAAAAGATGCCATGTCCCAAGAACATCAAAGGTATAAGTAGTTTCCTTGGTCACGCCGGATTTTATAGGAGGTTCATTAAGGACTTTTCAAAAATTTCTCGGCCTCTGACTAATTTACTACAAAAAGATGTGCCATTTGTCTTTGATGATGATTGTGTAGAAGCATTTGAAATACTTAAGAAAGCATTAGTCTCTGCACCTGTTGTTCAGCCACCTGATTGGAATTTACCCTTTGAAATTATGTGTGATGCTAGTGATTACGTTGTAGGTGCTGTTCTAGGGCAAAGAGTTGATAAGAAATTAAATTTTATCCTTTATGCTAGTAAAACTGTAGACAATGCTCAAAGAAATTATGCTACTACCGAAAAGGAACTTTTAGCAGTTGTATTTGCTTGTGATAAATTCAGACCCTATATTGTTGATTCTAAAGTAACTATTCACACTGATCATGCTGCTATTAAATATCTTATGGAAAAGAAAGATGCAAAACCTAGACTTATTAGATGGGTTCTCTTGCTGCAAGAATTTGATTTGCATATTGTTGATAGAAAAGGACCTGAGAACCCCGTTGCAGATAACTTATCTAGGTTAGAGAATGTTCTATAGGACCCGCTACCTATTGATGATAGCTTTCCTGATGAACAATTAAATGTCATAAGCACTTCTCATAGCACTCCATGGTATGCTGGTTATGCTAATTATATTGTTGCTAAATTTATACCACCTAGCTTCACATACCAACAAAAGAAAAAGTTTTTCTATGATTTGCGACATTACTTTTGGGATGACTCACATCTTTACAAAGAAGGAGTAGATGGTGTTATTAGACGTTGTGTACCTGAGCATGAACAGGAACAGATCCTACGCAAGTGTCACTCCGAAGCTTATGGAGGACACCACGCTGGAGATAGAACTGCACATAAGGTATTGCAATCTGGTTTTTATTGGCCTACTCTCTTCAAGGATGCCCGTAAGTTTGTTTTGTCTTGCGATGAATGTCAAAGAATTGGTAATATTAGTAGACATCAAGAAATGCCTATAAATTATTCACTTGTTATTGAACCATTTGATGTTTGGGGCTATGATTATATGGGACCTTTTCCTGCCTCTAATGGATATACACATATTTTAGTTGTTGTTGATTACGTTACTAAGTGGGTAGAAGCTATTCCAACTAGTAGTGCTGATCATAACACTTCTATTAAAATGCTTAAGGAAGTTATTTTTATGAGGTTTGGAGTCCCTAGATATTTAATGACTAATGGTGGTTCACATTTTATTCATGGTGCTTTATGTAAAATGCTTGCTAAATATGACGTTAATCATAGAATTGCATCTCCATATCACCCGCAGTCTAGTGGTCAAGTAGAATTGAGCAATAGAGAGCTCAAATTAATTTTGCAAAAGACTGTTAATATGTCTAGAAAGAATTGGTCCAAGAAATTGGATGACGCATTATGGGCCTATAGAACTGCATATAAGAATCCTATGGGTATGTCTCCGTATAAAATGGTTTATGGAAAAGCATGTCACTTACCTCTCGAACTAGAACATAAGGCATATTGGTCTATTAAAGAGCTCAACTATGATTTCAAACTTGCCGTTGAGAAGAGGTTATTTGATATTAGCTCACTTGATGAATGGAGAACCCAAGCTTATGAAAATGCCAAGTTGTTTAAAGAAAAAGTTAAAAGATGGCATGACAAAAGGATACAAAAGCGTGAGTTTAATGTAGGTGATTATGTATTGCTATACAACTCCCGTTTAGGATTTTTTGCAGGAAAACTTCTCTCTAAATGGGAAGGTCCCTACGTTGTCGAGGAGGTCTATCGTTCCGGTGCCATAAAAATCAACAACTTCGAAGGCACAAATCCGAAGGTGGTAAACGGTCAAAGGATCAAACACTATATCTCAGGTAATCCTATAAATGTTGAAACCAATATTATTGAAATGTAACCCCGGAGGAATACATAAGGGACACCTTCCAGCCCGTTTCAGGCCCCGAAAAGGAATAGGTATGTGGTACGGTAAGTAAACCGACTCCAAAAGAATTTTTAAGGCAATATTTCTCCGTTTTGGAATATTTAGAAAAATAGAAAAATAAGTAGCAGTCCGGGAAGGACACGAGGCCTCCACGAGGGTGGAGGGCCCGCCCTACCCCCCTGGGCGCGTCCCCCTACCTCGTGAGCACCTCGTGTGCCCTCCGGACTCCGTTTTCTTGCACGGTATGTATTTTGGTCGGTAAAAATTCATTATATTACTCTCCAAGGTTTTGACTCTCGTATCACGCAAATATCCTCTGTTTTCGTTTCGAGCTGTTCCTGTTGCAGATTTAGAACAAGATGTCGTCCCAAGATTCGGAGGGAGAGAGCTACATGGCTGATTATATTGCAAACCCAAAAGTGTATGGGGATGTGGAACATTACGGCTGGACCGCGGTGGAAGAAGAAGACTATGATCCAAAGAGGAGGGAAGAAACAAGCTCCGATGAAGAGGACGATCCACTACCTCAACCTGGTGATATGCATGTGGAGTTCAAGAAGTCAAGCCTCCCTAAGGTCCAATCTATCCCACCTCGTTTTTCGCAGGACAGCAAGGCAGCACTATGCAAAAAGATAATGAAACTTGAGCTCGAGAATGAGGATCTGAGGGAGGAAAATTTTAGCCTCAGACGCAAGCTAGAGAAGAAGAACGCAACAACTCCATCATCAACAACTCCTACTTCACCACCCCCGAAGACATAATCACATGGGTACGGGCACTCCCCTTGGCAACTTCCAAGATTGGGGGAGGTGCCCTGGTATAGTATCACCATCACAACTCCTATCTTTACCGTTTTTCTTGGTCCGATCCTTTTAGTAGTATCTTGATTTAGTAGAATAAAGTCATGGCATGATCTAGTTTTGAGTTTTGCTTTATGATCCTTCTTTGTAATCAAGTCCGTGAGCTATATAATAAAGATTAGTGTTGAGTCAAGGGCTTGACTATTTTGCCATGATCTTGGGTGAATAAAAGAAAAGAAGAAAATGAATAAAAAGAATCAAAGAGTTCATATTGATCTTATTGAAAGTAATGACTTCACATAGAAAGAGTATGATGATTAAAAGTTGTTGGGAATTGGCAAATATATCTTTGGTCATCGTTGCAATTAATAGGAAGTAATAAGGAAAGAGAGGTTTCACATATAGATATATTATCATTGACATCTTTTATGATTGGGAGCACTCATTAAAATATGACATGCTAAAGAGTTGAGGTTGGACAAGGAAGACAACATAATGAGTTATGTTTTCTTACATCTGAGATAAAGTATATTGTCATGGATCCTCTAACGTGTTGAGCTTGCCTTTCCCCCTCATGCTAGCCAAATTCTCAGCACCAAGTAGAAATACTACTTGTGCTTCCAAATACCCTTAAACTAGTTTTGCCATGAGAGTCCACCATACCTACCTATGGATTGAGTAAGATCCTTCAAGTAAGTTGTCATCGGTGCAAGCAATAAAAATTGCTCTCTAAATATGCATGACTTATTAGTGCGGAGAAAATAAACTTTGTACGAACTTGTTGTGGACGTAATAAAAGCGACAGACTGCATAATAAAGGTGCACATACAAGGGGCAATATAAAGTGACGTTCTTTTGCATTAAGATTTTGTGCATCAACCCTAAACGCGCATGACAACCTCTGCTTCCCTCTGTGAAGGGCCTATCTTTTATTATTATCCTCTACCTTATGCAAGAGTCACGGTGATCTTAACCTTTCCTTTTTCATTTTATCCTTTGGCAAGCTCAGCATGTTGGAAAGAACATGTTATATGTATCTAATTGGATGTAGGGGAGCATGAATTATTATTGTTGACATTACCCTTGAGGTAAAAGGTTGTGGGGCAAAACTATAACCCCTATGTTTCTCTGTGTCCGATTAAAACTCCGTAACCACAAGTATTGCGTGAGTGTTAGCAATTATGAAGGACTAACTGATAGTTGAGTATGTGGACTTGCTTTTAAGCTCTGACATAGACTTTTTCCGATGCTATGATAAATTGCAATTGCTTCAATGACTAAGCTTATAATTTGTTGGTGCTCAATAAGGTTTTTGATTCATACATTTGCATTGTGAAAAGATCATCACTTGAACATGAGTAATCATATGACAAATAATATATATGTTGCTGTTATGGAAATAATCATGATGCCTTCATGTCTGTATTTTATTTTTATCGACGCCTCTACCTCTAAACATGAGGACATATTTATTGTTATCGGCTTTTCGCTTGAGGACAAGCGAGGTCTAAGCTTGGGGGAGTTTATACGTCCATTTTGCATCATGCTTTTATATCAATATTTATTGCATTATGGGCTGTTATTTCACGTTATGTCACAATACTTATGGCTATTCTCTCTTATTTTACAAGGTTTACATGAAGAGGGAGAATGCCGGCAGCTGGAATTCTGGGCTGGAAAAGGAGCAAATATTGGAGGCGTATTCTGCGCAACTCCAAAAGTCCTGAAACTCCATGGAATATCTTAAAATAAATAAAGAAAAATCATCGCCAAAGATGAAGGCCAGGGGGCCCACACCCAGCTCACGAGGGTGGGGGGCGCCCCCCCTGGGGTGCGCCCCTACCTCGTGGGCCCCCTGGTGGCTCTCCAACGCCCATCTTCTCCTATATGAAGTCTTTTGATGATAAAAAATAGAAGGCAACCTTTCGGGACGAGACTCCGCCGCCACGAGGCGGAACCTTGGCGGAACCAATCTAGGGCTCTGGCAGAGCTGTTCTGCCGGGGACACTTCCCTCCGGGAGGGGGAAATCATCACCATCATCATCACCAACGCTCCTCTCATCGGGAGAGGGCAATGTCCATCAACATCTTCACCAGCACCATCTCATCTCCAAACCCTAGTTCATCTCTTGTATCCAATTCTTGTCTCCAAGTCCGGGATTGGTGCTAGTAGGTTGGTAGTAGTGTTGATTACTCCTTATAGTTGATGCTAGTTGGTTTATTTGGTGGAAGATCATATGTTCAGATCCTTTATGCATATTATTACCCCTCTGATTTTGAACATGAATATGCTTTGTGAGTAATTATGTTTGTTCCTGAGGACAAGGGAGAAGTCTTGCTATTAGTAGTCATGTGAATTTAGTATTCGTTTGATATTTTGATAAGATGTATGTTGTCTAGCCTCTAGTGGTGTTATGTGAACGTCGACTACATAACACTTCACCATTATTTGGGCCTAGAGGAAGGCATTGGGAAGTAATAAGTAGATGATGGGTTGCTAGAGTGACAGAAGCTTAAACCCTAGTTTATGCGTTGCTTCGTAAGGGGCTGATTTGGATCCATATGTTTCATGCTATGGTTAGGTTTACCTTAATACTTTTGTTGTAGTTGCGGATGCTTGCAATAGAGGTTAATAATAAGTGGTATGCTTGTTCAAGTAAGAACAGCACCCAAGCACCGGTCCACCCACATATCAAATTATCAAAGTACCGTACGTGAATCATATGAGCGTGATGAAAACTAGCTTGACGATATTCCCATGTGTCCTCGGGAGCGCTTTTCCTATTATAAGAGTTTGTCCAGGCTTGTCCTTTGCTACAAAAAGGATTGGACCATCTTGCTACACTTTATTTACTTTTGTTACTTGTTGCTCGTTACAATTTATCTTATCACAAAACTATCTGTTACCACTTATTTCAGTACTTGCAGAGAATACCTTGCTAAAAACCGCTTATCATTTCCTTCTACTCCTCGTTGGGTTCGACACTCTTACTTATCGAAAGGACTACGATAGATCCGTTATACTTGTGGGTCATCAGAAGCCTTCGACATGGCAACGTAGTCAACGTCTTCGCCAACTTCTGCGCTGACGTGTTGCTCCGGGATCGACAAGTCAAGGCGAATGGCGGCCACCTCACCGACGTGCACCGGAGAGGTCATGATAAACCACTTCTTGTCGGAATGCTCGTCGGGATCCCCGGGATATGTGGTCGAGATTAGGCTACGACATTTTGGAGCAGGGGATGTGGATCTGGCGGGGAGGGACACCGCATGCCTCATCTAAAAATTCAAGGGAGTGGGGCAACGATATGGGAATCGCTGGGTAACCTGAACTTTATTATCTAAGCTAGGAGGAACGGGCAGACCGGCACGGGTTGGCGGCGGCGCCGGCGGTGGTCGTGAGCTAGGGTTCGAGGGGGGGAGGGGGCGGGTGGGGGACTATGGTGGGGGGATTGTGGTGTTTGAGGATACGTCACGGCTATTGAAAATTTTAGTAATGGTGGGCGGAGATGGTGGTGGACGAGGGAGGGTGACGGTTCAAATGGCTCGACTACTGCAATTTTACTATAAGGTCGGTGCTGGAGGAGTGTGGTCGACGGTTGAAGTACGGCGGCTACTAAAATTTGGGTAAAGGAATTGATGCGGGGCGGAAGTGCTCAAGATCACGCACGGTCTAATAAGAATATGCGTGTATGATAATAAGGAAAAGTGGCGGAATCGCTGATTTTGCAATGCTCAAGGCGAGTAGTTCGTTTTTATATTTCTGGCTAGCTGGTCTATCGCACATGGTTCGTCCAAATTTCTAAATAAACTCACCCACCTTTATCTTGCGAAGTCATGGTGATTTTACAGCTCACTTGCATCGCACATGGTTAAACTAGTACCTCCACCATTTTCTCACGTCGCGTCGTCGTAGTGATTTTACACCGCACTTGCATTTCACACGGTTAAGCCAGTACCTGCACCATTTTGCTTGCGCTTGCACAGTCGTGGTGATTTTACAGCGCACTTGCATCACACATGGTTAAACTAGTACCTCCACGATTTGCTCGCGCTTGCGCAGTCGTGGTGATTTTACAATGCACTTAGATCGCACACGGTTAAGCCAGTACATGCACCATTTTGCTCGTGCTTGTGCAGTCGTGGTGATTTTACAGCAAAAAAACCCTATAAAAACATAGTCTACAAATTGGCAAAACAAGGATGATCCCAAGGTTAATATAATATGCAACTTCCCACGGGGTAACCCATCCTTGGACTACTCCAGCCCGAGCACGCTTAACTTCTGCGTTCTATTCGACTAGGCTAGCGGATGGGAATCGACACCTTGCTGATAGGGATTGCCTCCTTGCCTTTAAGGCGTTTCACGCTGGTCACCCTATGGGACCTACTCCCTCCTATCACGCACATTTGTTCTTTTAGAAACTGTGTGCGATGGTTGGTGTGTCGCCGCCTAGCCTTCAATGAGCACTGACACTGGTAGCGGGAAACCGATGGGAGAAGAGCCAGGAAACCGATGAGAGGAATGGCGGGAAACGGTAGCCTGTTTAGAAAACGTACAAGAGAAGGAAGCGTGAGCTAGCACGATGCATGTGCATAGTTCTTAACCATGTATTGCATGTGCTTTCGAAAGGGCTGAGGGTTGTCGTTCGATCTGGGAGCATCCAATGGTGCAGACATACGATCCGTGAGTTTGGGTTCTGGCCAATCAGAAGGCACGACTTAGGTCGTGCGCAACATCGGCCACGGTTTGGTAGGCACACAACTTTCGTTTGGCCTTTTAATACACTAATTGAGTTTCCTAAGCATTTAATGTCCATAATTCAAATCTGAACTTCAAATACATGTCGCGGTTGTCGGATTTCGGGTTCCGGCAGACCCTCAATGTTCGAACTCTCGGGTGCACACGGAGATCACACCTCCTGCCTACCCACATCTCATCGCCTCGCAAGGATCTAAACTACACGAAGAACAACACAAGGGACACGAGATTTATACTGCTTCAGGCCACCATTGTGGTGTAATACCCTACTCCAGTTTGTGGTGTGGTGGATTGCCTTAGGGGGCCAATGATGAATAATACAAGGAAGAACAGCCTCGCGAGGGGCTGTTCTTGGCTGGTGCGATGAACTGCTTGGGTGAGTTCAGTTGCCTCTCTCTCTCTAGTCTACCCAAAATCTCCTCTCCCTACTCTGCGGTGGCTAGCTCTATTTATATATGGAGGCCCTGGGACTCTTCCCAAATATTGAGCGGGAAGGGCGCCAACAATTGGCCATTTTGAAGGGGAACATCTAGTACACTTATCCTGACTAAAGTCGGTCCTCGCCTGCCAAAGACCCTGACGGTGACGCCGGCTTTGGCTCCACGATGACCTCCATCCTGCCGTCCTGCTGGTCTTGGTCTTGTTGCACCGAAATGGTTGCCTTTGCTTGATACTCCCACCTGTGCTTGCCCCCTTTGCACCAAAGAGGAAACAAGGACTCTGCGCAGGCCGGCGCCCGCCTGGCGCCCGCTTGGCCTCGGTCGTCATGGCTTGCGTCATGGGCACCTCGTGAGGTACCCTGCCTTGATCTCTCCGCCTCCTCGCGAGCCAGCCTGAAGAGGCTGTGTCCGAGGAAGCCTCCTGTCGTCCGCCCCGCGAGGCTTGGCCCCTCGCGAGGGTCTTGAGTATGTGTTGATGAAGATGGGCCGTACTGGGCCACTTCCCGAGCCACGCCGCAGGCCGCAGGCAGGCAAGTCTGGGTACCCCCGTTCCCAGAACACCGACAGTAGCCCCCGGGCGCAAGGCGCGCCTGGACTTGGCTTACCAGAGAAGTGAAGGGGCAAGTGCGAAGCGCCGCGGGCCCCATCAGCCTGCGGCCTTGGGCGCCGCATGGCAGTTGATTGGACGTGGGCGTCCCTGCTTCCCCATGACGCCTCGGCAACTGCACGAATTAACGAGTCCCTGCATGCAAAACGGGTCATGATTACTTGTGATCATGGAGGCCGGCGGTTGGCCTCCCCCGGCTATATGTATGGAGCGGGTGAGCCCTTCCAGTCCATCCCTTCTTGCTACTCCCCTTCTCCTTCTTCGCCGCTCGCCATCCCCATGGCCCCGCCGAAGAGGTTCTCGGCTGCAGAGAAAGGAAAGGCTCACCAGGAAGGGCCCAGCTCTCCTCCGGCCAAGCGTGGCCGGGGCCGCCCTCGCAAGCACCCTATGGCCCCCGCTGCGGCCTCCCGTGGCCGTGGAAAGAGCCCCCTGTGCGGTGGTGGGTGTTCGGCTGCCAACAAGAGGTACGCTAGGGCTGCACGACCCCCAAGGCTGCGCTCTCGCTCGGCGGAGGTGCTGCTGGAGTTCGTCGTGTGGTCGGCGGACCCGACCAACACCTGGCTCCAGCTCCCCCGCTTCTTTATAGGTGAACTTCCGGCTGGTGCCCCGGGCGGCCTTTGGCTTCAAGCAGATGGTTGCAGTAGCAGGGCCTCCTGGGCTACTCTGGAGGTCTCCACCGCCGGGGAGGCGGCCCTGACCCGCGGCTGGCAAATGTTTGCCCACGCACATGGCCTGAGCCGATGATGCACTCTACACTTTAAGTTCAACGGCGATGCCACCCTCTATGTGAGGGTGTTCGGGGAAGACAGCCGTCGCGACGGATGCTGCCCCGAAGATGATGACCACGGCCGCACGCCCAGCCCCGGCGTTGGTCGGGATGAAGGTGGCGGGAGGCGTAGTGCAGCGGTGCCTGAGGCCCACCAAGCTCTGGTGACTCCCCCTCGGATGGCACCTCCTCCAGTGGCGGTCGCGACCAGCCCCCTCGTCGTCGCGCTCGCCTGGGAGAGGACAACGGGTCGGCCCGACACCGCGCTTTGGTGAAGCGGGAAGCGGAATCCAGCTGAGCTCCGGAGGCAGTACGAGCCTTTGCCGAGAGTTGGCGTCGGGCGAATCGTGCCCTCTTTTGCTTTCCTTTCTCTCCTGCGCAAAAAGAATGTAGTCTGGTGCCCCACGGGGCCTTGGGGGGGAAGCTCGTTGCGGTCCTCGCCTCCCGAGGCTAGGGCCTCGTCGTGCGCCTTGTGTCCTGCAGGGTTTAGTCAGTAGGGGTAGTCTCCAGCCTTGGTAGCGAGGACAACCAACCCAAGTCCCGCGATCGTGTCGCGATGCTCGTGGGGCACGAAATGGGAGGGGTGCTCCCGCAGCAGACTCGGATAGGGAAGTTCCAAACCACCGGGGCAGAAAAACACTCGTGAGGGTGCCCATGTTCCTCCCTCGTGAGACTTCACGTGAGAGAAAACAAAACAAACAACTGAAATGGACGAAGGGTCGCGAGCTCGAAATGGTAATAGCCTCAGAAAAACTTCAAATAGAAACAAACAAGCCAACTGCGGAAAGCAAATGAAAGAAGCCGCGTCCGGCACCTAGTCTAGTCTTCAACGTCTTCTCACCAGCGCGGAGCTAAGTGCTGCCACTGGGCGTGGGCGGGAGCCCCCGAGGCCCGAGGGAGGCTCTCCAGAGACTCCGGGGCGTGTATAGCCCCACTCATTATTACGTGAGAGTATCATGGGCGGCGAGCTTCATAGGCGTTTGCCTTCTTCACAGGCACCGGGCCTTTTCCCAAACGCAGCAACTTCACAGGCATTCGCCTTCTTCACATGCACCGGGCCTTTTCCAAAACGCGGCTACTTCACAGGCATTCGCCTTCTTCACAAGCACCGGGTCTTTCCAAAATGCGGCTACTTCACATGCATTCGCCTTCTTCATAGGCACCGGGCCTTTTCCAAAACGTGGCTACTTCACAGGCATTCGCCTTCTTCACAGGCATCGGGCCATTTTCAGGGGTAAAATCTTCGGAGATGTTGGATGTTCCACGCGTTCTGGATGGGCACCCCCTCCTGGGTCTCCAAGCATGCGGAGCCGGGCCTAGAAACATGAACAACCTTAAACGGGCCCTCCCACATGGGAGAGAGCTTATGCATTCCCTCCCTGGAGAGAACCCATTTGAGCACGAGATCCCCTAGATCAAGAGTCCTTGGGCAGATGTTGCGGCAGTGGTATCACCGCAGCGCTTGTTGGTACCTTGCTGCTCGCAGTGCGGCTTCTTGGCGATGCTCCTCCCCCAGCACGAGATACGTCCCCTGCATGGCGTCCTGCTGCGCTTCATCGAACGCCAGGACCCGTGTGGAACGACGTCTGACCTCGTGAGGGAGAACGGCTTCAGCTCCATAAACCAGAAAGAACGCGGTATCACCAGTCGGCTTAGTCGCGGTCGTGCGGATAGACCACAACACAGACTAGAGCTCGTCGTACCAGCCCCTGCTGCAGGCCTCCAGCTTCTTCTTGAAGGTCCTAGTTTTGAGGCCCCTCAGGACCTCTGCGTTGGCTCGCTCAGCCTGAGCGTTGCTCCGTGGGTGCGCTACCGAAGCGTAGCATATCTGCGTTCCAAGGTTAGCACAGTATGTTTTGAAGAGGTTACTGGTGAACTGCGAAGTGTTGTTGGTGATGATGCGGTTCGGCACCCCGAATCGTCTCACGAGGCCCTTGATGAACTTGACAGCGGAGCCTGCAAGGATGGTGCGGACGGCTTCCACCTCAGCCCACTTGATGAACTTGTCCACGGCGACGTAGAGGTAGCGGTAGCCTCCTGGCGCCCGAGGGAACGGACCCAGGATATCCAGTCCCCAGACTGCGAATGGCCATGAGAGGGGTATAGTCTGCAGACATCCCGTCGGTTGATGGATCTGCTTGGCATGGAACTGACAGGCCTCGCAAGCTTTCACCAGTTCCACAACGTCATTGAGTGCCGTGGGCCAATAGAACCCGCTGCGGAACGCCTTGCCAACGAGAGTCCGTAACGATGAGGGATGCCCACAGTCTCCACCGTGTATGTCTGCCAGTAGATCCTTCCCTTGCTCCCTGGAAATGCAATGTAAGGACACATCATTCGGTTGTCTCCGGTAGAGCTCTCCATCCTTGAGGTAGTATGCCGTGGCCTGCCATGCCACACGCTCCGCTTCCTCCTCCTTTTCCGGGAAGGTGCCTCGTGTTAGGTAGCTCCTGAGCTCTGTGATTCAGCACCCTTCCTAAGGCTCTAGCGCCAGGAGCAGGCACACTCCTGAGGTCGGGCCGCAGACCCGGGCTCCCGAGGCAGGTGGCTGGGGAGCCCCTCCCGAGGCTGCACCGTGCTTGATAGTGATGGCGTCTCCGAGGGCTTGAAGAGCCGCTCCTCGAAGATGCCAGGCTCCTGAGGTAGCCGCCTGGATGCCCTTTTGGCGATGTCATCAGCCTCTTGATTGGTGCCGCGAGGCACATGCTGCAACTCCAGCCCCCAGAACTGCTTCTCCATCCCACAGACCTCCGCGAGGTAGGCTTCCATGTGCTCGTCCTTCGGCTCATATACTTTGTTGGAGAAGTTGATGAGGAGCTACAATCACCCTTGATGGTGAGGCGCTTCACCCCCAGGGCAACTGCGGCTTTCAGGCCTGCTATCATGCCTTCCTATTCTGCTATGTTGTTGGAGACCTTTTCTCCGTGTTGGAAACAGAGTTGCACGGCGTAGTAAAGCTTGTCTTGAGTGGGATATATGAGCACCGCACCAGCCCCCGTGCCGTGTCGGGAGAACGCCCCGTCGAAGTACATGACCCAACCATCCAGTGCCTCGCTTCCCGGGGAGAGTGATCGAACCTCGCCAGCCTCAAGGCTTGGCGCTCCTGCCCATTCCGCCATGAAGTCCGCAAGCGCGGCCCCCTTGATGACTCTGGTTGTGCTGAATTCTATCTGACACGCTTGTAGCTCGATGTTCCACTCAGCGACTCTTCCAGCTGAGTTGGGGCTCCTGAGCACCCTTTCCAAGGGGTATGCTGAGATGACCTTGATGGGATGGCCTTGGAAATAGTGCCGCAGCATGCGTGAGGCTACCAATAGCGCGGGGAGGAGTTTCTGAGGCATGGGGTACCGCGCCCTCGCGTCCGGCAACACCGTGCTGATGAAGTACACAGGGTGCTCGACGAGGTGGGGAGTGCTGGCGCTGCTAGCGCCCTCCGGAGGCTGGGGCACCTCCCGAGACAATGGAGCTCCCAGCGGCTGGTCGCTTGGAGGAGGGGCCTCTTCTGTTCTGGGTGTGCTTCCCTGCAGCGACTGGTCCTTCTCGGCTGCAGTCGCGGTCTCTGTGAGGCCCTCTTGGTCCTGCTTTGCTTTGACCCGGACGGTTGTTGCGGCCTTGGTCCAACGCTCCTCCCTAACCGCTACTAGGGCTGCGCTGCCAGAGTAGGGGGTGGCCGCAAGGTAGAGCACTAGGGGCTCTTGAGGATGCGGAGCCACCATCACCGGAGGGCTGGTTAAGTACCTTTCGAGATCCTGGAATGCCTTGTCGGCCTCTTCAGTCCATTCAAAGGGGCCCTTCTTCTTATCAGCTTGAAGAAGGGCAGTGCTCGTTCCCCCAGCTTGGAGATGAAACGTCCTAGTGCGGTCACGCGCCCGGTGAGCTTCTGCATCTCTCTGAGGGTCTTCAGCGAGCTCATGTCCTCGACTGCTTTTACCTTTTCTGGGTTGGCCTCGATGCCCCGGTGGGACACGAGGAAGCCCAGGATCTTGCCTGAGGGGACTCCAAACACACACTTCTCCCGGTTGAGCCGTAGGTCCACTTCATTAAGGCTCGCGAAGGTTTCCTCCAAGTCCTGTATCAGGGTTTTTGCCTCCCGAGACTTCACCACAATGTCATCAACGTAAGCCTCAGCATTCCTCCCGAGCTGCCGACCCAAGGCGATGTGCATCAGCCGCTGAAAGGTCGCACCTGCATTGCGCAGCCCGAACGACATGCATGTATAGCAATACAGTCCACACGGGGTCAGGAAAGCCGTCTTTTCTACATCTTCTACTGCCATCTTGATCTAGTGATAGCCGGAGAAGGCATCCAGGAAGCACAACAGGTCGCACTCAGCGGCGGAGTCGATGATTTGGTCGATGCTAGGGAGTAGGAATGGATCCTGCGGGCAGGCCTTGTTGAGGTTGGTGAAGTCGACACACATGTGTTCCTTTCCCCCCTTCTTTGGCACGACAACCGGGTTAGTCAACCAATCTGGGTAGCGGACCTCGCGAATGACTCCTACCGCCTCTAACTTGCGGGTCTCTTGGATGATGAAAGCTTGATTCTCAGTGGACTGCCGCCTCGCCTTCTGCTTCACAGGGCGCACGTTGGGGCACACGTTGAGGTGATGCTCAATTACGCCCCTCGGGACCCTTGCTAGCTGCTCAGGTTCCCACGCGAATACCTTCTTGTTCGCGCGTAGGAACTTCACCAAGGCCTCCTCCTGCTCGGGCTCGAGGTTGGCGCCTATGGTGCAGGTGGCGCTAGTAGATCCGTCCTCGTCAACTAGTACCTGCTTGGTTTCCGCCTTGTCTTGGGTGAATAGCTGCTTCTTCATGGCCGGTGCAGCCCCCTTGGGCTCAGGGGCGTGTGAGCCGGCGGGCTGCGCCACCGTCGCGGCCTTGAAGGTAAGCTTGAGCGCTTGCAACGCATCCCCGGTGTCTCCGGACACGGTGAGGACGCCGCTACTCCCGGACATCTTCATTAGGTTGTACGCTGGGTGAGTTGCGGCCATGAACTGGGCTAGTGCCGGGTAGCCAAGGATGGCGTTGTATGGGAGGCCGATGGGGGCGATGTCGAAGTCGATTAGCTCCATGAGGAAGTTTTCATAGGTGCCGAAGGTCACCGGAAGGCGGATCTGCCCTAGGGAGCCGGTGGAGCTGACTCCAACGCCCAAGAAGGGCTTGCTGGGTTGAAGCCGCTCCGGCGGTATGTGGAGGAGGCTGAAGGCCTCCACCGAGAGCACGTTGAGGCCAGCACCGCCGTTGATGAGGGTCCTGGTGACGGCCACCTGGCAGATGGTGGGGGTGCACAACATTGGCAGCGCGCCCGAGGAGGATGAGTTGGAGGGGTGATCATCCGAGCTGAAGGCCAGATCGGCTTTAGGCGTCGTCCAGCCCGGAAGAGCCCCATGCAGCGCGGAGGTGGCGCCGATCTGGCGGACGAATGACTTGATGTGGTGGCCTGAAGGTGGTGCCTGCGAGCCACGTAGGAGAGCTGCGATGACCGGGTGCGCCGGTGCAGCGTACTGGGCGAGGAAGAGGCCGCGCAGCTCCCCCCAAGAGGCCACGGAAGCCGTCGGCAGGTGGAGCAGCCACATGCGCGGGACGCCGGTGAGGGCCATGGGAAACCAGTTAGCCATGACCCTGTCATCGCTCCCGGCCTCGAGGACGGTCTCCTCGTATGCCAGCAGGAAAGCCAGCGGATCGGCCGTGCCGTTGTAGCGCAGTGGCATCTCCGGCTTGAACTTATTCGGCGATCGCACCTGTCGCACGGCGGGGGCCAAGGCTCGGAGCCCCCTGGCCCCCGTGCTGGCGCTGGCAACCGGAGCGGGCGGCGCATTGCCCATCATGAGGGCGAACCGCGGTGTTGGCGGAGAGCGGGTCAGTGGAAGGGAAAGCTCCAGCGCACCCCTACCTGGCGCGCCAAATGTCAGATTTCGGGTTCCGGCAGACCCTCAAGTTCGAACTCTGGGGTGCACGCGGAGATCACACCTCCTGCCTACCCACGTCTCGTTGTCTCGCAAGGATCTAAACTACATGAAGAATAACACAAGGGACACGAGATTTATCCTATTTCAGGCCACCATTGTGGTGTAATACCCTACTCCAGTTTGTGGTGTGGTGGATTGCCTCAGGGAGCCAATGATGAATAATACAAGGAAGAACAACCTCGCGAGGGGCTGTTCTTGGCTGGTGCGATGAACTGCTTGGGAGAGTTCAGTCGCCTCTCTCTCTCTAATCTACCCAAAATCTCCTCTCCCTACTCTGCGGTGGCTAGCTCTATTTATAGAGGGAGGCCCTGGGCCTCTTCCCAAATATTGAGCGGGAAGGGCGCCAACAATTGGCCATTTTGAAGGGGAACATCTAGTACACTTATCCTGACTAAAGTCGGTCCTCGCCTACCAAAGACCCTGACGGTGATGCCGGCTTGGGCTCCACAATGACCTCCATCCTGCTGCCCTGCTGGTCTTGGTCTTGATGCACCGAAATGGTTGCCTTTGCTTGATACTCCCGCCTGCGCTTGCCCCCTTCGCACCAAAGAGGAAACAAGGACTCTGCGCAGGCCGACGTCCGCCTGGCATTCGCCTGGCCTCGGTCGTCATGGCTTGCGTCATGGGCACCTCATGAGGTACCCTGCCTTGATCTCTCCGCCTCCTCGCGAGCCAGCCTGACAAGGCTGTGCCCGAGGAAGCCTCCTGTCATCCGCCCCGTGAGGCTTGGCCCCTCGCAAGGTTCTTGAGTATGTGTTGATGAAGATGGGCCGTACTGGGCCACTTCCTGAGCCACGCCGTAGGCCGCAGGCAGGCAAGTCTGGGTACCCCCGTTCCCAGAACGCCGACAACAGTTCACCAAAATGGCTAGAAAAATTATACATGTTTCCTTGGGTGCATGTTTAGGTCCCATGCGAGGAATGGGAATGAATTACAATCGTACCAGCATCCTGGCTCGTCCTCAAACATTTAGAATCTCGGTGTTTTAAATCCCCGTAAATCCTAAACTCACCTGAAAGTCATGAAAGTTGGCACGGTGTCACGTCATGGCGCATATATGTTGTGGTAAAAACATTGTCCAATTTGGGCCAAGCTTTATTACAAACCTCTTACAAATTGGAGCTTCTCTCAAAGAAGCCTCGTGGTTCTGATAGGGAAACGTGTTCCCCTTGTGGCGAGACGTAATCACTGCCTCTTTTTGCCTTGTATTTTCTTCTACGGGCAACATGGAACGACATGATATCCATGCTGAAATATAAACTTATTCAGGGTTCGTTTAGCCTTTTTATACACTAATTGAGTTTCATAGGCATTTAATGTCCATAATTCAAATCTGAACCTCAAATACATGCTCCAGTTCACCAAAATGGCTAGAAAAAATATACATGCATGTGTCCTTGGGTGTATGTTTGGGTCCCATGAAGCCAGGAATGGGAACAAATTACAACCATACCAGCGTCCTGGCTCATCCTCAAACATTTGGAATCTCGGTTTTTAAATCCCCGTAAATCAAATTCTCACCAAAAAGTCATGAAAGTAGGCATGGTGTCACGTCATGGCACATATATGTCGTGGTAAAAACATTGTCCAATTTGGGTCAAGCTTTATTACGAACCTCTTACAAATCGAAGCTTCTCTCAACAAGAAGTCTTGTGGTTCCGATACGGAAACGTGTTCCCCTTGTTGTCGAAACGTAATCACTGCCTCTTTTCACCTTGTATTTTCTTCTACGGGCAACATGGAACGACATGATATCCATGCCAAAATTTATACTTATTCAGGGTTCGTTTGGCTTTTTTATACACTAATTGAGTTTCCTAGGCATTTAATGTCCATAATTCAAATCTGAACTATAAGTACATGCTCAAGTTCACCACAATTGCTAGAAAAATTGTACATGCATGTGTCTTTGGGTGCATGTTTAATTAGGTCCCATGCCAGGAATGGGAACAAATTACAACCGTACCGACGTCCAGGCTCGTCCTCAAACATTTGGAATCTCGGTTTTTAAATCCCCATAAAATCCAAAACTCACCAAAAAGTCATCAAAGGTGGCATGGTGTCACGTCATGGCACATATATGTCGCGGTTAAAACATTGCCAATTTGGGCCAAGCTTTATTACAAACCTCTTACAAACCGGAGCTTCTCTCAAGGAAGCATGATGGTTCTATCAGGACCCTGACTCAATGCCACACCGATCTAGCATGTAACACCTCATATCACTTTGCGGCCTCACACACGGTATCCTCACGGGTGTCGCTTTACCAGGCATGGGACCGTTTGCGCCTTTTGGCACACGTATATGATATGGTTGCTAGGTCCATATGACAAGGAGCCCGGGCTGACATGGCTAGTCGTGAACCCAAAGTGGCACTAACTTATAGGGACAGGCATACATGACCCAACAACGAACATGTCGGTCATTAGCGAGTGAATCCGGGCTGTAGGAGCTGGGCTAGCAGGACTCCGGAGAATCCAAGCTGTAGCAGGCTAAAAGGACCCCGGTAGACACCGCGTGACATTTCCCTGAAGGGACAGACACAAGATCGAAGGACACATGCCAGCCAGCCTAAGTGTTCCGGAGCAGTAGCAAGCTACCAAGGCTCAGTGGAAGCTACCAAGCATTTCAATAACATACACACAACATGCTCGATATGTGCAAATACAACATGACTCTACAACTCAAGTATTTTATTCAATAGGCTCCGAGGAGCGAGATATTTCAAACATGGGTCTCATGACCCAACATTCAGATCATACAAGTCAAAGCACATGCGGAAGCTTAACATGTCTGAGTACATACAACTACAAATGAAAAAGGCTGAGAAGCCTGACTATCTACCAGATCCTGCCGAGGGCACAAGATCCTAGCTAAGGTAACAAGCTAAACATCGAAGTCCACGTGGAACTACTAGTGAGATGGAAGTCTCTCTGCAAAACATAAAATAGGCAAACATGAGTACAAATGTACCTAGCAAGACTTACATCAGATCTAACTACATATACATCATTATCAACAAAGGGATGGTGGGTTTAACTACAGCAAGACAACTTTGACTCAGTGGCTATCCTGAACTACGACTGCAAGTAACTCTTTTGGGGTGGCTCACATGAGTCCACATATTCACCATATCAATACACCACTATGTATCTGCTCCCGTCTCCCTACGAGAACGCCATCCATAGCACTCACGCTGATCTTGCGTATTTTAGAGTATCCACTTTCACTTATCGATGAACTGTATAGGCAACCCAGAGGTCCTTTACCGCGGACGCGGCTATTCGAATAGATGATGTTAACCCTGCAAGGGTGTACTTCTTCACACACGCTCTCACCACTTACTGTCGTTTACACGACATGTACTCGGCCACCTTCAAGCGGAAGCCCAACGAGGGTATCGGCCACGGCCTACCTAAACACTCAAGTCTCTATTCCGGGTTTATCGCCTATTCAGGTTCCATCCGCAGGGAGTCCGGCCGAAGTTTCCACATGCGGCCCCGAACAATGTGAGCAGGGTTCCCGAGACACCAAACGGGCGTCCGGTACACCGTGCCATGTGCCTACCGCATCACAGCCCACCCCTCGGGTCAGCGCTGCGCACGGCCTCCAGCATACTACAAACACCAGAAACTACTTGCAACTCCTGGATAGAGGACAAGGGTGGTTAAGAAGCCGAGAGGGTCAATTAAGGATCCCAATGAGTGGTAGTAACTGTTCATGGATCACAAACACAGAACTCAGTTCCTGAGGACGGCTTCAATGAGAGAACCCACCATGTACTCCTACATGGCCTCTCACCGCTACCTTTACCAAATCGTGTTCACACACTTAGCTCACACACAATAGGACATGTTCATCACTGTTCCAATTCATCCCTAATGAATCAGACCTGATACAACTCTAAGCATAGCAGGCATGACAAACAAGCATGAATGAGTAGGCACATCAGGGCTCAAACAACTCCTACTCATGCTAGTGGGTTTCATCTATTTACTGTGGCAATGATAGGTCATGCAAAGGAAAAGGGGTTCAACTACCGCAGCAAGTAACAGATGAACCGTTGTTGTCCTAATGTAGTAAAAGAGAGCAGGAGCGAGAGAGTGGGATTGTATGGGAATGAATAAGGGGTTTTTTCTTGCCTGACACTTCTGAAGATAGTATAGCTCTTCATCGGTGTCATCGATCTCATCGTCGGCACCACGTCTACTGAGAGGGGACAATTGCCGGCAATAGAGAAGGAAACACAATCAATGCAATGCACAATATGATGCATGCTCATGACATGGCAATATGAGAATGTTGGCCTAATGCAACTACAACCAGATGGATTTGGGTCATGTCGAACCAAAGGTTCAATCCCAAACTCAAATTATGAATTTTAATAGTGCCTTATCATGTTTTGCACTAAACAGCAATGTTAAGTTGCTTAAATATGCATGAAACCAGTATATATGGATATATTGGATTTTTCTAATCATTTTTCATATATAAATCTTTGCATTTGGAGTTACAGATTAATCTCTATGATTTTTAGAAGTTTAGGGCATTTTCTAAAATTTCCTGAATTAAGTCAATCCAGAAAATGACTTATTGCATCAACATTAGCTCATTCTAACCTCAGCAGGTCAACAGGCACCGTCCAGTTCAAACCTGACCAGTGGGGTCCACTGGTCAGTGACATGGTGCTGGTTAGTGTCGCTGACAGGTGGGGCCGGGTCAACAGACACGTCGGCAAGTCAACTCTGACATGTGGGGTGAGTCAACTGTGACGTGGCTAGGTCAAACTGACATGTGGGGCCCGTGGGGTTAGTTTAATCTAAACTGGAGCTAAACCAGGGTTAGTTAGGGTGTGTTTGGTTGCCTGTGTGAGGCCCAACCAGGCCCACCCGGGAAGGGAACGGGTTGTTTGGTTGCCTGGTTTTACTATTGGGCCTGCATAGCACGAAACTTAAAGCACCTCTGGGCCTGGCTCATTGGGAACCCAGGAATCGGCAGTTTCTCTCGAGCCAGGCTGAGGCGAGCGCATGAGGTGGGCCACTTGCACGAGGGGAGATGGGAGGGATACGAGCTGGTATGCAGCCTGTGCGTGCTTATGTTCTCCTACCTCGAGTAACCTTCCCTCTAATTTTGTTCTTCCTAGCCCCTTCTGATCTACACAACGGTGCTTCGATTCGAGGTAAGCTCTACATGAAAAAGATGCACCTCGACGCTACTGTTCCATTCAGGCGATCTGTTCGTAGTTTCGTCGGCTATAAGTTCTTAATTTCGTCTTCCCGTTTGAAGCTGTTCTTGACGAATTTTGTCAAATTCGTCGCGCACGATCGATCGTTTGAGTTTTCCTTTGACCAGCAGCCTAATCTCGCAGTTCCTCACAACATTCATGTTGTAAGTTTTTAGTTTCGACGATCATAGCTTCATCTCTCTTTGAGCAACAGTCTACTGCACTGACGCTGCAATGTCGAGCTCCTCTGTCCTCTGCTCAGAGCCCTCCTATTCGTCCCTCTCGATCCCGAAGCCCTTCCCCTTGATCTCCTTGACCATGTCCTACTACACTAGAGTTGTTTCCGGCATCGCTCATCTCGGCCTACTCTCTGTCGTCCTCCTACTGCACTGACACTGCAGTGGCATGCACACTGCTTTCTTGTGTCCTCTGCCTCGGTGCACACTGCAGTTTGTCGCGCCGCCGACGGGGTCGATCATCTTGGCCTCTCTCTCGCCCTACTACACTGGAGTTGTTTCCGGCATCGATCATCTCAGCCTCCTCTCTTGTCCACTGCACTAACAAGCCATGGCGCGAGCACTGCATTCTCCTCCTTTGTTGACTGTCTTTGCGCGAGCACCGCAACTAGTTCGTCGACGGTGTCGCTCGCCGTGCCGCCAACAGGGTCGCTCATCGACGACTCCATGCTCTTCATGTCGGACACGGCGCCACAGCCACTATCCACCGTAGTCGCCATGGTCCGGCTCACACTGCATTTCTTCTCCCCCTCTCTCTGCTAGCTCTTAACCCTGTGTGCAAAGTGCAATTGCTAGCTCTAAATCATACCCCATGCGGGCAACCAAACACCGTGTTCATGTGCCACTTGGGCTAATGCAGGCAACCAAACAAAGTGCACTTGGGTATTACCTAATGCAGCGACCCTCGATGCAGGCAACCAAACAACTTGTAGATGACACATTTGGGGCTCTTTTTGCTCACCCGGGCTGTGTTGAGAAGTGTATGCAATGCGACTACAGTTCCAAAATTGAACCAAACACGCCCTTAGTCAGCGGGGGCCAGGTGTCAGTGGCACACGGTTAACTAATAGCGTCATTAGTGCTAAATTAATCAGCCACATCAGCATCGCCAGAGCTTGGCCGGCGGAGACCAAAACGACGGTGGCACGCCTCGGAAGCGCGCTACGGGGCCTCGTTCAAAGCGTGCTTGGGTGCATTGGAAATCTCTTGCTCCCGCGCGTCAAACGGTGCAAGTGTTGGGTCGCGGGGAGGCCGGAGCTCGCTGGAGTGGAGCCCGCGGCGGCTGCCGGAGCTCGGGTTCGTGCGGCGCAGCGCTATGGTGCACGGGAAGACGAGCTGGTGGCGGCGTTAGCTTGCTGCGGAGCTGCTGAGCATGTAGTCGTGCTCGGGCACGAGCTTTGCTAGTTGTGGTTACGGCGGCGGCCGGCTCTCGGCTCCGGTGGAACCACGATCTACAGAGAGCAAAAGAGCACGAGGAGAGAGGGGTTCGGTGCAGAGGCTCACAACAAGGTCGTAGAGCAGCTCAGTGGGCCCGGGAAGGCGGCGGAGACGGCGAATCGGATGGCGGCATCCGGCGGCCGTGGACGAGGATGAAAGGTCAGGGACGGTGCTTTGATGCCCTTCCAGTCGCGTGGATCAGTGAGGAGGATGTAAACGAGGCGGTGGAGCTCTTGGATACATCGGAGAGGCGAGAGGGAGGTTGTGGCCACGGCAACGGCGAACGACGGTGATGAGCTCTGCTCGGTGGCTGCGTGCGGGAGAGCCAGAGGAGGGGAGGAGCTCGGGGAGAGAAAGAGAAGGCCTGGGGGAGGTGTGGCGTCGCGAGGGAGGTCCAGGGCGACGAGGGGGTGAAGCAGGCAGAGAGGAGGTGGCCGCATGGTGGTGTGCGTGCGTCGGGCACACGCCCGTCCTTTTGGCAAGGAGGAAGACGACATGAGGAGGCCAGGTGGGCTTGGCCAGCCAGGTGGGCCGGCCAGGTGGGCTGCACAGGTAAGTTTCCTATTTTTTATTATTTCTGTTTTCTATTTTTTCCTATACGTTTGGGGCTTTGTTTAAAATACTAGAACAAGCTCAAAATTCATGAAACTGCTCATGCCCACTATTTGGAATATTTCTAACAATAAACATTTTAGTTTATGATTATTTGGACATTTAAAATATTTTATAGCATTTAAATGCCCAAATGCAAATAGAGTATGGTTTGATTCAGAGCCCAAATATGTCATGGAAAAATGTGCATCACCTCTGGTTACTGTTCCCAACATTTTCCAGAAATGATGAACATTTTTGAAAGCCATTTGGATTTACTGAAAATATTTTAATTTAACCTAGTGAATTCCTTTGAGGCTAGGGTTTAGGCATTCCCCATTTCATGTTTCTTTCAATATTAAACATGATGCACACATGAAGCTAGCCTAGTGCAATGCTAGAATCTAGGGATGTGACAACTCACCCCCACTAAACAAGAATCTCGTACCGAGGTTCAAGCATAGGGTAAGATGAAGGGGGACGCAACTAACACAATCTTCATGATCTAGGTTGCACCTCGTAAGAACTTTGATTTGATCACCATCTTTGTCTTGATGTCTTGTTCTGAGAACTCCAACCACCATGGCAACGAGAGGAAAAGGAAAACTCTTGAAGGATTGATCTCCTCGAAGATCAAACAACTCAGGATCAACTCACGGGGTGAGTCATTGAAACATCTCTCGAGGTGAGACACGAAGCATACATGTAGAGGGATGGAGTGAAATAGATGATGAAGGTTCACCAGGTAGGCAACAATCCCACACTTAAGAGGGTGGTGAATGGTTGTCAACATAGCAAGGAATTGAGTTGCCATGATACCATAACGAGACACATTGGAGGAGGTGACTCACAGAATTATTACCTTAAGTGGCAAAAAGAATTACTTTTGGTACATAGTTCATGGTAACCCTTCATACCAGTTTGAGGCAATTCACAAACAATTCGTTTGGCGAGTGCGAAGGAATGGCATGCCCAGACTAGGATGGATGATGTGGACTACCTTGTTGAAGACAACACAAGGGGTGATTTTGCTTATCACCGGAAATGGATGGGACCCATGGTAGGACCACTTTTGAAGACGATCCTGATCAGTAATTACTGAAAAGGGTAGTCCGTAGTAGAATGGCACAAAGGTGGTGCAAGCTAGGAATAAAATGCTAATGTTGGTAATGATTCTAGTAACTGGGAGAAACTCAACAGTAGAGAGTGATTCCATTGTTGGAAAGGTTATGACATAATCGAAGAAACTGAGAGCAAATCCCAATTAATGCCAATGATAAAACCTAGTGCTTGTGCGTGCTCTCAAGAACTTGAGCATTTCCATGTTCATCAAGGTTTTACCAATATTTGTGACAAGGATCCTGGCAACACAACATACCACCATGATGGAAATTGGTGGAGGATGCAAATGCAAAGGAAGATAACACCTTCTCAGATTTCACCTTAGCGAGGCCAAGGAAACAAAATCTAGACAATCGACCGAGAGACATTTAGCACTCCGCTTCTAATGTTCTCCTTGATGTGCTAGTGTATCCCATTCATAGATATGGTTTGATATCTAGAACATCAAGTAAAGGGTCGGACTTCGGGAACACCAAAATACAGAAGGGACAACTAGGGAGTAAATCCTACGAAATCCTTATGGGGAGGTGGCCAACTTCCTCAATCAAGATACTACAATAATGGGTATTCCGGCTGGGTGTGTTGGCCATGACATCCACTTTACCGGGTTACAGAGAGGCCAATATTATAGTTCTTGGGAAACATTCCAACCATCATATCTGCCTGAGATTCAGATCTGGTTGGTGTCAGAATAATCTAGGCTCATTGAGTCTAGAAAGAAAAATGAAAGTTTGCAACACAAATCAACGAGATGATGTTGCGAGATTCTCGGGGAATGAACTACGGTAGCAAGCTCCAAAATATGAGCTATTTCTGCTACACACATGTGGACACACTATCGCAGACAAGCATGACCACATAGTAGTCTTATAATGAAATACTACTGAGTTCTGGTTGGGAACCATCATCGTGGATAACGGAATCTTGTACAAATCCGTATGGTACCTTCAGGATTAGCACTTGAACTACTTATCCTTGAACAAACCAATCAGTGGCTTGGTGTGCTAGGGATACATATAGAATGAAGGTAGCTAGTCTCACAAACCAATGTATACTTTGCACATGCATGACTGACTTGGGATGATTCCAGATGAAGCAACATTGACTTTCTCGAGTTCACGGCGGCAACTTGCATCAAATGCACATAAACTGGAGGAGGTCACTTCTTACATCCGAGCATATGCTTCATGAGCGGGTCATGAAGATAATGCTTATAAAAGTTTCCAACACTAGCTGGATGTTCAACACGAATCATGGATGAGACAAAATGCTGCTGATGGGCTCAACAACAAGTCATCGAGATTTCCATATAGATGGAATTCCACAATTATGTGAACAAGTGATAGCATTGGTCAGAACAAAATATATAATGGTGTATGCTTGAGGGATCAACCACCAGTAAGACAACACTACGACCATCGTTGGTTCTGATTTGGTTTGACAATAACCCATACTCAAATCAAGGATTGGATAAGACAATAACATCGACAATCGATCATGAGGATCAATTGATGAGGATATCATCTTTCATCAACACACACATACAAAATATCCCTTAAAATGAACTAAGTCGTACAAGATTTTGTCATCCAACTCTCCAAGTTGTTATTTTAGCTTAACCAACTAGCTTAGGGGTATTCAACACAAATTCTTGGAGAAGGGGTGGTTACAAGGAACCAACTTGATCATGAGCTCAACATAACAGTCAGGTGACAACCTGGTGATACTTCCGAGAAGACATTCGGAAAATCATGAGCCACTGATATGTTACTAAGCTTGATAACAATCTTGCTTTCGAGACAAGACGATATGATCAAAAGAGCGAGGGATTGACACAATACTAACTCATTGATCGGGGAGTGCACCGGAAATAAGGACTAGGTAGCACGATCAACCTTAGGATGGTGATTCAATAACCAACATGCTAAGGATGAAATTATTGTCTTTTAACTACCAAGCAACGGAGTTGCTAGGAGTATAGATTTCACACATCACGATTCACTTGTTGATGTTCCGATTACAATAACACAGGGACCCAGGAATGAATAATGATGGCGATAAGTATCACTGTATCAAGAGTTCATAGGATGGTGTGCAATTCCTATGATATTCTTGATATAAAGATGGTAATACTCCAAGGTAGAATAGAACAAAAGCTAGATTGCTTTTGATCTGTGGAATACAACTACTTTGACCCAATCCTGGATATGGATGAGGTACTGGAGTTTGTTTTTCCTAGTCATTCCAAATAGAATGGCTTGGCGGACCACAAGAGTAATAGGCATCGATGAAAAAGGTTGCACAACTACTCATGTCTATCAATTGATAGAAGGGGGTCAGAATACAACTAAAGAGGGACAACTCAAGGAACACATAACTTTCTGAGTTGTGGATGCATGGATTAGCATGTCGAATGAGTTCAACATATTTCTTCCGGACAATCCATGCAGAAAGGTAGGACTGGCAGGGTATCAACATAGAATCAAGAACTCATCAAGAGCACTCTGGTTGTGATCTTTCGGTTCAACGAGGAACTTCTGCCATAAGTAGTTCATGGTATTTGGAAGAAAGAAATACCACAGACCTCGAGGACTAATGCAAGGTTACTAATATCCTAAAGGAACTAGCAAACACTATCAACATGAAGTAAGTAGGGAAATCTCGAGTTTAGAAACCAGGAGTAGAATACCTACCAACTAAGTGTCATCACGGGATGCTTTCAAGAATGACGACTAGAATCAACACACTGGGAAAACAAAACATGGCTAGATTACTAGATGATTCTCTAGGACACGTAGGGTCATAATAATAGCTCCAACATATATGCGGAGGTAGTAGAGTACCTCAACTCACCGATTGGTGTGGTTAAACTAGCCCCAAAGGAACTTCGGAGTGGTAAGAAGGAATTTGCAAATGCCTCAGATTGTTTTGAAACCTGGAATGACTCGTACAGCACAACGGCTGTAAATGCTCAAGAAAATTGAGACATCCTAAAAAATGGTGACATAACCACTCGAGCGTCATAATATGTAGGTTCTGAAACTAATTATGAACACACGGAAGTAGTAGAAACTGAACTTCGGCTTAAATCCAACAATCTTATGAGTCTACTGATTAGTATCACGAGATCCTGATAGAGAGAAGAGGAAGCCTAGTTCCTTAATCCCGTAGGAAAGATAATATGACTCGTATAAGAAGGGCACAAGGTATAAGGAGTAAAAAGAGCCTTACGTTCCATCCCACAATCAATTCCCTTACATAACCAAAGAATTTCTAGACTCAACTTCGACCAGTTTGGCTTGGTAATCCTACAGGCAGTCAGGCTTTGATACCAAAGCTGTCAGGACCCCGACTCAATGCCACACCAATCTAGCATGTAACACCTCATATCACTTTGCGGCCTCATGCATGGTATCCCCACGGGTGTTGCCTTACCAGGCCCGGGACCGTTTGCGCCTTTTGGCACACGTATATGATAGTGTCGCTAGCATCCATATGACAAGGAGCCCGGGCTGACATGGCTAGTCGTGAACCCAAAGTGGCACCAACTTACAGGGACATGCATACATGACGCAACAACGAATGTGTCAATCACTAGCGAGTGAATCCATGCTGTAGTAGCTGTGCTAGCAGGACTCCAGAGAATCCGGGCTCTAGCAGGCTAACATAACTCCGATAAACACCACGTGACATTTCCCCAAAGCGACAGACACAGGATCGAAGAAGGACACATGCCGGCCAGCCTAAGTGTTCCGGAGCAGTAGAAAGCTACCAAGGCTTAGTGGAAGCACTAGGAGACATTTCCCGATGAGAGAGGCTACCAAGGATAAACAACTAGATAGTCAGATCCCACACATACCAAGCATTTCAATAACATATACGCAATATGCTCGATATGTGCAAATACAACATGGCATCACAACATGACTCTACAACTCAAGTATTTTATTCAATAGGCTCCGAGGAGCGAGATATTACAAACATGGGTCTCATGACCCAACATTCAGAGCATACAAGTCAAAGCACATGCGGAAGCTTAACATGTCTAAGTACAGACAACTACAAATGAAAAAGGCTGAGAAGCCTGACTATCTACCAAATCCTGCCGAGGGCACAAGATTGTAGCTGAGGTACCAAGCTAAACGTTAAAGTCCACGCGGAACTACAAGTGAGACCGAAGTTTCTCTGCAAAACATAAAATAGGCAAACGTGAGTACAAGTGTACCCAACAAGACTTAGATCAGATCTAACTACATATGCATCATTATGAACAAAGGGATGGTGGGGTTTAACTGCAGCAAGCCAGATTTGACTCAGTGGTTATCCTGAACTACGACTGCAAGTAACTCTTTTGGGGTGGCGCACAAGAGTCCACATATTCACCATATCAATACACCACTATGGATCCACTCCCGTCTCCCTACGAGAACGCCATCCATAGCACTACGCTTATCTTGCGTATTTTAGAGTATCCACTTTCACTTGTCTATGAACTGTATAGGCAACCCAGAGGTCCTTTACCGCGGACGCGGCTATTCGAATAGATGATATTAACCCTCCAGGGGTGTACTTCTTCACACACGCTCTCACCACTTACCGTCGTTTACACGACATGTACTCGGCAACCTTCAAGCGGAAGCCCAACGAAGGTGTCGGCCACGGCCTACCTAAACACTCAAGTCTCTAATCCAGGTTTATCGCCTATTCAGGTTCCATCCGCAGGGAGTCCGTCCGAAGTTTCCACATGCGGCCCCGAACAATGTGAGCAGGGTTCCCGAGACACCAAACGGGCGCCAAGTACACCGTCCCACATGCCTACCTCATCACAGCCCACCCCTCGAGTCAGCGCTATGCACGGCCTCCAGCATACTACAAACACCAGAAACTACTTGCAACTCCTGGACAGAGGACAAGGGTGGTTAAGAAGCCAAGAGGGCCAATTAAGGATCCTGATGAGTGGTAGTAATTGTTCATGGGTCACAAACACAGAACTCAATTCCGGAGGACGGCTTCAATGAGACAACCCACTTAGCTCACACACAGTAGGACATGTTCATCACTGTTCCAATTCATCCCCGATGAATCAGACCTGACACAACTCTAAGCATAGCAGGCATGAAAAACAAGCATGAATGAGTAGGAACATCAGGGCTCAAACAACTCCGACTCATGGTAGTGGGTTTCATCTATTTACTGTGGCAATGACAGGTCATGCAAAGGAAAAGGGGTTCAACTACCGCAGCAAGTAAGAAATGAACCGTTGTTATCCTAATGCAGTAAAAGAGAGCAGGAGCGAGAGAGTGGGATTGTATCGGAATGAACAAGGGGGTTTTGCTTGCCTGGCACTTCTGAAGATAGTATAGCTCTTCATTAGTGTCATCGATCTCATTGTCGAAACCACGTCTACTGAGAGGGGACAATTGCCGGCAACAGAGAAGGAAACACAATCAATGCAATGCACAATATGATGCATGCTCATGACATGGCAATATGAGTGTGTTGGCCTAATGCAACTACAACCAGATGGATTTGGGTCATTTTGAACCAAAGGTTCAATCCCAAACTCAAATTATGAATTTAAATAGTGCCGTATAATGTTTTGGACTAAACATCAAGGTTAAGTTGCTTAAACATGCATGAAACCAGTACACATGGATAGATTGGATTTTTCTGATCATTTTTCATATATAAATCTTTGCATTTCGAGTTACAAATTAATTTCTATGATTTTTAGAAGTTTAGGGAATTTTCTGAAATTTCCTGAATTAAGTTAATCCAGAAAATGACTTATTGCGTCAGCATTAGGTCATGCTGACCTCAGCAGGTTAACAGGTGCCGTCCAGGTCAAACATGTCCAGTGGGGTCCACTGGTCAGTCACACGGTGCTGGTTAGTGTCGCTGATAGGTGGGACCGGGTCAACAAACACGTCAGCAAGTCAACTCTGACATGTGGGGCCAGTCAACGTGTGACGCGGCCAGGTCAAACTAACATGTGGGGCCCATGGGGTTAGTTTAATCTAAACAGGAGCTAAACCAGGGTTAGTTAGTCAGTGGGGCCCAGGTGTCAGTGCCACACGGTTAACTAATAGCATCATTAGTGCTAAATTAATCAACCACGTCAGCGTTGCCGGAGCTTGGCCGGTGGTGACCAAAACGACGGTGGCGCGGCTCGGAAACACGCTATGGGGCCTCGTTCTAAGCGTGCCTGGGTGCGTTGGAAAGCTCTTGCTCCCACGCGTCGAACGGTGCAAGTGCTGGGTTGTGGGGAGGCCGGGGCTCGCCGGAGTGGATCCCATGGCAGCTGCCGGAGCTCGGGTTCAAGCGGCGCAACGCTATGGTGCATGGGAAGACGAGATGGTGGCGGCGTTAGCTTGCTGCGGAGCTGCTGAGCACGTAGTCATGCTCGGGCATGAGCTTTGCTAGCTCTGGTTACGGCGGCGCCCGGCTCTCAGCTCTGGTGGACCCACGATCTACAGATAGCAAAAGAGCATGGGGAGAGAGGGGTTCGGTGCAGAGGCTCACAGCAAGGTCGTAGAGCAGCTCAGTGGGCTCGGGGAGGTGGCAGAGATGGTGAATCGGACGGCGGCATCCGACGGTCGTGGACGGGGAAGAAAGGTCAGGGACGGCGCTTCGACGCCCTTCCGGTCGCGTGGATCGGTGAGGAGGACATAGACGAGGCGGCGGAGCTCTTGGATACGTCGGAGAGGCGAGAGGGAGGCTGTGGCCACGGCAACGACGAACGACGATGACGAGCTCTTCTCGGTGGTTGCGTGCGGGAGAGCCAGAGGAGGGGAGGCGCTCCGGGAGAGAAAGAGAAGGCCTGGGGGCGCGTGGCATCGCAAGGAAGGTCTCGGGCGACGAGGGGGTGAAGCAGACAGAGAGGAGGTGGCCGCACGGTGGTGCGCGTGCGTCAGGCACGCGCCCGTCCTTCTGGCAAGGAGGAAGACGACGGGAGGAGGCCAGGTGGGCTGGACCAGCCAGTTGGGACGGCCAGGTGGGCTGCACAGGTAAGTTTCCTATTTTTTATTATTATTTCTGGTTTCTATTTTTTTAGGTTTAGGGCTTTATTTAAAATACTAGAACAAGCTCAAAATTCATGAAACTACTCATGCCCAATGTTTGGAATATTTCCAACAGTAAACATTTTAGTTTATGATTATTTGGACATTTAAAATATTGTATAGCATTTAAATGCCCAAATGCAAACAGAGTATGGTTTGATTCAGAGCCCAAATATGTCATGGAAAAATGTGCATCACCTCTGGTTACTTTTCCCAGCATTTCCCAGAAATGTTGAACATTTTTGAAAGCCATTTGGATTTACTGAAAATATTTTAATTGAACCTAGTGAATTCCTTTGCTGCTAGGGTTTAGGCATTCCCCATTTCAAGTTTCTTTCAATATTAAACATGACACACATATGAAGCTAGCCTAGTGCAATGCCAAAAGCTAGGGATGTGACAGGTTCCGATAGGGAAACGTGTTCCCCTTGTGGCGAAACATAGTCGCTCCCTCTTTTCGCCTTGTATTTTCTTCTACGGGCAACATGGAACGACATGATATCCATGATGAAATTTAAACTTATTCAGGGTTCGTTTGGCCTTTTTATACACTAATTGAGTTTCCTAGGCATTTAATGTTCATTATTCAAATCTGAAGTACAAATACATGCTCCAGTTCACCAAAATGGCTAGAAAAACTATACATGCATGTGTCCTTGGGTGCATATTTAGGTCCCATGCAAGGAATGGGAACAAATTACAACCTGACCGGCGTCTTGGCTCGTCCTCAAACATTTGGAATCTCGGTTTTTAAATCCCCATATAAATCCAAAACTCACCAGAAAGTCATTCAAGGTGGCATGGTGTCACGTGATGGCACATATATGTCGTGGTAAAAACATTGCCAATTTGGGCCAAGCTTTATTACAAACCTCTTACAAACCGGAGCCTGTCGCAAGAACCCTCGTGGTTTAACGTGTCCCCTTGTGGGCCAAACGATAATCGCTCCCTCTTCTAGACTCGTATTTTTTTGTACACACAACACCTTGGAACAACGGGAGATTCGCGTTGAACTTTGAAATTATTCAGGGTTCGTTTGACCCTTTTTATTCATTAATTGAGTTTTCTAGGCATTTAATGTCCATAATTCAAATCCGAACTACACATACATGCTCCAGTGCACCAAAATGGCTAGAAAAAACGTACATGTGTCCCTGGGGTGCATGTTTAGGTCCCATGGAACGAAATGAGAATGAATTCAACCGTCTCGCCGTCTTGCCTTGGCCACAAACATTGTGAATCTCGGTTTATAAATCTCTGTAAATCCAAAACTCACCAGGAAATCATGAAACTTGGCAGGGTGTCACTACATGGTACATATAATTGTCCAATTTGGGCGAAGCTATATTACAAGCCTCTTACAAACCGAAGCTTCTCGCAACCCTCGTGGTTTTGGTGGGCGAAACGATAATCGTTGCCTCTTCAGGCCTTGAACTTTGTTTTCTGCCGGCAACATAGAATAACAGGAGTGACGTGCCGAAATTTGAAACTGTTTAGGGTTCGTTTGGCCACTGTATATATTATTACTAATAATTAAGTTTTCTACGCATTTAATGTAGTCCATAATTCAAATTTGAACTACAAGCACATGCTACAGGGAAGCAAAATGGGTGGGAAATCGTACATGTGTCATTGGGTGCATGTTTAGGTCTCATTTAAGGAATGAGAATGAATTACAAACTTGTTGTCGTCCTAAAACATTGAGCATCTTGGTTTTTAATTCCTAGTAAATCAAAAACTCACCCAAAAAACATGAAACTTGGCATGGTTTCATGACATGGCACATATATGTCGTGGTAAAAAAGATCGTCCAGTTTGTGAAGAGGCACACACATTAGTAGCCAACGGAGTCCTTTTTGAAACAAAAAGCTGACACGTTAATATTGCAAATGGTTGTATTATATGAACCGTATCAAAATTTAACCATACTCAGTGCTGTGCGTGCAGCTGTTTGATTAGACGGGACGAGCGCGAGAAGTACGTCATGCATGCTCGATGGGACGCGTGTGAGGAGTCCTCCGTGCAGGCTCTCCGGGACGCGTACATCCTGTCCACTTCGCTGGCTGGAGGGACACGTGCCAGCAGCAATGCCGCCCATGCTCACCGGGAAGCAAGCTCTTTGACCTCCATGCACCAGCCGCCACCCACCTCGCTCACAACTTCTCCATTAATGGGTTAATTAAAGCGCCCACCTCCGGTGTTTGCTTGTGATCCCATGGCAGCATGTGCTTTGTTCGTGTTTTCAACTCGTATTTCGGCCTAATTTAAATTGCCACATAGGGCAACGGATAATACGACGACAAATAAAATGGCAACAGATAGTATGGCGAAAATTTTACAATGGCGCAAATAATAATTGTCTTACATATTCCGGATAATTTAAAATGCCACTTGCGGCAAAGCCCAAAAGACACGGGGACAAGAGAAGAAGGAAATCGTAGACAATGATCTGGATCGCTACTATATCTACTCTTCGATGGATTGCCGGGCAATGACATCCCCCAGCTCCTTCTTCAATCGTCACGACTTTGCCTAAAAGTAGCCACGGATTCCTCCACCTCCTACTTGCGCTTGATCCGAAGCTTCCTCAAATCACCCATCAGTTCCTCGATGACCGCTATCAGCATCATCCCCGAGGCACTGCTCTGCTCATGCAGCATCAGCCGACAGCCTCCTCCTCCTTCTCGGCGAGCGCCTTGAGGAGCTTCACATTGTCACCCATGAGTTGCTCGATGAGGGCGGTCGCCTTGTCAACCGAGGCATCGCTGATCTCGAGCATCTTCATCAAGCCATCGACCAACTCCTGCTGCTTAATGAGGCCAGTGAGAATGTCGTCGTCACCAACCAAGGACTTCAGAAACGCCAGCTTGTTGCGATCACCGATGCGGTGAGTGCGCTTGTGAGAGCCCTCGCGTGCCCGTGAGAGCTCGTTCGAGGGATCCGCGGCGCGCCGGGACATCTTTGCTGCGGCTGCAGCTACCGCTTCACGGCGAGACCTCTCTAGTGCTTCCGTGGCCTTGCTCTTTGCTGCCTGGTTATATGCCCACCCGAAACTCATCCTAACGGTCATGGCGGAATGATTTGACAAGAAAGACAAGTTTTGTGGGTGATGGGGAGAGGAACTGTGAAGTAATTTTAGAGCGGGTAGTTTTTATAGCCTGTTGCTAAGTGTGAACACACACTAGTTTTCTTGGTGTGAATAGACTTGCAATTACTTATTGCGTTCTAATCTACAATGTGACGAGAAACAAAGTCAAAATTTATTGATGGTTCTGGGCCTAAAAAGCCACATTTCTGTTGTTCTGCCTCATCGCAAACAGTTCTTTTGGATCAACCGTATGCCACGCATCAGAAGCCTGAAACATGGGCCCTTTTCTCGGATGTACGTGTACGTGTCTGCCCACTATCACACACGGTCATGATATCACCATCGTGTGCTACGGATGCGTCATCGCGTCTCCCAGGGGGTGCCAGAAGGTTGACCACGTGGTTGCTCGCATGGCGTCCCTGCGCGCGCTCTGCTCGCCGTTGAGGAAAATTTACAATGGCAACGGTTAATAATTGTCTTACATATTCAGGATAATTTAAAATGCCACATGCAGCAAGGCACAAAACACTCATGACCTACTTATCCATACAATTATAATAAAATATATGCTAAAAAGCTGTGTCGGCGGCATTTCGACCACGGTCTTCTCGGACTCCATGATCAGCATATCACCCTCGCGGCCGTTCATTATGGGTACCTTACTAATCGTCACACACGAGTACTCACAGACGCATCATGTGCGATACTCCTAGCCACCGCAAGCAACTAGTTTGCATTTTTCAATGTTTTTTGTACTAACAGAATTGCACACGAACGTACTATAGTAACCGTATGTGTTATAATTTCTCATTGCAAATAGTTCATCCGAGTGGGTTGTTTGCTGCATATCACACACATCTGGTTTACAGGAATCATTTGTGTTCTTTTGGCTGATCGCAAATGCTTCATATCACAAACATCTTGTTAAGATCAACCGTTTCGGTTCTCTTGCCTAATCGAAAACAGTTTGTCCGAGTGAACTGTATGTTGTATATCACATACACCTTGATCTGGCCGACCATTTCTGTTGCATTCCCTAATAGCACACAGTTCATCGGAGCGAACTATATGTCGTATATTGCACACACATTGATATGGCTGCGCATTTCTGTTGTTCTTCCTCATCGCAAACAGTTCAGCTGGATCAATCGTATGCCTAGCATCGCACACGCAAGTAAAATCTGAACCGTGTTTGATGTCTCTGCCATCGCAAACGTTTTGCACCTTTTTTGACGGGTTTTTACACCACCGTTTGTGATTATTGCATCGCACATAGTTTCGTCGAAGGGTCTCTGATCGTAGTGTCGCGTTAGCAACATCCTGCAGTAGTGTTGGTATGCTGACTATGCTAATTATATTGTTGCTAAATACATACCACCTAGCTTCACATACCAACAAAAGAAAAAAATCTTCTATGATTTAAGACATTACTTTTTGGATGACCCACATCTTTATAAAGGAGTAGATGGTATTATTAGACGTTGTGTATCAGAGCATGAACAGTAACAAATCCTACAGAAATGTCACTTTGAAGCTTATGGAGGACATCACGCGGGAGACAGAACCGCTCATAAGGTATTGCAATCTGGTTTTTATTGGCCTACTCTCTTCAAGGATGCCCGTAAGTTTGTCTCGTCTTGTGATGAATGTCAAAGAATAGGTAATATCAGTAAGCGTCAAGAAATGCTATGAATTATTCACTTGTAGTTGAACCATTTGATGTTTTGGGATTAAATTTCATGGGACCTTTTCCTTCCTCTAATGGATATACACATATTTTGGTTGCTGTTGATTATGTTACTAAGTGGGTAGAAGCTATTCCAACCAGTAGTGTTGATCACAACACCTCCATTAAAATGCTTAAGGAAGTTATTTTACAAAGGTTTGGAGTCCCTAGATATTTATTGACTAATGGTGGTTCACACTTTATTCATGGCGCTTTCCGTAAAATGCTTGCTAAGTATGATTTTAACCATAGAATTGCATCACCTTATCATCCTCAGTCTAGTGGTCAAGTTGAACTTAGCAATACAGAAATAAAATTAATCTTACAAAAGACTGTCAATAGGCCCCGGAAGAAATTGGTCTAAGAAATTAGATGATGCACTTTGGGCTTATAGAACAACTTATAAAAATCCTATGGGTATGTCTCCATATAAAATGGTTTATGGAAAAGCTTGTCATTTGCCTCTTGAGTTAGAACATAAAGTATATTGGGCAATTAAAGAACTCAATTATGATTTCAAACTTGCTGGTGAAAAGAGGCTATTTGATATTAGCTCATTAGATGAATGGAGAATCGAGGCCTGTGAAAATGCAAAATTATTCAAAGAAAAAGTTAAAAATGGCATGACAAAAGAATCCAAAAGCGTGAGTTCGAAGTTGGAGAATATGTTCTTTTGTACAACTCTCGTTTCAGATTCTTTGCTGGAAAACTCCTCTCCAAATGGGAAGGACCCTATGTCATCGAGGAGGTCTATCGATCTAGAGCTATCAAAATAAATTATGCCGAAGGTACTAACCAGAAGGTTGTCAATGGGCAATGAATAAAACATTATATCTCAGGTACGCCCATTAATGTTGAAAGCAATATTGTCCAAACTTTGACACCAGAAGAACACATAAAGGAAACCTTCCGGAACACTCCGGAATCATGAAAACAGGGAGGTACGTGATACGGTAAGTAAACGGACTCCGAAAAATCCGCAAAAATATTTTTTGTCAGTTTTAGAAAATTTAAAAAATTAGGAAAATAAGAAACTTCCAGGAAAATGACCCTGGCGGGCGCGATACACCAGGGCGCGCCTAGCATGCCAGGCACGCCCCGGTGGGTTGTGCCCACCTCGGGTACTTTTCGGATTCTGTTTTTCTTCCGTTCTTCTTGTTCCCCAAGATAAAAAATATTTATATACCTCTCGAACTTGTTAACCTCCGTATCGCGGAGAAATCTCATGTTTTCTTTTCTTGTTGTTTTCTGTTAGGTCTGTTGAGCTAGGCATCATGTCTTCTGCCTCCTCCAACACTGAAGAAGGCGATGCTTGGTTGCTTCAGGTAGAGTCCAGAGGAGAGGGATTTGAAGAGGTCGTTATGGAGGAAGATGAGGGGGACTCGTTTGAAATTCACCCTCCGGCCTCTGAGAGAAACACTCCACGTGTGCATATACCATCCAAGTGGGACATATCTCGTCCAAGAGAAAGTGATGCGGGGACAAACTCTTGGGACCCAAAAAAACATATCATGGCTGAAGTAGAGAAGAACACTGAGCTGCTTCATCAAGCTCTTCGGGAGACTCACAGCTTGAGAGATACACTCAGAGATATATTGGACATGATCGCTTCTACTTCATCACCACCACCTCCTTCTTCACCACCAAAATAAAACTGAGTATTGGGTATGGGCACTCCCCTTGGCTTTCGCCAAGCTTGGGGGAGGTGCCCCGGTCTCGTATCATCTCCACTATCTCTTGCCTTTACTTTCTTAGTTCGACCCCTGGTTATCTTTTGTTATTAGATGAATAAAGTTTAGTTCGATCCTTTCTTTTCAAGAGCTTGCTTAGTGATCAATCTTTGTAATCGTGTGCGAGATATATAATAAAGTTTAGTTTGAGTTTTGCGTTCTTTACTTTCTTATTTCAATAAAAAGAAAGGAAATAAATGAAAAAGATCATATGCTAATCTTATGGTAGGTGATGACATTACACAAGGAAAAGTATAAGTAGAAAATTTTATTGTAGATTGGCAAACATAGCATTAGTCAATGATGCAACTCATGAAAGAATTACTAAGGGAAGAGAAGATTCACATACAAATACACTATCCTGGAAATCTTTTATGATTGTGAGCACCCATCAAAATATTATATGCCAAAATTGTTGACGTTGGACAAGAAAGACAACTTAATGAATTATATTTGTTTATATTCACATAGAAGTTATATTGTCATAGATCCTTCAACATGTGGTGCTTGCCCCTATCTTTGCTAGCCAAAAAGTCCGCACTAAGTAGAGATACTACTTGTGCATCCAAAACCCTTAAACCCAAATATTGTTTGAGAGTCCACCATGCCTACCTATGGATTGCGTAAGATCCTTCAAGTAAGTTGTCATCGGTGCAAAAAGGGCAATAAAATTTGCTTCTAAAAGTGTGAGATCATTTAGTGTAAGGGAAAATTGAGCGTTGTACGAACTTGTGATGGTGAAGAATAAAAGCGATAGACTGCATAATAAAGGTTGCCATCAAAAGGGGCAATATAACGTGACATTCTCTTGCACTAAGGGGTTGAACATACAAAAAAAGCGCATGGCAACCTCTGATTCCCTCTGTGAAGGGCCTATCTTTTACTTTTACATATTTACTTTCATGCAAGAGTCAAAGTTTTTCTCTCTATTCCTTTTATTTTTCTCCTTTGGCAAGCATCATGTGGTGAGGAAAGATCTAGGCACATATATCCAGTTGAATATGGGTAGCATGAGTTATTATTGTTGACATCACCCTTGAGGTGAATGTGTTGGGAGGCGAAACTATAAGCCCCTATCTTTCTATGTGTCTGGCTGAAACGTTTTGCTCATGAGTACGCGGTGAGTGTTAGAAATCATAGAAGACTAAATAATGGTTGAATATGTGGACTTGCCTAAAGGCTCCGATACGTGACCCTTCCTGAAAAGATTATGAATTGTAGTTGAAAAGTTGGCTAAGAACATAGTTTGTTGGTTTCCAATAAAGTGTATGCTTTATACTTTGATGTTGTGATGAGTTGTCACTTGTTCATGAGAAGTCTATGATAAAAGTTTTATGTTAAAGTTTGTTGTTGTTATAATAGGTTACATGATGCTGCTAAGTCAGTATTTTTGCTTTATCAACACCTCTCTCTCTCTCTCTAAGCATGTGGACTTGTTTTTCGATTTTGGTTTTCGCTTGAGGACAATCGAGGTCTAATCTTGGGGGAGTTGATACGTCCATTTTGCATCATGTTTTCATACTGTTATTTATGTTGTTTTATTGTATAATAATGCTTTTTAGAGTAATTCTAATGCTTTTTCTCTCATAATATACAAGGTATACACAAAGGGGGAGAATTATGGCAGCTGGAAATCCAGACCTGAAAAAGCTACTTCAAGCTACCTATTCTGCACAACTCCAAATGAGCTGAAACTTCACGAGGTTTTTTTATGGAATATTTAATAAATATTGGAGCAAATAAGTACCAGAGGGGGGGCCACCAGGTGGGCACAACCCACCTGGGCGCGCCAGGAGTCCCAGGCGTGCCCTGGTGGGTGCTGGCCTCCTCGGCCCACATCTGGTGACCCTCTTCTGGTATATAAGTCATTTTTACCTAAAAAATAAGGAGAGGACTTTCGGGATGAAGCTCTGCCCTCTCGAGGCGGAACTTGGGCAGGAGCACTTTTGCCCTCCGGTGGAGCGATTCTGCCAGGGGAACTTCCCTCCCATAGGGGGAAATCATCGTCATCGTCATCATCATCACCAACATCTCTCCCATCTTGGGGAGGGCTATCTTCTTCAACATCTTCAACAGCACCAACTACTCTCAAACCCTAGTTCATATCTTGTGTTCAATCTTTGTACCGGAACTATAGATTGGTGCTTGTGGGTGACTAGTAGTGTTGATTACATTTTGTAGTTGATTACTATATGGTTTATTTGGTGGAAGATTATATGTTCAGATCCATTATGCTATTTAACACCCCTATGATCTTGAGCATGATTATCATTTGTGAGTAGTTACTTTCATTCTTGTGGTCATGGGAGAAATCATGTTGCAAGTAATCATGTGAAGTTGATATGTGTTCGATATTTTGATGATATGTATGTTATGATTCTCTTAGAGGTGTCATGTGAATGTCGACTACATGACACTTCACCATATTTGGGCCTAAGGGAATGCATTTTGGGGTAGTTATTAGATGATGAGTAGTGAGAGTGATAGAAGCTTAAACCCCAGTTTATGTGCTATTCCGTAAGGGATCGATTGGATCCAATAGTTTAATGCTATGGCTAGAATTTATTCATAATACTTTTCTCGTAGTTGTGGATGCTTGCGAGAGTGTTAATCATAAGTAGGAGGTTTGTTCAAGTAAGAACAGCACCTAAGCACCGGTCCACCCACATATCAAATTACAAAGTAGCGAACACGAATTAAGCCAACATGATGAAAGTGACTAGATGAAATTCCCGTGTACCCTCAAGAACACTTTGCTTATCATAAGAGACCGTTTTGGCCTGTCCATTGCCTCCAAAGGATTGGGCTACCTTGCTGCACTTTTGTTACTACTATCGTTACTTGCTCGTTACAAATTATCTTGCTATCAAACTATTCCGCTACTTTCAATTTTAGCACTTGCAGACATCACCTTGATGAAAACCACTTTTCATTTCCTTCTGCTCCTTGTTGGGTTCGACAGTCTTACTTATCGAAAAGGCTACAATTGACCCCATATACTTGTGGGTCATCATCTACTGTCATGTCTTTTGTTCCAATCCTGCAAACTATAGCATTGCATTGTGCATTGCCTCCCCCTTGCTATCTGTGTGGGATTGATGGGGATGGCCTTGTCCTTGTTGGGGTAGAAACTAGCATTCCTGGGGATGGCATGCTGGTGTTGCCGCAGAGAAAACTTTGTGTTGTAAAATAGCAAATCAACATGCCCAAAAAGCTATCGTCGCAAGCTTTTTACTTCACCCTTGAAGATTAAGGAAGCTGAGCTTTCTAAACACTGCCGCAGATGTTACTGCCATAGCTGAAAAGAATGCTTCTATTGCCAATGTTCCTATTGTGGCTGAAAAGAGTGCTTCTACTGGAGATATAGTTCAGGTCGTATCCATGCCCAACGTTCGTGTTGTTGGGGAATGTAGTAATTTCAAAAAAGATCCTACGATCACGCAAAATCTATATAGGTGATGCATAGCAACGAGAGGGGAGAGTGTGTCCACGTACCCTCGTAGACCGAAAGCAGAAGCGTTAAGTAACCCGGTTGATGTAGTTGAACGTCTTCGCGATCCAACCGCTCAAGTACCAAACGCACGACACCTCCGTGATCTGCACACGTTCAGCTTGGTGACATCCCTCGAACTCTAGATCCAGCTGAGGCCAAGGGAGAGTTCCGTCAGCACGACGGCGTGGTGACGGTGATGATGAAGTTACCGACGCAAGGCTTCGCCTAAGAATTACGACGATATAACCGAGGTGGAAAACTATGGAGGGGGGCACCGCACATGGATAAAGATAAACTTGTGTATATGGGGTGCCCCCTCCCCCGTATATAAAGAAGGAGAGGAGGGGGCCGGCTAGCCACAAGGGGCGCGCCCAAGGGGGAGACTCCTACTCCAAGTAGGAGTAGGTTTCCCCCTTTCCTAGTACAACTAGGAAGAGAAGGAACGAGAGGGAGAGGGAGAGGGAAAGAGGGGCCATGTCCGTCCCCTTGTCCTATTCGGACTCCCCTTGGGGGGCGCCACCTCCTGGTGTGTGGCTCTCTCTCCCCTATAGGCCCACTATGGCCCATTACTTCCCGGGGGTTCCGATAACCCTCCGGCACTCTGGTTTTATCCGAAACTATCCGGAACACTTCCAGTGTCCGAACAACATGGTCCAATATATCAATCTTTATTTCTGGAACATTTCGAGACTCCTCGTCATGTTCGTGATCTCATCCGGGACTCCGAACAACCTTCGCTACATCAAATCAGACGAACTCATAATACCAATCATCATTGAACGCTAAGCGTGCGGACCATACAGGTTCGAGAACTATGTAGACATGACCGAGACACGTCTCCGGTCAATAACCAATAGAGGTACTTGGATGCTCATATTGGTTCCTACATAGTCTACGAAGATCTTTATTGGTCAAACCGCATAACAACATACGTTGTTCCCTTTGTCACCGGTATGTTACTTGCCCGAGATTCGATCGTCGGTATCATCATACCTAGTTCAATCTCGTTACTGACAAGTCCCTTTACTCATTTCGGAATACTTCATCCCACAAATAACTCATTAGTCACAATGCTTGCAAGGCTTATAGTGATGAGCATTGCCGAGAGGGCCCAGAGATACCTCTCTAAAACACGGAGTGACAAATCCTAATCTCGATCTATGCCAACCTGTACAACATGTTTATAATCACCCATTTACATTGTGACATTTGATAGCACACAAAGTGTTCCTCCGGTATTCGGGAGTTGCATAATCTCATAGTCCAAGGAACTTGTATAAGTCATGAAGAAAGCAGTAGCAATGAAACTATAACGATCATAATGCTAAGCTAACGGATGGGTCATGTCCATCACATCATTCTCCTAGTGATGTGATCTCGTTCATCAAATGACAACACATACTAAGGACAATATGTTTTGTCTATGTATTCACACACATACTAAGTTTCCAGTTAATACAATTCTATCATGAATAATAAACATTTATCATGAAATAAGGAAATAAATAATAACTTTATTATTTCCTCTATGGCATATTTCCTTCAGTCTCCCACTTTCACTAGAGTCAATAATCTAGATTACATAGTAATGATTCTAACACCCATGGAGCTTTGGTGCTGATCATGTTTTGCTCGAGGAAGAGGCTTAGTCAACGGGTCTGCAATATTCAGATCCGTGTGTATCTTGCAAATTTCTATGTCCCCCTCCGACACTTGATGACGGATGGAATTGAAGTGTCTCTTGATGTGCTTGGTTCTCTTGTGAAATCTAGATTCCTTTGCCAAGGCAATTGCACCAGTATTGTCACAAAAGATTTTCATTGGACCCGATGCACTAGGTATGACACCTAGATTGGATAGGAACTCCTTGATCCAAACTCCTTCATTTGCTGCTTCCGAAGCAACAATGTACTCCACTTTACACATAGATCCCGCCACGATGCTCTTCTTGGAACTGCACCAACTGACAGCTCCTCCATTCAATAAAAATACGTATCCGGTTTGTGACTTAGAGTCATCCGGTTCAGTGTCAAAGCTTGCATCGACGTAACCGTTTACGATGAGCTATTTTTCACCTCATAAACGAGAAACATATCCTTAGTCCTTTTCAGGTATTTCAGGATGTTTTTGACCATTGTCTAGTGTTCCACTTCGGGATTACTTTGGTACCTCCCTACTATGCTTATAGCAAGGCACACATCAGGTCTAGTACACAACATTGCATACATGATAGAACCTATGGCAGAAGCATAGGTAATGACTTTCATTTCCTCTCTATCTTCTGCAGTGGTCGGGCATTGAGTCTGACTCAACTTCACACCTTGTAACACAGGCAAGAACTCTTTCTTTGACTAATCCATTTTGAACTTCTTCAAAACTTTATCAAGGTATGTGCTTTGTGAAAGTCCAATTAAGCGTCTTGATCTATCTCTATAGACCTTGATGCCCAATATGTAAGAAGCTTCTCTGAGGTCTTTCATAGAAAAACTCTTATTCAGGTATCCCTTTATGTTATCCAGAAATTCTATATCATTTCCAGTCAACAATATGTCGTCCACATATAATATTAGAAACGCTACAGAGCTCCCACTCACTTTCTTGCAAATCCAGGCTTCTCCAAAAGTTTGTATAAAACCATATGCTTTGATCACACTATCAAAGCGTTTATTCCAACTTGAGAGGCTTGCACCAGTCCATAAATGGATCGCAGGAGCTTGCACACTTTGTTAGCACCCTTTGGATCGACAAAACCTTCTGGTTGCATCATATACAAGTCTTGTTCCAGAAATCCATTCACGAATGCAGTTTTGACATCCATCTGCCAAATTTCATAATCATAAAATGTGGCAATTGCTAGCATGATTCAGACAAACTTAAGCATCGCTACGGGTGAGAAAGTCTCATCGTAGTCAACTCCTTGAACTTGTCAAAAATCTTTCGCAACAAATCGAGCTTTGTAAATAGTAACATTACCGTCTACGTCGGTCTTCTTCTTAAAGATCCATTTATTATCTTTGTATTACCAATCATCGGGCAAGTCCACCAAAGTCCACACTTTGTTCTCATACATGGATCCCATCTCAGATTTCATGGCCTCGAGCTATTTCACAAAATATGGGGTCATCATCGCTTCCTCATAGTTCGTAGGTTCATCATGGTCTAGTAACATGACTTCCAGAACAGGATTACCATACCACTCTAGTGCGGATCTTACTTTGGAAGACGTACGAGGTTCGGTAGTAACTTGATCTGAAGTTCCATGATAATCATCATTAACTTCCTCACTAATTGGTGTAGGAATCACTGGAACTGATTTATGTGATGAACTACTTTCAATAAGGGAGAAAGTACAATTACCTCATCAAGTTCTACTTTCCTCCCACTCACTTCTTTCGAGAGAAATTCCTTCTCTAGAAAGGATCCATTCTTAGCAACAAAGATTTTGCCTTCGGATCTCTGATAGAAGGTGTACCCAACAGTTTCCTTTGGGTATCCTATGAAGACGCACTTCTCCTATTTGGATTCGAGCTTATCAGGTTGAAGCTTTTTCACATAAGCATCGCAACCCCAAACTTTAAGAAACAACAACTTTGGTTTCTTGCCAAACCACAGTTCATAAGGCATCGTCTCAACGGATTTTGATGGTGCCCTATTTAATGTGAATGCATCCGTCTCAAAAGCATAACCCCAAAATGATAGTGGTAAATCAGTAAGAGACATCATAGATCGCACCATATCCAATAAAGTACGATTACGACGTTCGGACGCACCATTTCGTTGTAGTGTTCCGGGTGGTGTTAATTGTGAAACTATCCCATGTTGTTTCAAATGAAGACCAAACTCGTAACTCAAATATTCTCCTCCACGGTCAGATCGTAGAAACTTTATTTTCTTGTTACGATGATTTTCCACTTCACTCTGAAATTCTTTGAACTTTTCAAATGTTTCAGACTTATGTTTCATTAAGTAGATATAACCATATCTGCTCAAATCATCTGTGAAGGTAAGAAAATAACGATATCACCATGAGCCTCAATACTCATTGGACCGTATACATCGGTATGTATTATTTCCAATAAGTTAGTAGCTCGTTCCATTGTTCTGGATAACGGAGTTTTAGTCATCTTGCCCATAGGGCACGGTTCGCAAGCACCAAGTGATTCATAATCAAGTGATTCCAAAAGTCCATCAACATGGAGTTTCTTCATGCGCTTTATACCGATATGACCCAAACGGCACTGCCATAAATAAGTTGCACTATCATTATCAACTTTGCATCTTTTGGCTTCAATATTATGAATATGTGTTTCATCACTATCGAGATTCAACAAAAATAGACCACTCATCAAGGGTGCATGACCATAAAAGATATTACTCATATAAATAGAACAACCATTGTTCTCTGATTTAATTGAATAGCCGTCTCACATTAAACAAAATCCAGATATAATTTTCAAGCTCAATGCTTGCACCAAATAACAATTATTCAGGTCTAAAACTAGTCCCGATGGTAGATGTAGAGGTAGCGTGCCGATGGCGATCACATCGACCTTGGAACCATTTCCCACGCGCATTGTCACCTCGTCCTTAGCCAATCTTCATTTAATCCGTAGCCCTTGTTTCGAGTTGCAAATATGAGAAACATAACCAGTATCAAATACCAAGGCGCTACTACGAGCATTAGTAAGGTACACATCAATAACATGTATATCAAATATGCCTTTCACTTTGCCATCCTTCTTATCCGCCAAATACTTGGGGCAATTCCGCTTCCAGTGACCAGTTCCTTTATAGTAGAAGCACTCAGTTTCAAGCTTAGGTCTAGACTTGGGTTTCTTCTCTTGAGCAACAATCATTTTGCCATTCTTCTTGAAGTTCCCCTTCTTCCCTTTGCCCCTTTTCTTGAAACTAGTGGTCTTGTTGACCATCAACACTTGATGCTCCTTCTTGATTTCTACCTCCGCAGCCTTCAGCATCGCGAAGAGCTCGGGAATAGTCTTGTTCATCCCTTGCATATTATAGTTCATCACGAAGCCTTTATAGCTTGGTGGCAATGATTGAAGAACTCTGTCAATGGCACTATCATCAGGAAGATTAACTCCTAGTTGAGTCAAGTGGTTATGGTACCCAGACATTCTGAGTATGTGTTCACTGATAGAACTATTCTCCTCCATTTTGCAGATGTAGAACTTGTTGTAGACTTCATTTATCTCAACTCGGGCATTTGCTTGAAATATTAACTTCAACTCTTGGAACATATCATATGCTCCATGACGTTCAAAACGTCTTTGAAGTCCCGATTCTAAACCGTAGAGCATGGCACACTGAACTATCGAGTAGTCATCAACACGCATCTTCCAGGAATTCACAATGTCTAGAGTTGCTGGCGCGGGTGGTACACCTAACGTTGCTTCCAGGACGTAATTCTTCTGTGCAGCAATCAGGATAATCCTCAAGTTACGGACCCAGTCCATGTAGTTGCTGTCATCATCTTTCAACTTAGCTTTCTCTAGGAACACATTAAAATTCAAAGGAACTGTAGCACGGGCCATTGGTCTACAATAACATAGACATGCAAAATAACTATCAGGACTAAGTTCATGATAAATTAAAGTTCAATTAATCATATTACTTAAGAACTCCCACTTAGATAGACATCCCTCTAGTCATCTAAATGATCACGTGATCCAAATCAACTAAACCATGTCCGATCATCACGTGAGATGGAGTAGTTTTCAATGGTGAACATCACTATGTTGATCATATCTACTATATGATTCACGTTCGACCTTTCGGTCTCAGTGTTCCGAGGCCATATCTGCATATGCTAGGCTCGTAAAGTTTAACCCGAGTATTCTGCGTGTGCAAAACTGCCTTGCACCCGTTTTATGTGAACATAGAGCTTATCACACCCGATCGTCACGTGGTGTCTCGGCACGACGAACTGTAGCAATGGTGCATACTCAGGGAGAACACTTATACCTTGAAATTTAGTAAGGGATCATGTTATAATGCTACCATTGCACTAAGCAAAATAAGATGCATAAAAGATAAACATCACATGCAATCAAAATATGTGACATGATATGGCCATCATCATCTTGTGCTCATGATCTCCATCACCAAAGCATTGTCATGATCTCCATCACCACCGGCGCGACACCTTGATCTCCATCGTAGCATCGTTGTCGTCTCGCCAACTATTGTTATGACTATCGCTACCGCTTAGTGATAAAATAAAACAATTACATGGCGATTGCATTGCATACAATAAAGTGACAACCATATGGCTCCTGCCAGTTGCCGATAACTCGGTTACAAAACATGATCATCTCAGACAATAAAATATAGCATCATGCCTTGACCATATCACATCACAACATGCCCTGCAAAAACAAGTTAGACGTCCTCTACTTTGTTGTTGCAAGTTTTACATGGCTGCTATGGATGAGCAAGAACCGTTCTTACCTACGCATCAGAACCACAACGATAGTTCATCAAGTTAGTGCTGTTTTAACCTTCTCAAGGACCGGGCGTAGCCACACTCGGTTCAACTAAAGTTGGAGAAACTGACACCCGCCAGCCACCTGTGTGCATAAGCACGTCGGTAGAACCAGTCTGATGAATGCAGTCATGTAATGTCAGTCTGGGCTGCTTCATCCAACAATACCGCCGAATCAAACTAAGACGTTGGCGGTAAGAAGTATGGCTATTATCTCCCACAACTCTTTGTGTTCTACTCGTGCATATAACATCTACGCATAGACCTGGCTCAGATGCCACTGTTGGGGAACGCAGTAATTTAAAAAAAAAAATCCTACGATCACGCAAGATCTATCGAGGTGATGCATAGCGATGAGAGGGGAGAGTGTGTCCACGTACCCTCGTAGACCGAATGCGGAAGCTTTAAGTAACGCGGTTGATGCAGTCGAACGTCTTCACGATCCAACCGATCAAGTACCGAATGCACGACACCTTTGCGATCTGCACACGTTCAGCTCGGTGACGTCCCTCGAACTCTAGATCCAGCTGAGGCCAAGGGAGAGTTCCGTCAGCACGATGGCATGGTGACGGTGATGATGAAGTTACCGGTGCAGGGCTTCACCTAAGCACTACGACGATATGACCAAGGTGGAAAACTGTGGAGGGGGGCACCGCACACAGCTAAAGATAAACTTGTGTCTATGGGGTGCCCCCCTCCCCCATATAAAAAGGAGAGGAGGGAGTCGGCCGGCCACAAGGGGCGCGCCCAAGTGGGAGACTCCTACTCCAAGTAGGAGTAGGTTTCCCCTCTTTCCTAGTCCAACTAGGAAGAGAAGGAAGGAGAGGGAGAGGGAAAGAGGGGTCGCGCCCCCTCCCCTTGTCCTATTCAGACTCCCCTTGGGGGCGTGCCACCTCCTGGTGCGGCCCTCTCTCTCCCCTATAGGCCCACTAAGGCCCATTACTTCCTGGGGGATTCCGGTAAACCTCCGGCACTCTGGTTTTATCCAAAACTATCCGGAACACTTCCAGTGTCCGAACAACATGGTCCAATATATCAATCTTTATGTCTTGACCATTTTGAGACTACTCGTCATGTCCATAATCTCATCCGGGACTCCGAACAACCTTTGGTACATCAGATCACATAAACTCATAATACCAATCGTCATCGAACGTTAAGCGTGCGGACCCTACGGGTTCGAGAACTATGTACACAAGACTGAGACAGGTCTCCGGTCAATAACCAATAGCGGAACCTGGATGCTCATATTGGTTCCTCCATATTCTACGAAGATCTTTATCGATTAAACCGCATAACAACATATGTTGTTCCCTTTGTCATCGGTATGTTACTTGCCCAAGATTCGATCGTCGGTATCATCATACCAAGTTCAATCTCGTTACCGGAAAGTCTCTTTACTCGTTCCGTAATACATCATCCCGCAACTAACTCATTAGTCACAATGCTTGCAAGGCTTATAGTGATGAGTATTACCGAGAGGGCTCAGAGATACCTCTCCGAAACACCGAGTGACAAATCCTAATCTCTATCTATGACAACCCAACAAACACCTTCGGAGACACCTGTAGAGCATCTTTATAATCACCAATTTACGTTGTGACATTTGATAGGACAAAGTGTTCCTATGGTATTCGGGAGTTGCATAATCTCATAGTCCAAGGAACTTGTATAAGTCATGAAGAAAGCAGTAGCAATGAAACTGTAACAATCATAATGCTAAGCTAACAGATGGGTCATGTCCATCACATCCTTCTCCTAATGATGTGATCTCGTTCATCAAATGACAACACATGTCTATGGTTAGGAAACATAACCATCTTTGATTAACGAGCTAGTCAAGTAGAGGCATACTAGGGATAATGTGTTTTGTCTATGTATTCACACATGTACTAAGTTTCCGGTTAATACAATTCTAGCATGAATAATAAACATTTATCATGAAATAAGGAAATAAATAATAACTTTATTATTGCCTCTAGGGCATAATTTCCTTTGCGTGCCTCTTTCGCCTATAACTATCTTCACCCTTCTACTCAAACCATGCTTAATCTACAACAATTTTACTGGCAGGAAACTAAAGAAGTTGATTGGGCAACTAGGACCGTGGTTGTTGAAGATGGAAAGAATGTCCTTTCTGAGCAGACAAAAAACAAGAGGTAAAGACTCATAATCCATTACATTCACCCAGTTCAGCATGGCAACAAAGGAACTTTATCGCATAATAGATACAAACTTCACAGCTGGCTCAACATCCAAAGACAACAATCTCAATAATGGTTCATCACAGGTAAGAGATGTTGTTGACCGTCTTAGCGATACAACTACACGGTCTAAATATGATCTCCAGCAAACAAACCACTATTATTGGAGCCTAGCCGATGATGTTGAAGGAATTTCTGCTCTGAGCGATGAAGGCCACAAGAGCAGCAGCTATGAAGAGTTGCCTCAAGGAAGTCATTCTAAACATCCAGTGATACATTTGTCTAATGTATCTCTGCCTATCTACATGCCTTGCTCATAACATTGTAAATAATTGATCTTTCATAAGCTTCTTATAAAGTATGTATCATCAGCAACCATCTATCTACCATCAATTAGTACTTATTTCCACACACTCCTTTAGTTGGCTTGCTCTCGCCCTTTGGGCCATCGGCGCAACAGGTCACCAGTTGCGCCAATGGTGCAAGGGGCGAGAGGAAGCCAAGTACTGGAAGAGTGTGTATGAAAATATTCATGCATAGACTGAAACATACAGAAATACTTTAGAATGTATGTGTGAATGTCCTTGTGTAAATTTTTTTTGCTACATGTTGAGTTATTTATCTCAAATGCATGGAGTGTATATTGGATTTATTTCATATAGACATGCAATATATTGTTGCTCTTAGAACACATCATGTTAGCTCCTGAACTGAAGATGGACGGCGGAAGGCAGGGCATGCCTTTTCCTCAATTTTATGTGTGGTAATCAACACATTTTCTTTTTTTAGAAAAGGAGGAGGACCCCCGGCCTCTGCATCTGGACGATGCATGCGGCCACTTTATTAATAATTCACACAAGACCTTATAAACTCATACAACAGTAAGACTAAAGCCACCGTCTAGGCAACATCTGTCGCTACTCCTATCTAGTTGATGAAGGGATGCTGATAGTCTAGGCCTAATACCAAACAGACCTCACAGTCAAACCTACCATCTAAGACCTGAGGTCCCAATCAGGATGCCTGCCGGGTATGGGGCACCCACCAGTCCGGCGCACTTCTCAACCAGGATGCCTGTCGGGTATGAGGCATCACCTAACTGAACCCAAGCGATTGCACTGCAGGATACGCGTTACTGAACCCGAGCGATCGAGCGATTCCTTTGCTATTGCTGCTAACTGAAGCCGATCGATGCTGCCTCTAGATGAATAGTGAGCATTGCTGGGGGGGTTTGGACGAATAGTGAGCATTGTTTGGGGGGTTTGGATGAACAGTGAGTGTTGCTGGGGGGTTTGGATGAACAGTTCCCGATGGGGGTGGATGAACAGGACCCCGTGGTTGCCTCTAGATAAATAGGACCCTGATCGATCGAGCCGGTTGGGGCTGGATGAACAGGACCCTGCGGAGGGCTAGATGAACATGATGACCCCGTGGAGGGCTGGTTGAACAGTAGACGGTGGAGGGCTGGATGAACAGTAGCCCGTGGAGGGTTGGTTGAACAGGAGCCCGTGGAGAGGGCTGGTTGAACAGTAGCCGGTGGAGTAGCGCGCGGTGGAGGCTGGATGAACAGTCACAGGTGGAGGCTAGAGGAGGTCGAAGGTGGATGAACAATAGCCCGTGGAGTCTGGAGGAGGTCGACGGTGGAGATGAACAGTATCCCATGGAATCCCATTTTGCGGTATGCCACACCCCTCCCGATGAACAGGACCCCCGTTTCGACCGTAGCGCTCAAACACAAGTCCGTTTCCTCCGTTTAGCGGTACGCCACACCCCTCCCGATGAACAGGAGCCCGTTTCGACCGTAGAAGGTCCAACAGAAGTCCGTTTCCTCCGTTTTGCGGTACGCCAGACCCCTCCCGATGAATAGGATCCCGTTTCGACCGTGGCCGGCCCAACACAAGGCCGTTTCCTCTATTGTGCGGTACGCCAGGCCTCGTTTCCATAGGCTATTCCATCCAATCCCTCTCGAAGAACACGACGACGCATTCCGTTCCGACCCAGCCGATTGGCTCCCCATGAACACGACGACGACGCAGTTTCTCCGTTCCGACCCAGCCATGTACACGATCCCTATCCATACATATGCGCGAGTAGGCGTTCGAGACCCCTCCAATATGTACGTGTGTGGCCGTATTTACTTTCTTGCACCCTGGCCACTGTATGTACGTGTACATGCTACATGCGTGCCTCTACTACGACACGTTCATGCCTCTACTTCGACCAGTATGTACATACACGTTTGCGACCAGAATGTCAATGCTACGTACGCTTCGACCAGGTGGGTCCCGACTGTCAGGCACTCCTTGCGTGCGAAGATGTAGCTGGTGGGTCCCGGCAGTCAGGGGGCAAATCTTTTTTTTGCCCAGACGCACTTCCTTGCGTGCGAAGATGTAGCTGGTGGGTCCCAGCAGTCATGGGGGGCGAATCTTTTTTTTTGCCCGAACGCACTTCCTTGCGTGCAAAGATGTAGCTGGTGGGTCCCAACAGTCAGGGGAAACATTTTTTTCACGAAATACGGTGGCCCATCCGATGGAGGAATAATTATTTTGCGTGTAATAAGGAGGCACTTCCTTGCGGTTGCCGTGGACCCAGCTGTCAGCCCCTCCATGTACAGTACTCTTCCAATAGAAGTCGGTGGTTGACCATGTTGACCACGCCGCGTCGAGAGCACCAGGGCGATGGACGACGGCAAGGCCTAGGAAGGGGACGACGCGGAGCGGAGGAAGACGCGACAGTGGAAGCCCACACGGAGAGGAGTACGAGGGTTCACTGGTTCGGCTGCATTGTGAGGTTGCCTTCGCCGTAGAATAACATGGGGTGTGGGTGAGTAGAGGGATGGTCTGGCCAGCGGTAGGAGTAGTATGGGGCGGTGAGGCCTCCATGGCATCACAGCCGGCCACGTGAGGCAGGAGCATGTAGCACAACCGGCGCTGCTTTGCATGGCTGGAGCAAGAAAACCAGAGGTTGAAGAAGCACTACGGTCGTTGGATGGACATTGTACGGTCACTGTAGCTAGAATCATTTATATTGACTAAGTTGACAAAGCCCTTGGTACGTGTCAACTTAGTAGGCACACATGTCAGCCTCCGAAACGGTGCACCCCAGATGTCAGGGGGAGGAATCATTTTTTGGGCGGCTGAAGCAAGAATATCCGAGATTGAAGAAGAAGCACAACATCCGTTGGATGGACATCCAACGACCACAGCTGCTAGAACCGTGTGTTGTTGACAAAGCCTTGCATATGCGTCAACTTAGTTTTTTTAGGGACGCGTCAACTTAGAAGGCCCACAAGTGTGTGACAGAGAACATATAGCCAATTTGCGATTTGTAAGAATGTATAGCCCACTTTTTTAATTCTAATGGAATTTACTACAGCTCATTTACAGTTTGTTAAAAGTACAACCCAACTTCTAGCTAGGACAACGATTAATAATTTCAATCAACCGCTCAAACAGAATTCAAAAAAATTTCCCACATTTTGATAGGATCCGAAATATTTTTATCCGAAATTTCTAGTCAGACTAAATATAATTTCAAAATAAAGTTGTATTACGTTAAAATCCAACGAAATATTGCGCGCGCAACAAGTAATGAAATGAAAATTTTCAAATTCCAAAAATAATATATATTTTCAACTAATTACGCGTTTGGTGCATTTTTTTATAGTTACTGCCCAGTTATTATAATTACATCCCATTTATTATTTCTTAAAGTCCATTTTCTTGTTAAGCCTAATGCATACCTCCTAGGAAAGTTTGCAGTCCAGCGGGGCGGAGAATAACAAGTTGACCAGGATATTGTGTACAACTGTCGGCCCAGTTGCATTGCTGATGTTGAAAAAAAGGCATGTATAGTACAATACAACCTAACTTGGCTACTCAGCCCACATTCAGCGACATCGGAAAGGCGAAAACAAGGCTTCTGTACAACTTTTTGAAGTCACTGAGCTCAATTAATAACTTAAGAAAAAATTTAGATTACAGTGGAATCTAATTAAAAGTTGTCACGAGCAAAGAAATAATTCAACGGGTCCCACTTGTGCGTGTGTGTGTGCGTGTGCGTGTGTGTGTGTGTGTGTGTGTGTGTGTGTGTGTGTGTGTGAGAGAGAGAGAGAGAGAGAGAGACCCATCGGTCGATGCTCGTAAATACATCTTTTAGCCATATGCATTGCTGATGCTCAGTAAAAACTTATATAGTTGACACAGTCATATAGAACATCATAGCACACTGAACTTGCAAACAAAAATTTCACGCATGCGGCACAATCAGGATGGAAGCAGTGGATCGCTACGGGTAGGGCTATGTTGAAACCAACGAACTCGTACATAACGGTTCATCGTCTTTATCAATGACGGGGAAATATCTTGAATGATGGGCAAAGAAAATAGACAGACAACACAATAAGTTCTGCTAGCACATTAAGTTGACATACATCCCTTTCTAAAAAAAGTTCAGGTACAAAATTAGAACAGGTCACAATCAAATGTACTGGCACATCAGTGCTTCACACCCATAGCTCGGAGTTAACTAGTATCTGACAAGATTCAGTTGTTACCTCAAATTAGAGCACATCCAGGCAGCCAGCCCTGCCTCTTCTCCCAAAGAAGCAGTGGCCTCCGCCGCGTGATGGAGTAGGCCCTGTGCCATCCATCGTTCCGAGCAACACGGGGAAAGTCTAACGTTGACTCCTGTAATGGGCGTCGTCGACGGACCCTGGCACCAGCGGTGACGGCGGGACTTCGGTTGATGGATTAACCACTTCTTCTACATGCACGAACACTCGATACAGGTACGTCCCTAACATGGTCCGCGGCGGCCTTGGTGGCGACGAATAGTACAACCCCAGTTCCTGCACCGGTGTCTCAACACCAATCACCTTCGGTATGGTGGACGGCTTCTTCATCCATGCCATAACCATCAGAGCCCAGCTGTCTGGAGGAACAAACATACTTACAAGCTCACCTCCATGTTCGTTGATAAGCTCATTCGTGGACTCGCTGTTCCAAGCACGTCGAGGCATGCCGTGGAAGGTAAGCTTTGTTAAAAAAACTCAAGCTCAGAGGGCACCGAGCCCCATCCTGGGTGCCACCGATCAAAGCTCACCAGCACGCCTTCGCAGAACAAATGCCGGGAAGATTTGAACACATGACTGCAGTCGAAAGTTGTCTGGAACCTGACAAAGAAATCAGCCGGTGGCGGACAGACTTCGACGAGCAAGTCACTTATTTTGATGTCGTGCATAAACGCAAAGAGCTTTGACAAGGTCATCCGGTGAGACGGGAGGCCGGTCGCTGTTGATGGTTACCATCAGCACTTTGCCGGCAAACTGGTCATCAAGCGCCGCCATGCCACTATTGAGCGACAGCACGCAGTGACCGAAGGCAGGACGGACCTCAGGATCTCCGGCTCGGAGATCCGCGTTGACCGGTGACATGATAGCGCGCTTGAGTACAGGAAGTACAGGAGGGGGATTTGGGGGAACTGGAGTAGGAATCGAGATTCTAGAGGTGGGGGAGGGGCAGGAGATTGGGGATGAAAAGGTAGCATGAATTTCGAACACGCGCCAATATGCTCTCGGCGCGCAAGCGCACGAAAACACCGGTTCCGCCCGCACGTCGGCCTAAGAGTCCTTATTCTTTCTTTTTTGGAGACCCTGGCCTTTTTTTTGAGGATATTTTGAGAGCCCAACCTGAGAGTCATAATTGACCTGTTTGGCATTGTGTTACTACTCGGCCCATATTCAACGACACCTCACTGGCCCAAACAAGCGTACATCATCGAAAAGACACTGAGCTCAAATTATATAACTTTAAAAAAGGAGATATACTCTGAACACTGGAGAATTGTGATGCCCTCATTTAGCCCACATGTAGTTCGAGACAATAAACAGTTCGAAGCAACGATATATACAACATTCAAACACTGACTAGTGACTACTACTGACATAAACAACAAGACATGATAGTTCATAAGAAGTCTTGTTACACCACCAAAACACACCCATCTGCAGCACTCAGACTCTCGTGATCCAGACGAGAATGACATTCTAAATAGAGGCAACTATTACATAGTAAGAGTGACATAGACGAGGATGACAAAATGACAAGGAATATGCATAACAAAAGAAAGAACTACCCATCCAGAACAAGCAGCAAAGACAACAAAGTCATTCGAAGAGATGATCCAACACCATCATAATTTGCAGCCCCGCTTTAGCGACCAGTGATCCGGAGACACCAGTACTCCACCCTTTCGACGCAACAGCCCAATTACCTATCAACCTAAAGGCTTGAACCACATCACTGCCTGTCGTAAATTGAGACATCCAAGGATCAAAGTTAATCCGGATGCCTTTGTCATTCTCACCTTCTTTTGGCTGCAGGTTGTATCGTTGACAATCAAGGGAGTTTGCTCCCGAACTCTTAGGGCTCGCCGTGTAGACACAGTTTTCCATAGCAAACAGAGCCTCTCTGCCATCAAGGTCCTTGCCAATGTGGATCTCCTGGTTAATCAGATAATTGAGTCTGAGAAATAGAGAGTGTGAACCAAGGCTGTTTACCCGCCTCCAACTAAAAAATCCCAAAGGCCCCAAGAAGTTGGTATCCTGCTCATAGATGTAACAGCCATTGTCCGGATACTCACGTATTTCACGGTGCTTGTATATAGTGGGTTTCTTGCAATATAACTTTTCCGTCTCATGTGTCCGAATGATCATCAGTCTTTTGCCGTTGTCTGATCAACTAGTTGTGCTTCCCTGTTTTTGGCAAAGGTGGTGTGATTACAAAGGGAAGTAACTATAGGGACACTGCATCATATCAAAAAAGGACATGCATTGTTAATGTAAGATCAACATTGTTCAGAGTATGAGTAGGATAATGCAAGAAACAACATTGATATGTCCCTGTTGGAACTGGGAGGAAAATACAGGGAAATGTATACTGGGTTCGAAAATATAGAAGTGCCATGCATGGTTATAATCATGTGATCTCACAATCGATTCTTCACAGGAAACTACCATGTCATGCATGTTATGTAATCATGTTCTGTCCTCACAAACAAATTCTTCAAGGTAACTGACAGACCATGCATTGTTATATACTCGTGTTTTGTTGGCAAAATTTTTGTGAGGATATTATTCTAGCCATGATTGCTGAAGGCGAATATAGGTATGTACACATGGTAAGCATTATAGGATTTCAGTACTTCCAAATATAGAGTTCTCCATATGCACATTTACTTCCCTAATGTATGGTTAGATGAAACCAATAGTGTGGTGCATGTTTCTAGATCATGGAAATGATGAAACTAACATGGCCATTGATACACACTCATATTTAGTAGTAGTGTATAGATTACTATAAAATAAGGAGAATATCCATATATTCCTAACCGTTTGATTATTCAGGGGTACAAATTGGTTGTAATGACATGGTCACAATCGCATGAATTAACTCATTCCAAATATAGTTGATTTATGGCGTCTCTAATACATTGCCATAGTTCTACTCAAATTCTGCTCAAACAGGGATATGCCAATCATCACAAAAAGTTCAAACAGTGTCATGGCGTCATCATTCACATGAGACGGAAACAACTTACACGCGCCATCCTAGCAATACATGGTGCCATCTGCTTTGTCGATCGCGTAGATGATGCCCTTGTGTTCAATAGTATCACAGAAGTGTGTATCGGCTTTGACGATGATCCACTGCGAGCTGAGTTGTCTCCAGCTAAAGAAGGCTCTAGCGTAAAGATAGGCGAGTCTACGGTCGAACAAGGCAATTAGCTTGAAGTCTGCGTAATTCGCATATCGTGTGGGCACTTGGCAGATTACAAACTTCTGCAAAACAAGGTCCATCCAACTGATGTGGTAATCTAGATGACTTGGACCACGATGGTAAAACTCTATATAATCCAACGGAGGAAGGATAATCTCATGGGAGGTCCAGAAGTTCATGAGCACCAACTTTTTACCGTCTTCCCTGAAGGCAGCCATCAAGTGGGAGTTCATGCCGACCCAGTACATACCTGCCAAGAAGTTTTGGGCGATGGTGATCGGATTGAATTTGAGGGAAATGATGTACAACGACCCACTACATACCTGCAAAGAAGTTTCGGCTAATGACGTTGGATTGAAGTCAAGGGGCATCATGTATGCCTTCGTATCTTCGTGAGCCAATCTCACAAGACCAGATAGCAGCAAGTAGGGTGTCTTGAAAAGCTTAGGCCTTGCTTCGATGATGGCCGTGCGCATGTCCCTCGAGCATGCAGCCAGCCGCAGGGCGCTCAACATATCCATACACGAACAACATAGGTCGAGGATGTCACTGGGGAGATTGCTCCAATCGCGGCTCATATGGATGTTGCGTGGTTTGCGTTCGGCCATGGTGGAGTTTGGAAGGTGGGGCTTTTGGGAGGCTTGATTTACGGGGGAGAAGGCTGTCGTTGCTGGAGCGGCTAGCGAGGCGACGGTACACCGGGACACAGTGAGATGGTGATGGAGATGGAGATGGAGATGGAGTGGTGCTATGCGAGGGGAGAGGCAGATGAGGCGAGGCATGCTAATGTGTTGTACAGCAGCGGTGACAGACTTCACAGTGCATAGGGTGAGGCTGACTTTGGTAACCCGAACACGCCACCTGGACTAGTGTCAGGCGCAGGGTGTTGTCACTTCACTGTGAGGACCGGATGAATAGTATTTAGACCACCAAGTGGACCACAGTTGTACTACTACTACTAGTAGTAGGAACATGAATACTCTAGTACTGTATAGCGGAAATAGGTCTCCCATGCTAGCATGCCTATTCACTTCATCCTCCAGGTATCATCCATATTGCAAGCAGAACCAAATTCTCGTGCATGCGGAAGCGCGAAGATGGGCCTTTGATGAATAACCGTGTGTATTCCTTAACCAGAGAATGTTGTGTCTCCCACGCATGCGCCAATATCCATCTGAACCAGCTATGACACATTTTTTTATCTGTTTGCATAGGTCCCACCTATCAGGAAGTATGGCCACGTACACGAATAGGTATGACTCCTCAGTCTACCCGCATAGCCTTTTCGTTTAGTCTACCTAGCCGTCTAATCAACTGCCTGCACGCCACTTCTCCCATTTACTTCTCCATCAGGAACCGATTTTCCTCGGCTTCTTCACGTCCCCTTCGTCTTCATTTGCATCCAAACCGCACTGCGTTCACATTGTTTTAACCTCTTTAAATAATCATCTACTACTTCAGTTAGACTAGCCATCTAATCCTAATTCTCCAAACCATAGCCATCCGTTCCAGCAGTTCCGAATGGTGAAAGAGATCGAGATGCAGGTTTTCAGCGTCCAACATGTCCTCGTCGAAGGCTCGTTGACCATAGTTTCCACCGTCACCGTCCACCCAAGGGTTATTCGGAAGTGGATCAAAAATGTATCCAACTCCCTCGAAAAGGTAGAGATGAGGGTCATCGGTCTCGACGCAGAGTACACGGAGCGTGCCACTGGGAAGATCCAACACGCCACTGTCCTTCAACTGTGCCTCGAAGATGATGTTTTGGTATACCACATCATACGCGCGCCCTCCATACCAGGTGAGCTTCACGATTTCTTGTCTCGGGAGGACATATACTTTTGTGGGGCAGCCATCGAAGGGGACAAACAGAAGCTGGAGCCGTACAACCTTGATTTGAAAAGCATCGCTGACCTACAAACCAGAATCAAAATTCCTGTAGAAGATTGTGATAAACAGACACCATCCCTATTTGAAGTAGCAAATTTGTGCTCGGTACAAATCTTCAAAAGGGTGACGAGACGGTGGCATTAAGGTTGTCTGGATGGGAGAATTATCCCTTGACATACGAGCGGATAAAATATGTTGTCCTCGATGCCCTTGTGAGTTTCGAGATAG